>NW_026057586.1:4575492-4704150 GCF_023721935.1 Panthera uncia | reverse complement strand
GGGGCGACACATGGATTTGTAAGACCATCCAGGTGTCATCTGTGTTAGGAACAGAGTCACCTCCTGCGAGAAACTGGAACGGCTGCCTGTTTCCTTCACCTTCTGGAAGGCAACATAGTAAAATGCCACAAGACGGAAAGAAAGGCACATTTTGGCCCTTGGACCTTCCAAGAGTTTTCCTTTTTTGTTCAATATTTCCATTCCCAACTACTCTCTGCTTTCCCCCTGGCTCCCGCACTGAGCTCCAGACACCGGGTGGAAATCTCAAAGCAAATACAGCAACTGGGTCCCAGATGGACGGCTCCAGTCTTCTAAAGCTCTCCCAGTTACCTTAGGCCCCACGCCCTGGTCAGGGAGTCAGCTGAAGAACGCGGGCTGGGAAGTCCTGCAACCTGGACTTAAATCCTGGCTTTGTCCTCCCTGGCCTCGTGACTGGACCAAGACACTGACTCCGCCAGCCACATTTCTCTCATCTTTAAAAAGGAGAGGGGCGCCTGGGTGGCTCGGTGGGTCGAGCGTCCGACCTCGGCTCAGGTCATGATCTCGCAGTTCGTCAGTTCGAGCCCCGCGTCGGGCTCTGTGCTGACAACTCGGAGCCTGGAGCCTGCTTCGGATTCTGTGGCTCCCTCTCTTTCTGCCACTCCCTCACTTGCACTCTATCTCTTTCTCAAAAATGAATAAACTTTAAAAAAATTAAGAAGGAGAACACCACCACCAACCCGGGAGGATCATCTAGAGCATTATGAGTGCAAATGCGAAGGAGGGCTCTGTGCACAAAAAGCATTCAGGAGACTCTCTAGCACATGCTCATGCTAATCAACGTGCGGTAAGTGTCCACGGCTGTCCCTTTTACCGTTAGCCCACTGGGATTTCTACCAGGGGAGGGGGTAGGAAAGACATTTAGGAAACACTTTCTGAAGAAGGAAAGAGAGGAAAGCGCGCTGGGTATATTTTGTGTCCAATTTTCGGCAGAGCTGTGCAAGACTCAGTGAACAGCGTGTTCATGATAAGCAACAGCAGGCACCGCGAAAAGAACACTCCCTCGGCCTTTACTGCCAAAGTGCAACAGGTGGCCACCCCTAGAAAGTCAGTACAGAAGACCCCGGACGGAGCCCAAAGCCATTAATGCCGCCCTCCTCCTCCTCCCCCCGCACGCACTGGGCATCCCGCCCCTCCCCATCAGCAGGGCCAGCTCAGCGCCACCCTGGACACAGCTCTGGGCATGCAAGAAAGTGACTTCTTGCTGTCATCCGTGAGACGTCAGCTGCCACTAACCAGAGGTCGCTTACCAACAGGCTGAGACCGAATTCTACTCACCCTGAGGGAGCTGAGTCCCACATCTTGAACTCACTCTCCTGGTCCCCACACAGGGCTTGGTAAAAGACACAAGCAGCCAGTTAAGAAATACACACGCCAAGTTCAAAGGTAACAGGGAATGGGGCGCCTGGGTGGCTCACTCGCTTGAGCGTCCGACTTCAGCTCAGGTCACGATCTCGCGGTTTGTGAGTTCGAGCCCCGCGTCGGGCTCTGTGCCGACAGCTCGGAGCCTGGAGCCTGCTTCGGATTCTGTGTCTCCCTCTCTCTACCCCTCTTCCGCTTGTGCTCTGTCTCTGTCCCTCAAAGAGGAATGAATGTAAAAAAAAAAAAAATTTTTAAATCAAAGGTAACGGAAAAGCAGCACGCTTCATAAAGACGCAGAGAAGGGCGGGGAGCCACTGCTACTGAAACCCTCCTTTAGCCCGCTGCTACCTCCGGCCACTTGCCTCGGGGCTTCAACACGCACAAGTGCTGAAAACACCAGGAGAAACGAGGTGTTACTGGGACACGCGAAAGGGGAAAACACGTTTCCAGACACGACCCCTTCTGAGAAAAATACACACCCAAATCACACAGGAAAGGAGGAGGGGGATCTTCCCGGGGAAGGAGCAAAGTCTCCCCGGGGTGTACGCCCTGGTTGTGGCCACGAGGGTGATCACCACGGGCCCCTCAGGAAGACGCAACCAGACGTGGAAAGCGTGCAACTCTTCACCCGGCAATCCCACTTATAAACACTTACGTGGACAACGAGATGTACGAGAAGAGAGGATTGCTTACGTGTGTTCTAGGACGCGTTTCGGTAAGACGGAAACAACCAGAAAGTGGGATTTGCTGAAGTAGAATGGTGCCCTCCACACACGGGGGGACGGGGACAGATTACAAAACAGCCCCCAGAGTATTCTATCATTGGTGTGAAACAAATCCACGTACAAGGGTGGGTGTGCACACAGCTCGCGGGGACAACGTTCACCAAGACGTTCACAGGGGTCACCTCGGGGAGTGGGACTCTGGGCAGTTTTGATGTTTCCCTTGCTCTTTTCCGCACTGTCCAATTCCTTCAGTAATCGTGTGTTCTTTTCCCCCAAAAGCAATAAAGTCATACTTTTAACAGCTCCAGAAAAGAGATGATATCCCATCAGGCCTAGCACATATTTCTAAAAAAATTATATTTCAAGTGAATTATTTGTACTTGGGCCCATTTTTGCTTTTCACATTACACTTTGATATATGTGCCTACTCCAGAAATATTGGACCATCCACACAACAAAAAATAATTATAATGCTTAACTTATAAGAAAACTTTATCCTAGTCAAAATACTTACTTTTCCAAGGGTTTTCACACATACTCTATAATGTTCACAAACCTGATGCAGAAGACAGAATGTTCCCCATTTAAGAATAAAGAAATGATGTAGGGAATTTACCTGACTCATCCCAAATCAGGTCTAGTTTTCCTAACCCCCATCCAACACTTCCTATGGATGTCTAGTGGGACCTGCGTTGTTCAGACCCCATTATAGTAAAAGGTCTTCACTGGTGGTCTTCTATGGTTTGGGAGGACTTTTGGAATACCAGACAGCTGCACTAAGTAGAAAGGAGCGTGATTTGCCCCTTGATTTAGCCAAACTGGCCTGCATAATCTAGTCTCCCTTCCTTTGGAATTTCCATCCACCTTAAAGATAAATAAAAAACAAGAATTAACAAGTGTTGTTCTGTTGTTGTTCTGACTGTTCCAAAATAAAGTAACTCACGGGCACTCTTGAAACCTCTTCTCAAAAGTAGCAAAAAGTTATCACAAAAAAAATAGAAAACAACAAATGTAGGAATATAAGAGGCTCTGCGCCCAGACTCACATTCCCCAAGTAGCCTTGTGAGATGTGGCTCTCTCCACCTGTTTCCCCAAGACGCCCGAGCCACCTTCACCCCTAAGGATCCCCTTACGTTTTCCTCCTAAAGACTTCATATTTTCTAAGTTTTATTTACCAAACTACGTATGTGAAATAATAACGTTCCCATTTTATATTCATTCAAGACGTATTTGCAACCACAGTACCAGATTTAGAATATTATCAAAGTCCCTTGAAAAGAGGAAAGGTACTTAGGATTTTAGCGCTCAATATATATCACCCCATATCAAGGGTATATCTTCTGTGTTTCTCAGAATTTCAAGCACTTACACTCTCTTCCTGGGTCCAGGAGAACTGAGGTCCCCCAGACCCAGAACCACTGATTTCTGCAAAGTAGGTAGCCATGTTCAAAGAAAATAACAAAAAGTAAATCCCTACAACAAAACAAAAGTCTCTGAGCAAAAATGAGCCGACAGCTCTGTGAAGCAGAATGCTGTTAAGGAACATCCGTGGCAAAGACACAGAGCATCAGCATCCAGGATGACCAGAAAATGGTCTGTAGAAACAAGTCTCCATTTTGATCCCGTCAAAAAGGGGGCAACGTGACACAAAGACGTTATTCTCTACCACATTTTTCAGGAAGAAATGGATTTCACAAATTAAACATCTATTGACTGGAACCAAAAGCAAGTTAACAGAACTTCATCGATTATCAGATACTTTCTTCTTGCCTCCCACAGCTCCTTCAAAAAAGGAACGCATACTGCCGCCCAAATCACAGAAAGGGAAAAGCAAACCATTTTCTTTGCCTGGCACCAAATGCCTACGTTTTCATTGCAAATCACTGTCCCTCAAAGTTCTATAATCGTTAGTCCTGCGACCGATGTAATCAGATGACAAAACCCAACTTCACAAATATAAATTCGAAAACTAGAACTCAGGGCTGAGAAACAAACAAACAAACAAAAAAACCTAGTTCAAATGGAGGCAACAAAGCTCATAATTCTGTAGGTCAGCATCAGACAGTAACCAAACACCTCTGCTGTTTAACTTGCCATTAATAATGAGCCCGTCTTCCCTCTCAGGTGTCTACCCTCCTCTTGAACAACAAACCAGTTTTTTAAGGCCATTATTTCAAGAGATAAAGCTTGTTACACAACTTAGAAACTTCACCTGTGCCCTCGAGACTGGAAGGCTAGAATTTGGATAATCCTCTCTCATTTCAACATCACCTGCCAGATTTACACCTTTACCTACAATCTCCTATTGACACTCAGCGACACAGGATACTACAGAAGAAAAGCCACCAGCCTACCCTGCCCCAAACTAGTACAGGAGTCTGCGTTTACCCGGGCATGGCCCATACGTCAGCTATTGTGTTTTGTGTTTAACCCGAATTGCTGTTTAATTCCTACAATAACCCTGTGAAGTAGACACTATCATCATCCTCCCATCTCACCTTAAAATAAGGCATCTGAGGCAGGGGTGGGTGGTAGAGCAGTACCCCCTTCCACCCATCACACTACACATTTTCTCAACATGAATGGAGCTATGCATATAAACGTAGGATATTCTGAAAGGAGAAGATACTCAGTCATGAAAAGTCTTGCTATCCATATGGATGTGTAAATTCATAGTACAGGGAGATCTCACCCATAATGATGGAAAGTTCCCTTTAGAGGTAGGAAGCCCCCTCCCCTTCCGAAATGGTGAAATACCTTTCATACTTAATACATAAATTAGGGAAAGCGGAACATTCTTTAATTAGCAAACAAAGGCTTCCTGAAATCTGGAACTTTTTAAATGATGGAAGAAAGGGGGCAGGGCAAGGAGGGAAGAGACAGATATCCTGGTCTCCTTTCTATGTCAAAAGGTAGGAGAGGGGCGCCTGGGTGGCTCAGTCAGTTGGGTGTCTGACTTTGGCTCAGGTCATGATCCCACAGCTCGTGGGTTCGAGCCCCACGTCGGGCTCTGTGCTGACAGCTCAGAGCCTGGAGCCTGCTTCAGATTCTGTGACTCTCCCTCTCTCGGCCCCTCCCATGCTCATGCTCTGTTTCTCTGTCTCTTAGTAGTAAATAAACGTTAAAAAAAAAAATTAAAAAAAAAAAAAAAAAAGAAGGTAGGAGATCAACAGCACTGGCCTAATAAAATGATGGAAACAGGAGGGATCTAGGAAGAATTACACCTGGCAAAGTGTCCTGCGGAAGCTCTCTGAATGAGAGGAATTGTGTTCAAGATGCAGGAAGCTGGGGCGCCTGGGTGGCTCAGTCGGTTGAGAGACTGACTTCGGCTCAGGTCATGATCTCATGGTTTGTGAGTTCGAGCCCCTCGTCGGGCTCTGTGCTGGCAGCTCAGAGCCTGGAGCCTGCTTCTGATTCTGTGTCTCCCTCTCTCTCTGCCCCTCCCTCACTCATGCTCTGTCTCTCTCTGTCTCAGAAATGAATAAACATTAAAAAAAAAAATTAAAAAAAAAAAAGATGCAGGAAGCAACAGGCAGGGATCCCAGAATGGGGTATCACCCCAGAGAGGCCCGCCGTCCTGCCACTGTGTCCAACTTCAAAATGTGAGCCACCTTCCTTGGCTACCTTGATCCAGACCCCGCTCTGTGAGCCTATCTCGTCCTTTCCAGCCTGCCACTGTGGACTTCAGGCCCTGTTACAGAGTCCAAGGCCCCCCCGGGGTCCACTCCTTGCTGAACTAGACTCAAGTGACCCCAGCTTTTTCCTGTGCTATTCCTGTTTCTGCCAACGGAAGCTTCTGGAAACAAAATGGTGTCTCTTCCTCTCAGGTGGTAGTCTTCTGAGAGAGATGTACCTCTAAGAGTCCAGAAGATACTGAACTTACTGGTCAAAAGCAAGAGCATAGCTACCAGAGAGCAGCGGGGCTCCAAACTCAGGTCACAGGCTACAATGGGGAGCATTTTACCAGGTATCAATTGAGAAAAGAAACCGGAACCACCATATACTCGTTTTCATTTACTGCACTGTAAGTAACTTTTACTTATCTCACTGTGTTAGTTATCCAGTAATAGTGATAAACAGACATTCTCAGGCTACTTTGAGAGAGAGTACTGAAAGCAGGGAAATCATGGAATTGGCCGCCGGCTAACTTACCCACCCAACAGCTTGTGCACGTCTCTTACAAGTTAGAAAATTTTGTGCAATGTCCTCTTTCCTGCCTCACCAGAATGAAATGTAAGTGGTTTAAAGTTTAATACTCTTCGGCTTCTTATGATCTCCCAAGAAATTTACCCTTAAAGTTATCCAGAATACATTTTATGACAGTGATTCTCCACTGGGACGGATTTGGGAGCATTTGGCAACAATACCGGAGACATTTTGGTGGTCACAACTGGGGCAGGGAGTGCTGACAAGGGGGGTGGGGAGGGGTGAGCAGGCCAGGGAAGCCACCTGTACAACACAATGTACAGGACCGAACCGCCCAAAATAGGAAAAAGAAAAAATCCTTCAAAAAATATCCCATTACTCTTTCGGGAATGTTCTTTTTTTTACAGACAGAAACAAAGAAACCACACGCTGAATCGTAAAACTCTTGAATTACACACATACCATGGGAGAGGAACAAGAAACAGTTGCAAGCAGACCTTTGGCATCAATTAGCCCTGACTTTATGTTGCAGCAAACATGCCCGGGCTCAGTGGAAGGGGCAGATCAGATCTGCCTCCCCACTCTAAACCACTCCTAAATCGGGGCGCTATTTTATCTTCTGGCACGGCACCAAATGGCGATTTAGGAGTAAAATGTCTTATCAATAAATATCAGCTTCAACTCTTTTCAAAAGTTTAAAATATCTTTTCTGCAAAAGTCCTCTGATGTAAATTGTGATCCAGCTAAGACCAGGCCTCTATTTTCATTTTCCCCTCCAACTATATAAAAATGCCCTGCACTAAACATTCCCTGGGCAGGGGGAGATAAAGGAGGGGGAGTGTTGCGTTCAGATTTATGATTCAAACCCCCGCACAGTGACAAAAACAAATCCAGAGGTAGCAAAGAAAAGCGTCTTAGAATTTGCCGCAAAACTTACAACCTAATGCAAAGAATCTTATCAAAGGAATGTTTTCTTTTACGTTAGGCAAACTTATTTTATAACTTCCAAAGCTAAGGATCAAGTCCCACTGGCAGTTTTCACTACCCTATCCTTCTTCCTTCCTTCTTCACCAAAGGCTCCCCCACAGGCCGCGGGTTGACTTCCTAGTTCCCGGAGTCCAGCACTACCTCGCTGTAAAGTCCTCTCTGGATGCGGTTAACAATCACCGCGCTCCCTCCTGGGGAACAGGGTGGGCATGGACGGTGGGGGACGGGGGGCCCGGGGACAGCGGTGCGGACCACACCCCGACCTCTGAATTCAGGGTCCTCTCTTGTGGGATCCCACCGTTCTCAGGATGGGTGCTATCCAACCGGCCTCTCTCTACTGGAAATCCACTCCCGGAATAACAGAAATAGGACGATCCCTGTCTGCGATGGAGACCCCGTTTATGCAAACTCATAAAAGGATCCCTTCAAAATCCTTCCGCAGCTGCGCCCTCTCCGAGGGAAACAGCTCCAGACCGATTTCGCTTCCCGCTAAGTGCGAAGTGGTGCTCTCCTCCGCACCCGCGAAGGGAGGCAGTTTCTGCCCGAAGTGGGCACGCCGCGGGCTGCTACAATGGCTCGCCGGCGGCGACGCTGGCCGAAGCGCCGCGGAACGCTCCCAAGTGTGCGCGCACAGGTGCGCAGACTCCGGGGGCGCGCTCCCAGGTGTGGACGCACAGGTATACACACGCAGATGTGCAGAAGCGAGGAACGCTCAGGTGTGCAGAGCCGGGCGCACACACGGGCGAGCACACTCCACACTGCCGCCCGCGTCAACCCCGCCGCGCCGCGAACGACAGACCGGTCGCCGCACGGAAACCCCAAACCCCAGGCGGCGTCACGCCTCACCAACTCACCTCCTCCAAAAACTTGGTCAAATCGTACACCTTGTGGTGCAGGATCAACCAGGTGCTCTTGCTGTGGTTGTGCTTCTGGATCTCTTCCAGGGTGTAGTACTTGACGGTCTTGTCCGACTGCTCGGCCATTTCGGAACGCGGTGGGCCTCAGGCCGCGCAGACACCAGCCGAGCCGGGCGAAGCGGGGCGCGCGTCTCAGCTAGCTGGGCCTGGGACATTCCCGGAGCCCCGGCCCAGCGCCCAGAGCGGGGCGGCCCGCGCCGCGGAGGGGGCGGTGGCGCACGGCCTCCGATGACTGGACGGAATTCCTGTCACTCAATGGGCCCGCCCTCGGCCGACAACCTCCGCCAACCCGAGAGCGCCCCCGCCCAGCGCGCGGGTGTTGACTGGCTGCAGAAGGTTCCCTTCCCAAACCCTGTAGCTGGAGCGCGCTGAGGGCGTGGCCAGTGAGGCGGGCCGCGCGGCGGGGTGGGGCGGGGCTTCCCGTGCGTTTGCGCAGAAGGCAGCGGGACGCGGGGCGGACAGCGCGGGAGAGAGAGAGTAGGAGGCGCCCGGCGGGAGCGGGGATGGGGGCAGCAGTGCGCGGGAAGATCCGGCCCCGCTGGGTGGCCGTCGGAGGAGGGTCAGCCAGGTCCAGCGCACTGCGCATCACTGCGACTTCGCACTCGGATCAGATCAGCCAGTCCTGGCTGTCACTGTGTAACAAAGGCTCTCCGCAGCGAGTCTGTTAACTATTAAACTGTTAACTAGCCTCGGGGACGTAAAAACACATAGTGCCATCACTCCGCCTCAGCAAACAGTGTGCTGGCCAGAACCGTCGCTCTGTAATTTTGCTTGACACTCTCCGCACCCCAGGCTTGCCCATTTCTCACAGGGAAAAAAAAAAGGGGGGGGGGGAATTATTTGTTCTATACAAAGCAAAAAGTCCTAATTATTCCTAAAGATCTGAAGCACTTCTGCGCTTCAGATAGGCGAGTACTTGCATGAATGCCCTGTCTCGTCTCAACAGTATATTGTTTACATAAATCCTAAAGGATCCATAGCACTTTGAATGGACTCTGGAATACCAACTCCCTAGCTGAGCATTCCTAGTAAGATTTACAAACGTTTGATTAAAAAAAAAGGGGGGGGGAGGGGGACTTGAAATCCCAGCCTGTGATAAAGTAATCCGACATTTATTAAGGCCCTTTTCAGCATTAATAGTTCATTCCAAAAAGACCTACACAAGTTACACATCCAGGTCATGGTTCTAGGGACTCAACACAGCTCTTCCACATTAGAGCCTCATAAATGTGAGTTCCCTTCCCCCCTGCTTACCTCCTCCATAGGAATACATGGCCATGGAGAAGGAAACACTTTTCCAAACATTCCAAACATCCTTTAGCCTTTACATATGACAGAATACATTGGATTTCACATATTGAACCATCCTTGCATCTCTGGAATAAACCCCACTTGTTTATTGCTAAATTATACTTTGTTAAAGAGGTTTTGAGGGGGCGCCTGGGTGGCGCAGTCGGTTAAGCGTCCGACTTCAGCCAGGTCACGATCTCGCGGTCCGTGAGTTCGAGCCCCGCGTCAGGCTCTGGGCTGATGGCTCGGAGCCTGGAGCCTGTTTCCGATTCTGTGTCTCCCTCTCTCTCTGCCCCTCCCCCGTTCATGCTCTGTCTCTCTCTGTCCCAAAAATTAAAAAAAAAAAAAAAAAAAAAAACATTAAAAAAAAAAAACACTTTTACACTGTGTTTATGAGAGATATTGGTGTGTAGTTTTCTTTCATGAATTGTATTTGTCTGGTTTGGGTATCAGAGTAATAGTGGCTTCATAGAATGACTTATTCCTTTTTTTCCATTTTTCTGGAAGAGATTGTGTAGAATTGGTCTTATTGTTCTTTAAAAGTTTGGTAGAATTCTCCAGCGAAACCATATGGGCTTGCAAATTTCTTTTTCGGAAGGTTTTAATTCATGAATTTAATTTCCATAACAGTTCCAGGACTATTCAAATGATCTATTTCAGACTGGGTGACTTGTGGTAGTTTATACTTCTTGAGGAATTGATCCATTTCACCTAAATTGTCAAATCTATGTGTGTTGTTGTTCATAATAGTCCCTTACTATCCTTTTAATGTCTGCAGGGTTTATATTGATATCCTGTTTAATTCCTGATACTAGTAATTTGTGACTTCTCTCATTTTTTTGTTGTCAGCCTTACTAGAGGTTTGTCAGTCTTGCTGATCTTTTCAAAGAGCCAGCTTTTTGTCTCTGATTTTCTCTATTTTTCTTTTTTCAATTTCATTAATTTCTGTTCTTTATTATTCCTTCTGCTTGCTTTGTGTTTGTTTTCCCTTTTTTTTTTTTTCTAGTTGCTACAGGGCAAGAGTTTAAATTATTGATCTGAGATGTTTTCTCTTTTCAAATGTATACATTTAGTGTTATACCTTTCCTATACACTTTAAAAATAGTAAACCAGATTATACTAACAGATTCCCTAACAGTTCTCAAAACTGCTGATTCTCCCCATGACTGCTAGCAGAGCAATGAGCCTCTTGAAGTCATGGCTACATCTGTAATACAACGTCAATACTGTTCCAGATTTCAGTCCCAGTTCCAACTCCAGAAGTGGTTAAAAACAAAACTTCAGCTATAGTGATCTGGATCAGCCCCTGGTTGAGTGACTTATCAGATACATAACTGTTCAGTTGATCCATGAGCTAGTCAGTTAACTGTTCTAAGCCAATGCTTGTAAAATGCTTAGCACAAGGTTTGGCATATAGAAATCAATCAATAGATTTTAGCTAGTGCTATGATTATTACTCAACAAGACTTCTTTGTTCTAAAACACAGGTATGAGGAAACATTTTATCTGGCAGGTACTCCAAAGTGAAGTAAATCTAGGCAAATTTGCAAACAAACCTGAGAAATTGAAGGAACACAAACATTCACAAACTCCTCCTGACTTCCCCTGGCAAAGACATTTTTGTAAACATTTACAAAAGCCAAATCCACTCCTAAATTTCCTCAGGTAAAAATACACCATAAAAAGCAGTCAGTCTTCTTCCACTGTAGGGCAAAAATAAGCAATCCTGATTATATTTTTAATGTTCTAATTCTTTCTGTCACTCATGCATAAAATGTGCTTGAACAGCCTTTTCCTACCCATTGATAATTATATTTGTCATTATATAGGTATAACCATAGAGAGCTGGTTCCCTCAAACAAATGGACACTTCAGCAAAGATGGAATCCCAATACAAATACAATATCTACACAGATAATTTGCATTATTTCCAGGTCTTTTTTTTTCTTCAAATTTTTATTTAAATTCTAGTTAGTTAACATATAGTGTAATATTGTTTTCAGGAGTAGGATTTAGTGATTCACCACTTACCTAAAACACCCAGTGCTCATCACAACCAGTAGCCTCCTTAATGCCCATCACCCATTTCGCGCTCTCCCCCCCCCCCCCGCAACCTGCTTCCCTTCATCAACCCTCAGGTGGTTCTCTATCGTAAAGAGACTCTTACGGTGTGTTTCCCTCTTTTTCTCCCCCTTCCCATATGTTCATCTGTTTTGTTTCTTAAATTCCACATATGAGTGAAATCATACTATATTTGTATTTCTCTAACTTATTTCGCTCAGCATAATACATTCTAGCTCCATCCACTTTGTTGCAAATGACAAGATTTCATTCCTTTTGATGGCCGAGCAATACTCCATTGTGTATACACATCTTCTTTATCCATTCATCAGTCCATGGACATTTGGGCTCTTTCCATAGTTTGACTATTGTTGATAATGCTGCTATAAACATTGGGGTACATGTTACCCCTCCAAATATGTATTTTTGTATCTTTTGGGTAAATACCTAGTAGTGCAATTGCTGGGTCATAGGGTAGTTCTACTTTTAACTTTTTGAGGAACCTCCATACTGTTTTCCAGAGTGGCTGCACCAGTTTGCATTCCCACCAACAGTGCAAAGAGGGTTCCTCTTTCTCTGCATCCTTGCCAACACTTGTTTGTGTTGTTAATTTTAGCCATTCTGACAGGTGTGAGGTGGTATCTCATCTTGACTTTGATTTGTATTTCCCTGATGAGTGATGTTGACATTGTTTTCATATGTCTGGTTAGCCATCTAGCTGTCTTCTTTGGAAAAATGGCTACTCGTGTTCTTCCCATTTCTTAACTGGATTATTTGTTTTTAGGGTGTTGAGTTTGATAAATTCTTTATAGGTTTTGGATAGTAATCCTTTATCAGATGTGCCATTTACAAATATCTTCTCCCATTCAATACACTGCCTTTCAGTCTTGTTGATGGTTTCTTTCACTGTGCAGAAGCTTTTTCCTGAAGTCCCAATAGGTCATTTTTGCTTTTGTTGCCCTTGCCTCCAGTGACATGTCTAGTAAGAAGTTGCTGCAACCAAAGTCAAAGAGCCCACCTCTGTTCTCCTCTAGGATTTTGATAGTTTTCTGTCTCACAGTTAGGTCTTTCACCCATTTTGAATTTATTTTTGTGTATGGTATAAAGAAGTAGTCCAGTTTCCTAGCACCACTTGCTGAAGAGACAGTCTTTTTTCCATTGGGTATTCTCTTCTGCTTTGTTGAAGATTAGTTGACCATACAGTTATGGGTCCATTTCTGGGTTTTCTATTCTGTTCTATTGATCTATGTTTCTGTTTTTTGTGCTAATACTATACTGTCTTGACGATAACAGCTTTGTAATGTAGCTTGAAGTACAGAATTCTGATGCCTCCTGCTTTGCTTTTCTTTTTCAGGATTGCTTTGGCTAGTCAGGGTCTTTCATGGTTCCATACAAATTTTAGGATTGTTTGTTCTAGCTCTGAAAAAAATGCTGGTGTTATTTTGATCGGGACTTCATTAATGTGCAGATTGCTTTGGATAGTATAGACATTTTAACAATGTTTGTTCTTCCAATCCGTGTGCATGGAATGTCTTTCCATTTCCTTGTGTCATTATCAGTTTCTTTCATAAGTGTTCTATAGTTTTCAGCATACAGATCTTTTACCTCTTTGTTAGGTTTCTTGCTAGGTATCTTATGGGTTTTGGTGCAATTGTAAATGGGATTGATTCCTTGATTTATTTTTCTGCTACTTCATTATTGGTATATAGAAATGCAACAGATTTCCATACATTTATTTTATATCCTGTGACTTTGCTGAATATGTGTATTACTTGTAGCAATATTTTGGTGGCATCTTTCAGGTTTTCTATGTAGTATCATGTTGTCTGCAAGTAGTGAAAGTTTGACTTCTTTCTTGCCCACTTGGATGCCTTTTATTTCTTTTTGTTGTCTGATTGCTGAGGCTAAGACTTCCAGTACTACGTTAAATAATAATGGTGAGAGTTTATTTCCCTATCTTCTTCCTGACTGTAGATAAATCTTAGTTTTTCCCCAAGAAGGATATTAGCTGTGAGTCTTTCGTGTATGGCTTTTATGATGTTGAGGTGTGTTCCATCTATCCCTACTTTGTTGAGGATTTTAATCAAGAATTGATGCTGTATTTTGTCAAATGTTTTTCCTGTATCTATTGAGAGGATCATATAGTTCTTATCCTTTATTAATGTAGTGTATCACACTGATTGATTTGCAAATATTGAACCACCCCTGCAGCCCAAGAATAAATCCCACTGATCATAGTGAATAATTCTTTTCATGCATATTGCATTCCATTTGCTAATTCCTTGTTGAAATTTTTTGCATCCATGTTCATCAGGGATATTGGCCTGTAATTCTCCCTTTTAGTTGGGTCTTTGTCTGGTTTGGGAATCAAGGTAATGCTGGACTCGTAGAATGAGTTTGTAAGTTTTCCTTCCATTTCTATTTTTTTGGAACAGTTTGAGAAGAATTGATATTAACTCTTCTGTAAATGTCTGGTAGAATTACCCTGGGAAGCCATCTGGCTCTGTACTTCTGTTTGATGGGAGATTTTTGATTACCAAATCAATTTCTTTGCTGGTTATGGGTTTGTTCAAATTATCTATTTCTTCCTGTTTCAGTTTTGGTGGTTTGTACATTTCTAGGAATTTGTCCATTTCTTCCAGATTGCCCAATTTGTTGGCATATAACTTTTCATAATATCCTTACAATTGTTTGTATTTCTATGGTGTTGGTTGTAATCTCTTCCATTCATGACTTTATTCATTTGGGTTCTTTCCCTTTTCTTTTTGATAAGTCTGGCTGGGGGTTATCAATTTTATTAATTCTTTCAAAGAACCAGCTCTTAGTTTCATTGATCTGTTCTACCATTATCTTTGTTTCTATTGTCATTTAATTTCTGTTCTAATCTTTATTATTTTCCTTCTTCTGCTGGCTTTAGGCTTTATTTGCCGTTCCTTTGCTAGCTCCTTTAGGTGTTAGGTTAGGTTGTGTATTTGAGACTTTTCTTCCTTCTTGAGGTAAGCCTGTATTGCATTATACTTCCCTTTTAGGACTGTTTTTGCCTCATTCCTAAGGTTTTGGACAGTTGTGTTTTCATTTTCATTTGCTTTCATGTACTTTTTAATTTCTTATTTAACTTCCTGGTTAACCCATTCATTCGTTGGTAGGATGTTCTTTAACCTCCATACATTGATGGTCTTTACAAATTTTTTCTTGTGGTTGACTTCAAGTTTCATAGCATTGCGGTCTGAAAGTATGTAAGGTATGATCTCAATCTTTTTGTACTTGTTGAGGGATGATTTATGAACCAATATGTGATATAATCTGGAGAATATTCCATGTGCACTTGAAAAGAATGTGATTCTGCTGCTTGAAGATGAAATACTCTGAATATACCTCCTAAGTGCATCTGGTCCAGTGTGTCATTCAAAGCCATTGTTTCCTTGTTGAATTTCTGTCCATTGCTGTAAGCAGGGTGTTAAAGTCCCCTACTATTATTGTATTATTATCAATGAGTTTATGTTTGTGATTAATTGATTTATATATTTGGTTTCTATCAAGTTAGGGGCATAAATATTTACAATTGTTAGATCTTCTTGATAGACAGACTCCTTAATTATGATGTAATGCCCTTCATCTCTTGTTAGTCTTTGGTTTAAAATCTAGTTTGTCTGATATAAGTATTGCTACTCTGGCTTTCTTTTGACATCCATTAGCATGATAGATGGTTCTCCATCCCTTCACTTTCAATCTGTGGGTGTCTCTAGGTCTAAAATGAGTATCTTCTGGGTAGCATATAGATGGGTCTTGTTTTTGTTATCCATTCTGATACCCTATGTCTTTTGATTGGAGCATTTATTCCATTTACATTCAGAGTGATTATTGATAGATATTAACATAGTGCCTTGTGTAAAGTTGGTGTTTCTGGTGATGTTCTCTGTTACTTTCTAGTTTTTGTTGTTTTTGATCCTTTTTTCCCCAAAGAGTCCCCTTTAATATTTCTTGTAAGGCTGGTTTAGTGGTCACAAATTCCTTTAGTTTTTCTTTCTGTTTGTCCGGAAAACTATCCAGGTCTTTTAAGTACTATATTAGCATACGTTAACTTTTTCCTTCAAAAATATCTAAATCTCTAATATGTATAGACTATTTGGTTGATCCCTCAATAATTTCCTATCTATTAACAGTAATATCTAAAATTTTCTAAATTTTGTATATTTTTATTCACTTTCAAATAAAGCACCTATGACTGAAGTTGTTTTTATCCATGTATATTTATAATACCAAATGTCAATTGAGAATCTCTGATCAATTGGACTGCAGCAGCAGAAATGAAAAGTAGAGAGCAATGGGTATTATCTGACCACAAATCTCATACAAATGTCTGAAGTTCATTGCACAGGTAGGGCAATTTTCCTCACCGACTTCAAACAATGACAAGTTAATTATATGCAGGTTATCTTATTGTAAATACATTCTTAGGCACATTTTCCTTATAAATACATCTTTAGGAGTAGGCAAATAATGAGAGTAAATATTTGATTGTAGAACATGGCTGCAATATTAAACTTATTTTTAAAAATCTCTTTTTGTCTCTAGCACAAGTAAATAGAACAAGAGTAAGATGGTATAGATAAGGAAAATTCCAGATATCCTATTTAACTTTGTAAAGGGTTTAGGGTTCCAGACAGTTCTATGAAATTCAGTTGCTGGTGTTCCCAAGTCAGAAGCTTGTGAATCATCCAGGTCATCCTCAAAATTGATTCTGTCACTGCATCCCAGAGATTTTTCCTCGTAAACATCTAATGAGTGCTCTTCTCTTTTATTCCTAGTACCATTTTGCCAGATCTGCCTTTCATGATTAGTTGCCTACTACCTGCTTACAATATCTCAACAGGTTCTTCTTCCTTCTAGTCTCCAATTCCTCAGTCCCATATTCCATAGAACAGTGAGTCTAAAATTAAAATCTGATCACATCACTTCTTGCCTAAGACTTTCCAATGTCTTCCAATAACTAAAGTTCCAATTCCTTACCAGAGCATCCAAAATCTGCCTCTCTCCAGCTTTATCATTTGCCATTTCCATCCCAAGCCTACAGCCTAGCAACAGTGAGCTATTTTTAGATCCCTGGAGCTAGAGCATCCTTTCCTCACTTCCATACCCTTGCTCAAGCCCCCTTCTCTACCAGAGTATCGTTCTTACTCCTTCCTCCCAACTCCTTTTTCTTGGTCTAGGACTCAGGACCCTTTCTGATTCAGCCTAGGGGTCACCAATGGAGGAGGCATGTGCTGATCACACTTTCCCTCCCACTAGTGCCCTCTCAGTATTCCTTGATTCTCTGATCATCTCTATCACACACTCACTAAGTCGTCATTCTACGGGTCTGTCTTTCTCACTGGGCCCAGAGTTCCTTGAGGGAAGGTACAGTTTGGTCATAGCTATGTCTCCAGCACAGGGCCTAGCACTTAGTATGTGCTCCATAAGCATTTTTGAATGAACATAGGTACAAATGTGATATAGAAGATGGCATGTAAGAACATGGAAATATACTTTTATTACAACCATACAGAAAAACGTGAACTAATTTATTTATCTGTCACTAGCAAGAGAACTAGCCAAGTTTTCTACCTTTTCCTGAGACATCTACTAAAGGTAAAATTGTTTTCTTTCTTTCCCAGCCTAGGAAACAGAGAGAGTCTAAAATTGCTGCAGCAGCATGATAACAGTTAAAATGAAAAATGTGCACATATAGGACCTACCCAAAGTGCTCAATGCATCCGCATAAGTGTACAAGTAATGTGAATGATGAAGAGGGCAATGGAGTTCTTGCAAGCTGGAATCCCCATGTCAGAAAGTTCCCTACCCGAACAAAAATGTCATTTAGGACCTGTAAGGTTGATGCTAGAAGGAAGTAAAGATTAGTCTCTAGGTATCCTTCTTTTCCTGATTCTATCACTGATTACTGTATCACTCCCTGCCACCTGCCATCACCCTACTCTCTTCCTCGGCACCCTGGCAGAAATATGGATAAATAGCTCTCTCTTTGCTTTCTTATAGCAGGGCCAGAATATTCAAATGAACTTTGCTAAAGGAAGCAAAAACATAATTTACCACCACGTACTATGATCCTAGAGCCTGATATAGTCTATTCATCTTTAATAAATGAAGCAGCAATGTTAATTCAGTAAGTTCGTCAAATTCTCAAATCTCCTTAAGTGATTATGAGGTGCACACCCAGTAAGTCCCAGGCTCCCTCCATATATTTGAGGACATCTGATTATGCTCTACCCATAAATACAATCTTAGACATCCAAACTCTTCAAATTCCAGGCAAAGGTGCATGGTAAACACAGCCTCAACCCCCACCTGGGGCTTATCATCATATGCCAGCTTCCTGACTAAAGACCTGACTCTTCCTCATGTAATCTTTCTTAGAAATGACTTCATTTTCTGGGGTGCCTGGGTGGCTAAGTTGGTTGGGCGTCTAACTTTGGCTCAGGTCATGATCTCACAGTTTGTGAGTTTGAGCCCTGCATTGGGCTCTGTGCTGACAGTTCAGAGCCTGGTGCCTTCTTTGGATTCTGTGTCTCCCTCTCTCTCTGCTCCTCCTCTGCTCACATATTCTCTCTCTCAAAAATAAACATTAAAAAATTGTTTTTTAAAAAATAAATGGCTTTATTTTCATGTGGTACTAGCTTACCAAAAAAAATGGCCTAATTTTTGTATGTCCAGACAATTTAAACATGATTTAATACAATGCAACAACCTTAATCGTCATAAAAGAGATACATGCAGTCAAGCTGGAGGTGGAATCTTTAAGAGGATTCTTTCCCATCTGGAATGCCTGTGAGTGATAAACAGAAACATAAGTAACTCATATACCTGGTAAATTAGCCTGTCCACAAGCTTGTCATCAAAATGTATTCTGTCAGCAAAGTTTTTCCCAGGATAAAAATTCTGGTTGGTCCTATGACATTATGTGCCTTATTAATTAAAAATTATGATTTAATGTTTAGTATAAGTGGAGGTACATATATGTTTTGAAATTTAATAATATAAATGAGCACCAGTGAACCCTTCACTTGACTTGGGGACTACAGTTCCTCCCATATCCCATCCTTCTGCCATCCAAAAATCATTATTATCCTGAATTCTGTTTAACATTTCCTTGCTTGTAGAAAAAATAGTTATGCACATATACCAATAATTCATTGTTCAGCTTTAAGTTTATTTATTTTGAGAGAGACAGAGATAGCATGAGTGGGGGAGGGGCAGAGAAAGAAGGAGAAAGAGAATCCCAACCTGGCTCCTCTGTGCTGCCAACACAGAGCCCAACATGGGGTTTGAACTCATGAAACCATGAGATCATGACCTAAGCCAAAACCTGGAGTCAGACACTTAACCGACTGAGTCATCCAGGAGCCCCCATTGTTTAGCTTTGCTTGGAGAACTACTGAGCTTTACAAAAATGGGATTACAATGTATGTAGCCTTCTAGGACTTTTTTTTTTCTTTTTTTTTTAATGTTTTATTTTTGAGAGAGAGAGAGACAGGCAGAACATGAGCAGGGAAGGGGCAGAGAGAGAGGGAGACACAGAATCCGAAGCAGGCTCCAGGTTCTGAGCTGTCAGCACACAGTCTGACGTGGGGCTCGAACCCACAGACCATGAGATCATGACCTGAGCCGAAGTCAGACGCCTGACTGGGCCACCCAGGCGCCCCAGACTTTTTTTCTTAATAAGAATTCTCTTCACAACATTCTTCATAATAATCCCAAACTGGCAGCAATCTAATTGCCCATTTAACCTCAGAAAGGATAAAATGAAGCATATATACACACAATGGAACACTATCCATTATGTAATGGAAATGAAATGTAAGTAATGAAAATAAGACACTGCTACTCTCAACAATATGGATCTCATGGACATGTTTATGAGCGAATCTAGACATAAAAGAATTCATGTTGTATGCTTCCATTAATAGAAATGTTCAAAATTAACAAGATTAACTTAACAATTTTCGCAGTTGGGACAGTGATTACTTCTGGAGGAAGTGGGTAAATGCCTGGGAGAAGGCATGAAGGGGAATGTTGGAGATGCATGAAGGTAATGTTCTATTTTTAGATATGACTGGTGGGTAAACAAGGATGGGCATTTTCAAAAAAACCATACAACTGTCTACTTATGACTTATTCACATTTTGAAAGATTTGTCTATGTTTTCACAAAAAGCAGTATTTCATCTTCATGGAATAGAACTGGATATTTAGTACTTGGGTGTTACGTGATTTCAAATATTTTTAATTCTTCCATGTTAAAATTGTTGAAGTCAGAGGCCGTAAGTTCAATAGCAGAGATATTAAGAACAGGAAGGGTTGACAGGTGTGCTTTTCAGAATGAGGAACACTAGGTTTATCTTTATTTAAATATATAAGAAAGACCAGGGAGAAATATGCATTTATTGTTAGATGTAAGCTGAATCTATATTTATTTTTGACATTGTCTTCATGCAGTTGTTTTTTTCCCTATGTGTATATCCCAGGTAGGATAAAGAGCTTTTCTGTAATCTTCAGCAGTTTAATAATTCCAATGATTGCTGACATAAAACCAGAGTATAAAAGTTTAGGACAAAAAGTTTATTTGTTGGAATGTTTGTTTCAGAAGATTTTATTTTGTTCACTTAATGTTGCAAACTACATCTGTCATAGGGCACTGATTTTGCTCATCGATCTCGTGATAATTAATTACTTGCTATGATCTCCCAGCTGGTTATAAGTAACCAAACAATTAAGTATTGAGCACTTTCTTACTGAGTTAGGAACATACCTAAAAGGACTCCTCTTTGCCAAAGTTTATTTTACAAATACAAAATAAGTAATGATTCCAATAGATCAAACATCAATCATGAAACGAAATCTCATCCTTTCACGATAGAACTTCCGGAAGCTGGTAAGATGTGAGGTTGAAAAATGGCTCTTTGCTTAATACAAAATATCCTGGCATTCCACACAGGAGGTTCCTCCTCTTCTCCAGGAACTTATATTGGAGTCTGCCAGGATTCAGTGTAAGGGCTTCTTTTCTTCCTACACTCTCTCGGTGATCTGGTCTTGTGGCTCTATTTTCTTTTATTCTTTTAAGATTAGCTTTTTTTTTAACGCTGATTTTTGAGAGAGAAAGAGACAGAGCGTGAGCAGGGGAGGGGCAGAGAGAGACACAGACACAGAATCGGAAGCAGGCTCCAGGCTCTGAGCTGTCAGCACAGAGCCCGACGCGGGGCTTGAACTCAGGGAGCTGTGAGATCATGACCTGAGCCGAATCTGGAGGCTTAACCGACCGAGCCCCCCAGGCGGCCCTCGGGGTTTTAAATACCATCTATTACACACACATCTTTCCCCAGACCTCCTCCTCTTCACTTCTCAAGGTCAACATGTCCAGAACGGAACTCCTCTTGATCTTCATCCCCAAACTTGCTCCTCCCACGGTCATCCCCCTCTCAGATGATGGCAACCCTATCCTCCCAAGTCATTAGTACAAAAACCTTGGAGTTAAGCTTGACTCCTCTCTCTCAGACCCCACATCATACCATGTCCAAAATGTATTAAACTTCAAGTATCTTGGGGCGCCTGGATGGCTCAGTCGGTTACGTGTTGGACCCTTGATTCCCACCCAGGTCATGATCTCAGCGTTCGTTGGGCTCAAGCCCCGCATCAGGCCCTGCGCACTGACAGTTTGGATCCTGCCAGGATTCTTTCCCTCTCTGTCCCTGCCCCTCCCCCCGCCGATTCTGTCTCTGTCTCTCCAGATCAACCTAAAAAAACCCCAAAAAGAATTAGGCACAACTTCAAGTAGCTTCACAGCCCAATCCAACCTCGTCGGCCCTCTCCTGAACCTAGCACATCGCCTCTCTCTCCCGGATTCCTGCCATTGCCTCCTGACCACTCTCCTCCCTGTCCCTGTGTCCCCAGCAGCCCCCCTCTGAGCACAGCAGCCCGGTGCGCCTATTGCAACATGCACAGCTTGGGCCTGATGCCCTCTGTCCGGCTTCGGCTTCAACCTCTCCGGACCCACTGCGCCCCTGGTCACCTCCTGCCTCAGGCCCTTGCCCTCGCTCCCCTCTCCCCCTCAACCTTGTCCCCTAACATCCGAGTGGCCACCCACTCCCACCGCCTTCATGTCTTACTCCCGTGCCGCTTGCTCCACGAGGCCTGCTGGCCTCTGTCACCGCCTCTCCCCACACTCCGTCTTCCCGGCCCGCGTTATGTTCCTCCCATGCGCCTGGCACCATCTCCCATGTTGCTCCTTTATCCCATTTCCTGTCCCTCGAGGAACCGGAACTTGTGAGACGCAAGCAACGTGTGAGGTCCACGACGCCACAGAACGCTGTTTGCTTAACGCCCCGTCGCTAACTCCTGGAAAAGCTCCGGGCACACGGCAGGCGCTTAATAAATACCTGTCAAACGGAAGGGAGGCTCGCCTAAGGCGCCTGCGCCCTGCCGCCCCTCCGCGGCACGCGGCAGAACGTTCCGGCCAGGGCCGACGCGTCCACCGCGGGCCTTGCGGGCGACGCAAAAGGCTCGCTTGCCTCTGTGAGGGCCGGGAAAGCGGCCCGCGCGGCTTCGGCGCCTGCGGCTCCCCCGCGGCCGCACTCCGCCCACACGGCTGTACGCTTCCTCCGGGGCCGCCGGGCCTCGCGCCTGAGCCCCACGGAGGTCAACCCCGGCCCTTCCCTCCCGGACCGGCCGGGACGCCGGGCGGGCGCCGGCGTCAGCAACGTAGGCGGGAAACGCTGGGCGCCCGGGGCACGCCGGGAGCACCCGATACGTGCGGCGGGCTGCGCACGTGACACGCCGCAGGCCGGGACGCTCGGGGCACGCCGGGAGCGTGTGGTGCGCGGGGCACGCTGGGAGGGCGGAGAGGGGAGCGCGGGAGAGGCGGCCGAGGAGCGCGCGCCCTGAGGCCGGGAGGCGAACGGCCCTCGAAGGCGAACCCGGGCCGACCGGGAGACATCGGGGTGAGGGAGCCGGGCAGGGAGCGGGGAGGCCGCTGCAGGCCCTGCCGTCTCCCCTCCCGCGAGAAGGGAGAAGGCTCGTGCTTCTCCCTCGGGAGGCCGTGGCTTCCACGCATTTTACAAACGTGCTCCCGGACGTGGTTCCCCGCCAGGAAGCGATCCGCGGCGGCGGGGGGGGGAGGGGGGACCCCGTGCCAGCGCCCGGAGCAGCGCGAGCCGACCTTGTGGGCCAGTGGTGATGGCGGAGGTGGCGGGGGGAGGACGGGCCCCAGGTTCCAATCTTCAGGGCACCTGTTTTGACGCGTTAGTCACAGGGTCGGCGCTTACACCCTGGATTTCAGCCGAATGAAGGCCTTGGCCATGTTTCCACCGCGGTCCTCTAGCCTCCGGGCCGCAGTTTGGCCCAGCGGGCCCCACAGGCCGAGGGCTGCTCAGACCCCGGCCCCGGCGCCAGGCTTGCTTGCTAGTGGGCTCTGCGAGCTGTCGAGGGCGGGCCCCTGCGGGCCCCTGCTGCTGGGTGATCGCCCCGAGCAGCAGGAGGGCAGTGTGGTACCGCGGTTCCCGTACAACATGTGAGCGCCGGCGGCAGGGTATCCGGGGGGGGGGAAAAGAGAAGACGCTCTCTATCTGCGACTTGTCCTGGTCGCGAACTCGATAACCAGATTTCTGCGCGCTCCTGAACAGAGCAGTGCGGTCTGCGTGCTTTTTTCTGGCTAGTCTTGGAAGACAGGCGGAAGAGGAGGGGGACTGCTCGAGGGGCGGAGAGATGGGGACAGAGGATCTGAAGCCCACGGGCTGACAGCAAAGAGCCCCGTGGAACTCAGAAACCCGGAGATCGTGACCTGAGTGGAACCCAAGAGTCAGAGGCTTAACTGACTGAGCCACCCAGGCGCCCCATCTGCCAGAAGATGTTTAAAGGAAGAACGACAAAGTCATTTTCGTGGGAAATGTGTTTTAGAAATAAAAGTAGCGAATCACAAACTTTCGCCTGTGTCTTTGACTGGACTTCTTTAAAATATGCACAACACAGGGGCGCCTGGGTGGCTCAGTCGGTTCAGCATCTGACTTCGGCTCAGGTCATGGTCTCACGGCTCGTGAGTTCGAGCCCTGCATCAGGCTCTGTGCTGACAGCTCGGAGCCTGGAGCCTGCCTTGGATTCTGTGCCTCCCTCTCTCCCTGCCCCTCACCTGTCATATTCTCTCTCTCTCTCTCTCTCTCTCTCTCAAATAAATGTTAAAAAAAAATAGGAACATTAGAGAAGTTTATTAAATAAAGACAATGTGATAGAAATACATCTAGTACCTAGATTAGAGGAGGCATTTAAATAGCTGGTTTTCGTATTATTATATTCAAATTGTTTAGGATATAAAACTTCGGGCTTAAAATTCTAGACTATCTTTTTGAAATGATGAAAATTTTCTAATGTGTACTGTGATGGTTGCATAACGGCAAACATAGTAAAAACCATTGAATTGTATAATATAAATAGATGTGTTGGAGGTTATTTGCACTATATCTTAATAAAACCTGTACCAAAAAGTTCTAGCAGGTAAAAAATTCTTAAGATGTTAGTAATATATAAATGCTGAAGTCTGTTCATTTGTTTTTGCTGACTTATTCCAACACAATATCAAATATTCTGTGGTGGGTTGGTATTAAATCCGTATTGGTAAGAGAATTTATAACCGCTTTATTGTTGTTTATCTTTAAAGGCCTGGTAGCTGAGACATTCAGTCAACAGGAAAATATGAATGATTCGAGGCAGCAGTCATTGTTCTTCATCACATCTCCAGATTTACACAAACTCTGTGCTGTCAGGATAATACTGAGTAATGGGGTGGCGGATACTGAGATTAGGAGTACGCAAATGAAGATGTGCAGGTAAAAAGTACACTTTATGACTGAGGCTTTCTAAATTTTTTGAGATGTATACGCAGTGTTTTAGAAGTATCTCCTTTAAAGCAAACTACTCTTCTGCTCAATCTGTGTATATAGTTTTAAATAAAGGAATTCAGTTTTCTTCTGACCAGGTATATCGGATTACATTTGGGGAAGGACTTAAAATACTTGAGATGGAATATCACACTATTGAGTTTTTGTATTTGTGACTTCTTGTGTGATGTTTTTAATTTAAATTTTTTACGGACATTGATGAATTAGATCAGACTCCCCAAAACTTAGAGATAGAAATTAATAAATATTTATTGAGTACCTACTGTTTATGGACACTTTAGGAGATACTGTAAACAGTTCAGATGACAGTTTCTCTTTTTTTTTTTTTAATTTTTTTTTCAACGTTTTTAATTTATTTTGGGGACAGAGAGAGACAGAGCATGAACAGGGGAGGGGCAGAGAGAGAGGGAGACACAGAATCGGAAACAGGCTCCAGGCTCCGAGCCATCAGCCCAGAGCCTGACGCGGGGCTCGAACTCACGGACCGCGAGATGGTGACCTGGCTGAAGTCGGACGCTTAACCGACTGCGCCACCCAGGCACCCCAGATGACAGTTTCTCTTAATTTTCGGGTCAGCATAAGATCACTTCTGAAGACTGTTTCTCCAAGAACTATCTTGAAATATCTGACCCAAGGTAGTCTGAAAAACAGCTTGGTTGAAGCCTAAAGTATAACTCCATGATTGTTGAGGACCCAGCGTGTATTAGTCCCCTAACTTGTTTGAGGCACTCAAAGAAGGACTCTTAGAAAGCGTGACAAGATTACATCTGTAGCTGCCTTTCTTGGGGAGGAGCAAACAGAATATTGCTAGGAGCCAGAAATAAAGACACTCGCGAGTTGTCCTACCATTTTGTTCTTAATTACAAAACTTTCCTTCTTCCCTTTGTATATTCTCCCACTCAAGTGCATCCAGGAGCCTGTACCCTTCCTGCTAAGGTGTAATTTGAAACCTATTGAACATTTACCTGTGACTCCTTTTGGAAACAAATAGTGGAAAACCTGAGATTTTCTGCTGTTTACTCTCAAACCATGCCCACAGAGTGGGATGTCTTGACTCAGTCCCAGTAGCTGACAAAGAGGCTGGAACAGATTGAGAGGAGACTTCACCATGTCAGACAAAGGCAGGCACTGCAAATTCAAGTGCTTGCCGCACTTGGTTCTGCACCCGCGTTCTGAGGACAAACAGGTTGGCCCATCTTACTTTTTGAGGAAACCCCTCCCCGCTCCCCCCACACACACTCATGTCTTTTAAAGTTTGTTTTCCTGATGATGAATTTTGAAATTTTTCATTCTTCCGTTTCTAGTCCCTTTTGTGTTTTCTCCACCTTTTCCTTGATCTTTGAAACAAAATTGATGGTAATTTGAATTGTGATGATTTTTGTTATGAGTTCATTTGGCTGTTGAATGCTAAACTGAAACAACCACCCTCTTCATTTTGGCTTGGAAAACGTTTTCTTTTTAAAGGAAAAGCATCCAGTCGATAGTTGTAACGGTGAAGTATTTGGTAACTTCACTGATAGATGAATCCTTATAGTCTTGTCTCTAATGCCTCCTGATCACCACTTAAAAAAAGGAAAACAGAAGAAACAGAAGTTAAAAGAGCTGGATTCTTAACAATGTTTAGACATCTTCAAATCTATACTTGGACAGAAACGGAGTTTTAAATGAGGAATCTAAGTTCACAGATGAAAGAGATTGGGAAACTCAGATGCAGGGACATGTTTTCATATTAATATCAATATTTGGAACCTAACATTCTTAAATCTTGGATGAATACCTAAATATTCAAGTTACCATGTTAAGTGTGAGGAGAGATGCAGAAGTCTATAGCACAGTCCTTCCCTAGAAGAAATGTAAACTTTTGAATAGAACTAAGCAATTTTCTAAATGTTCTGATAAAGTGAAACCAGACAGTGGGCAAATCCACTTTACAATTAATACATTTCATCTCCACAGGCAATTGCTGTTTTTGCACCAAGATATTCTTGCATCACCTGTGCCTGGAATATTAAACCAAATTTGGGTAGTGATGGCGGTTAGTATTTTAAAATTTTATGAAGTGTTATTACTAATTATTGGGAGCAATATTGATAAGAGAATTAATTATAGCTCAAATTGAATGTGGTTTATGAAGCCAAATTACCTG
The DNA here is from genome assembly GCF_023721935.1 of Panthera uncia. NCBI lineage: Eukaryota > Metazoa > Chordata > Mammalia > Carnivora > Felidae > Panthera > Panthera uncia. The sequence continues at coordinate 4,677,540 of NW_026057586.1, read as the reverse complement.
TATTATAGTTTGAGTGAATCAATTATAGACTTTAACTTTGATATACCTGATATTTAAAATTCATTTTCATGGTTCTAATTTAATATTTTTTTTCTGTCATAAATACTAAGATAAAGACTATTAATGAGTAAAATAATATAGCATAATTTTTTGAAAATAGCATGGGCTTAATATTTTTCTTATATTTTTTTCCTTAGAATTCCATTAAAGTAAAGGAAGACGTTTCCCATTCCAACATATGTCCAATTGTTTTTAAAGGACTTAGATCGACAGTGTTTTTAATTTGGAAACTGTATTTAAAATTTTTTTTTACACTTAATAAAATTAGAATGAATTTTCCCAGTGCTGTATGTTACTGGGAATGATAATGAAATGCCAAAAATCTTTATAAAAATTATGTTATTCTGTGATTTTTGTCAAAAATCTTTGAGAAAATATCCTCTTACTCTCAGATTTCAATTCCTCAGAATCCAGTGAAATGAACATTTATTAATATTAATAAGCTATCAATAAAGTAACATAGAAGAAACTTACTTAAGCTAAAGTAAGTTCTTAAGAGAATAATAATTTCCTTTATTTTTTCTTCTATGTTATATGGTTATATATTCATCTTATCTTTTCATTCTTGATATCATTTTTAAGAAGGATAAGCTGTTTGTAGACAAGTAAACACTAATAACTCTTATTTGTGTTCTTTTCTACCTGAAAATCTTTATGGAACAAGGAGGACATTGTTTCAGAGTTCTCATAAATTCAAATATCCTAATCTTGGCAAGAATACTAAGAGGAAAGCAGGCATATAAAAATATGTTTTGCTTTCTTACAAAGATATTACATAATTTTTTTTATACTTAAAGTAGAAAATGGAATTATTACACATACTATTTTAAACTTGCCATCCATTTCCCCTTGAACAGCCTCTCCTGGATGTTATTCTGGTTCATGGTTGAGGCTGTGAAATATTTTATTGTATTGGTGTATAATAATTTAGTTAATATTTTCTAATGCACATCTGAATTTCTAGTTGTACTACTATAGCGCTTCAGAAAGCATCATTGAAATTATATCATTTTTATTGGTCTGGAAGTTTCTATGGGTCAAATTCCTAGAAGAGGGATTGCAGTGCATTTTATACTATATACATTTATACATTTTATACTATAATCTAGATAATGCTAAATTACTCTCTGAAAAGCTTGTGCTGGATGGCATTTTCATAAAGAGTATATTGAGAGAACCTATATTTCCATATCCTCATAAACACTAGATATTAGCAGCCTTTACATATCTGCCAATCTGTTAGGTTAAAAATAGTATCTTCTTTGAATTTCTGTCTCTTTCATGGTTAGTAAAGCACTTTGGCCTTTTGAACTTTCTCTTGCTCTTACAGTTGTGTCCATTTTCTTTATTCATGCCTAGAAATTTACTGTGTATTAAGAGAGATGTTAAATATTATAGAAATGTATTAGCCTTTTCCTTTTCTAGGTTTGTATCACTCCCAAAAAGGCTTTCTTAACTTTGAGAATGTACCTACAGATTCTGTTTTAGGGAGAGAATGATTATCACTTGCTTCTCCAACACATAGGAACTGTTAGGATGATGGCCTGATGATGTGTCCTCTGCTGTATAATGTTTAAATTCTTTTTGTATTTCTTTAATTAATAGTATATTTAAGTAATTTTTATAAATGTGGATTTTTGTTGTTTTGTTGTTGTAGATAACATTTTATAAAGCTGGAAAACTTAATGCCTATATTGAAAAACACGGAGCTAAAGTAAGTTCTTAAGAGAATAATAATTCCAAATACTATTTATAATGATTTTGTATTCAACTTCTTTTTGTCATCAAACAAAACTTAAAGTATCTTTCTCATAAGTTATTGCCATGCATGTGAAAGAACCTGCCTTTTTGGTTTTTGAAGTTTGTGTCGAATTTTTATTCTTTCTTCCATACATTCTTGATAAAATTCATCAATCAAATTATCAGGGTCAGGCATTTTCCTTGTGGGAAGGTTTTTAACTATAATTTCAATATCATTAATAGATAATAGAACTATTCAAGTTATCTAATTCAAGGAATGTGTTCATTTCATCTAACTTGTCACTTGTACTGACATAAAGTTGCCTCTAATACTCCGTTAATTTCCTTTGCTGTAGAATCTGTAGTGATGTTAGCTCTCTCATCCTGATACTGGTAACGTGTGTCTTTTTTCCCCCCTCCCTAATCAGTCTTCCTAGAGGCTTAGCAAGCCTGTTGATTACAAAAAACAAGCTTTTGGTTTTGTAGATTTTCTCAGCTGTTTTATTGTTTTGTATGTCATTGATAATTCATTTTGGTCTTCATTGTTTGTTTTCTTATGCTTATTTTGGATTTAGTTTACTCTTCATGTTTTAGTTGCTTCAGGTGGAAGCTGAGGTCATTGATTTGAGAACATTCTTTTCTAATATAGAGACATTTAGTGCTACAGATTTTCTGTAAAATATATGTTTTGTTTTTATTTTTTCTCTAATTCTCCTTTGATTTCTTCTTTGAACTATGGGTTAGAAATGTGTTATGTAGTTTCCATATATTTGGGGATTTTCCAAGGATACTTCTATTATTGTTTTCTAATTTAATTGTAGTTAGAGAACATGTTTTGTATAACTTGAACCTTTTTTTAATTTATTGAGGCTTATTTTATGGCCCCAAATATGGTCTTTCTCTGAGTTCATGTTTGAGTTTAATGTTGCAAGTTGGCCTCATCCTGCTGCTTGAAGTCCTATTGATAGTATCCTTAATTAAAATATCTGTGAAACAAATTGAACAGATTTGGTCTTCTTCCTTGCCAGCAAATTAGTTACTTATATCTTGGGAAAATTCGCCAGACCAAAAGGTCACAAAAATGAGGGGTAAATAATCTTTGGGAGACAATTCTCTTTGGCATGTCTTGCTAAGAGAGGCAGTGGCAGCATCTTCTTCTAGGCTATATTTGCAAGGATATTTGTATAGAAAACAACCTTGGTTCTTTCCTCAGCCCTGGGTATTTTCCTTACATGCACGTGCTAATCCGTACTTAGCTGATGAGTCAAGACGGACTCTGCTGATCTCAGAGTTTGCTCTCTGTTCAGTTCTCTCCCTCTAATGCTTTGCCCTCAACACCAGCTCACTTGGCTTCTTGGACTCTCAGCTGGCTCCTCAATGGAAGGAACCCATGGCTCTTCCAGGGTTCTCCTTCCCTGCACCACAGCCTAGAAACCCTCCTTAATCAATACACAGCGGGTAATTGTAGGTTTCCCATCTCTTAAGGATTGCTCGTCTTTATTGCTAGATGCCCAGTGTCTTGTGAACCATTGTTTTATATAACTTGCCCAGTTTTTTAGTTATTCTAGGGGGAGGATAAATCTGAGCCTATTACTTCTTACTACTCAGAAGTAAAAGTCGTGATTTTTCAAAATTCTCTACAAGTAGAGACAGGGTGCTGGTTTCATGTGTGCCTATGTAAGTATTTAATTGTTTTCTGATGTTGAATTAAAGTGAACAACAAGGAAAATTATTATAGTATAGTTCTGGGCTGGTTTCCTCTGTGCAAAGCAAAATACAAAGTAAAGTGTAAGGTCCTACCTAGCACAGGAGTTCAAAACTTTAGGTTTATTGGGCCAGGATAAGGAGGGAGAATTTGGGCATTGTAGCATGATAGTCTTCCTGGTTTCAAAGCAAATATGTTTTAACACTTCTTTAGCTTTAGAACAAGATAGGATTACCTATAGTGATGACTATAACTCATATCCAAAATAACCCAGTTTGTTTGGTGGTGATCTAAACAAACATTTTCTTTGAGTTTACAGGGGCATGCCAATTGCTGTGAATTTGCCCATGTTTTTTCTTTAATATGTTTAGGTGGAGGCTCCACAGAGAGTAATCCCTGTAATTCTTCAAAACTGCCTTTCATACTCACTCATGGCTAGGCTTGCTCCAGCCTGGAATAAAACTGGCCATCTCTTGGTGCAAGGTAACTTTATCTCTTTCAGTCATCAGGGGTTTCTGAACTAGATTATTTCTATTATGGGCATCTGTTTTAAATTTCAAGATATATCATTTTTAGGGAATAGTTTTTAAAGTTTCACCCCAACTAAGCCTTCTTAGGCAAGTCCACAACAATATAAATGTCCTCTCCTTACCTAGGATGGTATCCAGAGGCCACTGATGTTTTTTCAAATAATTTTTAAAAATTATATAATACTTGATGTTTGGAAAGGAATAACTATAAGTTATGGAGAATTATGATAAAATGAATACAAATTACCAACATTGTTGGAATCAAAAGGCTCTTCTGGATTTTGTGTTGAGGTCTGTCCATTTTCTAAGTATTTTATGCCCGGAAATAAATATTAAAAAGAAGAATTTCTGAACTTGGATACTTTTTGAGTGATTGTATTTTTTTCCGAACTGTCTTCAGATATTCCTTTGTGTAAAACTGCATTTTAAAATATTTTGCTTAGCTTTGATAACTACACAGAAAAAGATTTTATTTATCAAGCATGATTTATAAGTTATAATAATAAAGCATGTCCTATGAATTTTTTTAAGGACGAGAATTTCTTTCTCAGATGGGAAAGCAAAGTGCTGTTGGTAAGTAAAAATGTATAAGCCAATAGATAAAACATTAATATGGTCAACAGTTGTTAAATAAAACAATGTTACAGATCGTTGGGTTGTTACAATCAATGATTAGGTTATGTCATAATTGAATCGGTTGTTAATATAATCACAATTTACCCAGGACATCACCTCTGGGTCAAAATATATGTTCTTACCTATAAGAGAAAAAGCTAACTTCTCTTAATTGGAATAAAATCTACATTTTTAATTTCTCTACTTAGTTAAAATTATGACCCTGAAGGAATTTAATTCTACAGGCATTTGTAATGTATAGTTTCCAGAATCATATAATTAAAAATTGTTAGTATCGTTGTAAGGAAAAGATTTATTTCTTATGAGAACGCAATTCTTCTCCTTAAAAGAGTAAAGAAAGATTGTCTAAAGAGACAAAGATGATCTAAAATACACAGTTTAGGGGCGCCTGGGTGGCGCAGTCGGTTAAGCGTCCGACTTCAGCCAGGTCACGATCTCGCGGTCCGTGAGTTCGAGCCCCGCGTCAGGCTCTGGGCTGATGGCTCGGAGCCTGGAGCCTGTTTCCGATTCTGTGTCTCCCTCTCTCTCTGCCCCTCCCCCGTTCATGCTCTGTCTCTCTCTGTCCCAAAAATAAATAAAAACGTTGGAAAAAAAAATAAATAAATAAATAAAATACACAGTTTACAGTACAGTCTAATTTGTTATTGATAAGCATGGCTGTTGGGCAGGTAGACCTGTTCCTAAACAGTAGTCTAGAGAGAGCAGAGAGGTGGAAATCCTAAATCCAAGGAGACATTGATCAATCATGGTAGCTTTCACCACAATTTGTTCATCGCCTTAAATCCTGAGCTAGCACCTCTAATCCAGAACTATTCGCTTTGAGTTAACTTTCAGGCTGAAGCCTATTTGCCTTCCTTACACTGGTTTCATTTTTAAGTTGCACAGTGGCAGTCACTGTGCTCTAGCTCTGGACAAATGGGTTCATTACAGAAATTCAGTTTCATCCCCACTGTCAAGAGACTATAGCTGCCAGAGATTAAAGATAAAAGTTTAGGAGAGCAAAATCCCTCACTCTTGTATTACAGTTTTTCTTTTAGTTTTACCAAATGTAATATTCTACAGCAAAACTGACAAATTGTTAAGTGTATATAGCTCATTGGATTTTCACAGACTACACATATCCTCATAACCAGTTCTCAGATCAAGAAACAGAACATAACCAGTTCCCTGGAAATCCCCTCATGCTTTCATCCAGGTACTACCCCTTCCCAAGATAACCACTCTCTGACTTACATAAGTAATTTTGATTATGAGAAAGCAAGGTAGAAGCTTTGGGTCTCTATGAAATCTGTATTTTATCTGCTGGTATATTGATAAGCATTTGTTAGGAAAAGACTATGAAGTGAGGAGCTCTGCGTGGTACCTCTCCTGATTTAAGAAGACAGTGTCCATTTTTCACATATAATATATAATAATAGACACAAGGCTTGTAAAAGGTATTTATTGAATTTTTCACTCAACTGTAGGATGACTCGCTGTTTTATTGTAACCCTGCCCTATGACCCCTCAACACATACATGGCCATATATCAGTGTTGTTTCAGGCCTCTGTCTCATCTGCAGACTCTCAATTATTATATGGTGATTTTTAAAAATTTTACCACGTGAGGAAAAAATACATATTCTTAACTGAGTTTCTAACGTGGATAAATTAAGCTAAAGTCCTTTCTTTCATTACTAAAATAGTTAACTTGATAAGATGGGGGTAATAGTTCTATAAAATTCACAGTTAAATATTTTATTTTCAGTATTAGACATCAATGTAACTGAAACTCAAGTTTGTCTAAGTATAGAAGCTTACACAATCAGACTGCCACCACCTGAGGTACCACATATTTTGATTTCTATAATTTACTAGATTTATTATATACTTAATGTACTATTATTATTACCAACATGCTAGTAGATTTTGGTTTTTAATAAGAAGAGTGATAAGAGCTTTTTATTATCAATATCCATAGTATTAAATGCTTAATATGTTGATATTGTTCTAAATCTTTTACTCAAAGAAAACAACATACTGTCAGCTTAACACAGATTTAATCATATTTTCTTGTTCAAAAAATCTCTTTAGATGACTTTCAAGACTCTCCACAACCCTCCCTTGCCTCAGCATTCACTACTTGCCTCTGTTTCCACCTCCAAATATTAAAAGCACTGTTTCGGTTCATACTAAATATCATATCCCCTCATTAGCATTCTAGTAGCATTTTTTTTGCATCTATTTTCTTATAATGGTTTTTGCCTTCCTAGTAGAAGGATATGTCTTTTCTTTTACTAATTCTCATAACACCCAGCATAGACACAGATTAATAGTAACTCAATAAATATTATTTTCTTTCTTCTGTTTCAGTGGTTCTCAGTAGAGGGGGGGTGGAGAAGGAAATGAATGATTTTGCTCCCCAGGAGATATTTGGTAATGTCTGGAGAAAAATTTGATTATGACAAAGGGGGAGGGTTGTGTTGCTACTGGCGTTTAGTGGTTTGAGGTCAGGGATGCTGCTAAAAAATCCTATAGTGCGTGGGATATCACTATAACTCCACCCTAACAAAGAGTTATCCAGCCCAAAGTGTCAGTAGTGTCCAAGTTGAGACGGATGACTCCTCCTTTGCTTAGAGTGACCCTCTGATTAGTTATAGATCATACTCATATTTTAAGAGCCAGCTCCAATGCTACTCCATTCATATTTCTCTTTAATTTTTTGATTACCTGTTATATTGAGGCACTAGGCAAGTCAAAAGTAAATAAGATCTAGTTTCTGGCCCTTAAGAATTGTGTAAGCAAATAGGGAAACTGACCTGCATAAAAATAAATGGAATGGACAGCATGACATGAATATCTTGTACTGAGAGGAAACGTCCCAAAGCCTGGAGCCATGGTGACCTCCCAGCCTCTTTTAAACCTTCATGCTATTATGAAGCATACTCACATACTTATTTGTGTGTTTATTATAATTATACTCATTTTTCATATTGCCAATTTACTTTATAATAAGCTTCTTAAGGACTAATATCATGCTTTACTGCCCTTTGAATTTTCTATAGATTATACTTGTGTTTTATATACCCGAGTTTCGAATCAATTAGAGATTGACAAAGAAGAATAAGACATATAGAAATCAGAATACCACCTTTATTATTAGGATGAGAATATAATTTATGGTCCAAAATGGATACTTTTGAGAGTGAAAGGGGCACTAACCTAATAGAGTACTGGCCCAACCTGTATGAACTGGAGTCTGTTAAAAGTAAAATCAGATCAGTTAAAGTTGTATTTATTGTATTTATTGCACATAAAAGAATAATTTGTGAACCAGGAGTCTTCAAGCCAACAGTGGAATAAAGCTCAGAAGGGTGTTGTGACAGGACAGCTTATATAATGAAAATGTGGAAACTATTTTATCTTTATAATAATTGGTTATAGTAATGGAGTTTTCAAAATGACAGGTAACTGGTTAAAAGTTATTATCTTACTCTGTTTTGGAAAACAATTTAAGTTTTATGATTTTTAGAGTATTTACAAGAAATAATTGAAATTAAATTTCACTTGTTATACAATGAGCTAAATTAGGTTTTACTTGCATGGCTTAACTGGTTTTTTCAAGTTTGGTCTCCATTTTATTTAATTCATATATGGTCACACTGTTTATTATTGAAAAAAAAAACAGTTGTTAAAGAATGTAGCCTATCTGAACCCTAGAATTAAGTAGATTCCCCACCTATGTATGAGAGTAGTGGAAACCCAGAGCTCCCTTGGGAGATCAGGCACCAACCCCAATATGACAGAATGCAGTACACTACTCTTTGCCAGCAGGCCAGCTCCCAAGAGGAGGAAGAAGGAATTGTCCCAATTTTATCAACCAGGTAAGTCACCCCATCTGCCCTAGGGAGGAATGAATGAAAGGGTAGGGAGCTATCAGGAATATGTGTTAGAGCTTTCTCAACATGGAAGCAAACACCAGAAATGGAGAAGATGTACTTCTGTCTTCTACTCAACATTATGTATTCAACGCACACTTGTTCTATTGATTCCCTAAATTATAATTGATCATTAGCTCCTCTAAATCTCACTGTACCTAAATTTTTGATATGGCATTTTTCACATTCCTTTATAAAAATTGGTTTCATACATGTCTGTGTTCCTACTAAGTTGTAATCCCTTTGAGAGTGTTGGTTTTGCCTTATTTGTCTTTGTTCCCCATGTAGACTAAAAGATAATTACATTGAATTTTCCTTTTATCAAAATCTAGTATTGGTTATAGGTCAGGTGAGGGGAATAAAAGTGAGGAGGAGGATGTTTATCATCTCACCCCTTTCTAGTTTATTTTCTATACTTTCATTCCCCTTACGGAAGCAAATTGGGACAGAGGTTAAGTAACTTGCTCTGGGTCATGAAGGGTAGTAAGAAAGAGATTCAGGATTTACAGTTTTTCCTTTGACTCTGTTCATTCTTCTACACTGCATCATACTTCCTTCACCTAGCCTTAGGTTTCTTGACTCAGATTTGTACGTCCAATAGAGCCTGACAGGAGTGGATACTTAAAATGTATTGAAAAAAAAATACAACAATTAAACAACCATGTTTGACAATCTAGTATCAAACTAAGTGTCGTAGGAACTACATGACTTTAGAGTTCAGAGAAAAAGGAGATGTTTGAGGGAATTCATATTTGAAACCTTTGGAACTTAGACAGTGTTTTCTACCCTTTCCTTCTTGAAATCATCTGAAATTTGATTTCCCTGAAATTGCTTTATCCAGAATTTCGTACCATTCATTCGTGGTTCTTCTTTCTCTTATCACACTTTAAGTGTTACTATTCCCTAGGGTTCCATTTTCAGCATGCCTGTCTTTTCCTTAGCAGGTTCAACTAGTTCAGTGGTGAGCTGGTGCACTGGTACCTCCCTAATACTCTCGTATAGTTGGCAGCTTGCCCTCTCAGAAACTGTCACAGGAGTGTACTCATGATGTGCAGTCTTGGTTATATGTAACACTGAATTATTTATTTGTCACCCTCCCTCGCCTCGACTGTGTTCTTCCTTTGTACTTATTCTTGGTTACTGGCATCAACAGCCAATAAGTTACCCAGCTACAGACTTCAGAGTTATCCTTGGCTCTTGCTTCCTGTATCCAATCAGCCATTAAAGCCTCCCTTGATCTCTGAAATCTCTTCCTCTCTCTCCATTTCCATTGCTCTAATTTAGGCCCTCTTGTTTGCCCAAACTATTAAAATTGGTCTCCATATTGGCCTTTTTTCTAGCCTTTCCTCTTATTTACTCTCTAATTCTTCACAGTGTCAGCAGAGTTCTCTTCCTAAAACAGACAGCCCCAACCTAAATATCTCTAGTATCTCAACATTGCTTAGAGAAAATAAAGTCCAAATTCTTTAGATGGGTGTTACAAGGAAGAAGTGATATTTACCGAGTACTTTCTTGTTAGTGAAGGTCTGTTCACATAAGGACATGTTATAAATATTTGTTAAGTAAATACATATAAGAGGTTAAATGTCTTTGGGGGGGTGTGTATGGTGAACACTTGGGTAGTTTTCCAGTCTTCAGAAAAATCTGTGTTGAGAAAATCCAATATAGACCTTAAGTGCTGGTACCGTGGAGGTCTCTGCAGCAATTTTCTTGGGTCTCTGAATAGTGTTGAGATAGGCAGAAGAATATAAACTCAAGCTAATGTAAGTGGGTGTATATGAGAACCCATAAACTGTGAACATTTGGACATATCTATCCTCTCTGGATTCAGTTTTGGGTTCTGTTTTCTCTCAAATAATCTACTTATTCACCTGTAGTCAGTCTTTCCTGATGTTCATAGCCATCCCAGTACTGACCATCCTTTCTTCTGTCACAGATTAGACAACTCATCTCTTACGCACAGCATGTCACAGTGCAAGATTTATCTCCAGTGCACAGAACAATATTCATTCTTAGTGTCTTTGCTCTCTTACCTCACAACATAACCAGCACATCTTATCTTCCTGTTTCTACATTCATGTTTTCCTGCTCTGCCCTGTTCCCTCATTTCCAGTAGTCTTAATAAACGCTGTCAGAATTCAGAGAAGGATCAATCACTGAACATAGAGGAGATGGGTCTAGCTCTAGGCCTATAAGGCTTTTACTGGTAGAACTCAGATAAATCAGAGTAAGGGCAATGCTTTCAGCAAGTGTATTGTTATGACCTATCTAGGCAACAACAAAAAAATTGGCCTGTTTAGTTGAAGTTTAGTGAAAAGCAGTAGAGAATGAAGTTAGGCCATTATTTCGCAAAAGCTGTATGATGATATGTTAAAAAGGGGATGAGGGATTATGAAACTATGAACCATTCTCTCTGACCCTAATACAGTGTCCTCTTAGGAGGACATTAATACTTTATTCTTCACTTCAACGAAGTCCCTCCTTATCTTTGACTCACTGTATTAAAATGTCCCAGAGGGTGAGGAAATGTAAATGAAGAATTCTTGGCAAACTATAAGCTTAAATACCCTGCAGATAGGGCACCTGAGGACCAGAGGAAAAGCATTCCAGGAGATAGAGAAAGGATACAGAAGGAGAGTTGAGTATTGGCTCTCCCTCCCAAAGACCAAATAGAGGAACAACTCTCTGACTCATTCTCCAGTTAAAAAAATTTTTAAAAGTAAAGAAAAAATTAGTAAAGATGCTATTCTGACAAAATGTAAATACCTTCCTTTAGAAAGAATTCAACTTCCTATAAACTAACATCACCAAAACATTGAAAACCATTTGAAATAAGTACAAGATAGGCATTGAGGTTGGAAAGTGAGAGAAAGCATAAAATACGTGATGTGTTGTATAGAGAGAAGCAGGGTGAACTGAAACACTGATTGCATTATGTGAGGTGTCATGCACCTCCAATGTAACCAAGCCTTTAACACGACTTTGTAATTGACTGTGTGCACATGTGTGTGAGATATGTGTTTTTAATGTTCCTTTTGTTTCACAAAATCTTTTGAGGACTAATGCATTAAATCTTATTTCTATTAAAAGCTAAGAGAATTTGATATTTCTCAGAGTGTTATCAAGGATTTTGATACTAACAAGAATGCCATCATTGAAGGACATTCAATTTTAAGCAACTGGTGCTACGTTTTGCCAAGGTGAGATTTCAATTTGTAGCATCTGGGGTGGGTCCAAGGTGTAGTGGTTCTCTCTCATTTTGCTTCGACATCAATGTGTACGAAAGTATAAAGGAATTTTTGAAACTGACTTGTAACTTGAAAAGTGTTGTCATACTTACAGAAGTCATCAATTTCCTTTATCAAATTAGTAAAATAATTTTATTATACACTAAATTTTTGTTAAATATAATTTTTACAAAAGTAAAATTTCTAGATAGCTCATTATGAAATTACAACTATTATAATATCAATAAAACCTTATAAACTTTACGTATAATTAATGATTCATTATCATTTGACATGAGCTGTTTTTTAAGATTGTACCATCTGTAGGGGAAAAATGGCTTATTATTTATATAAATAGGACTATTGGGATGAAATTTTAACCTGCTTAGGAAAAAGAACTTTAATTAACTAAGAGAATATGCATGATAATTTAATCATCAAAGCAGGGAAGAGGTAGATAGGGAACACGGGTTTGACTCTGATTCATTCAACTCTTAATAGACTTTTCCCTAATGTCTAACAGTTATAGGCACGCTTCTGTGTGGCAACATTTTATTAGTCATTATTTTGTGTTTATAACTGGCATGTTGTTTTTATCAATTCAATTTCACTTTTTCCTAACAATTCTGGTTGTTGAGATTTACTACAGTGTGTGTTAGGAACTAGGAGCAAATGATTAGTTTTTACTTATGTAAAGAGAGTTGCTAAATCTTTTTGAATACTTCCTAAATTAAGTTACATAGTTAAATAAAATGATATCCAAGAATATTTTATCAACTCTTATTTTTCATAGTATGAAAAGGGGACAAATAATAAGTATTCTTCACACCATACCCCCTGACTGTCCTTTTCATTCATATGAAGATTTCCAGATGCACTGGGATGACCTGGTAAGGAATAGAAACGTGTATTATGTTAGAAGCTATTTGATTTTGCTTCTTATGATTTAACCCAAGTTTAGCTTTCTCTTGAGAGAATTTCAGCTTGGTTCTTAATTTTCAGTATGGCTATAAACTTCCAGAAGATTGTGGAAATATTAAAATATACTGCAGCATCTACTTCAAAATGATAGGAGAAAGGATCTTCACATATCCTTTACACATCATGTATAACAGAAGCCCCCTGCCAGCCTCATGATCCAGTCTTGCTTCTGGCCCTGATGTGCATCATCCTTTTCAGTCTTCTCTGCATCTAAATGAAACTGCTTTCCCCTCTAACTTCCTTTTCTTCTGCTTGAGTGTTTCTTGTTTTCCTTAGTTTTTTTAAATTAAGGATGAGCTTAATAATGATGTTTTTTCTCTTAAACGCCATTGCAACATTTTAGGCAACAAAAGGAACTTCAGAGTACCTAGAAAAATGTTTACATGATTGCTAGTAGACAGTAAATAATCCTAGAAAATAACCCTAGAATTCTCCTTAGTCAGGGGCTCCCTCCAGTGGCATTTTGGATATTACTGAAAGGGTGGAATTAAAAGAATTTGTCTTTTAACAGAGATTTTTCTTTTTGGAAGATTATTTCATCTCACAGGCAAAATTTAGAGGATCTCACTTGCACTTAATGCACCTGAATGATTTAAGAAAATGTCTTTCGGGGCGCCTGGGTGGCGCAGTCGGTTAAGCGTCCGACTTCAGCCAGGTCACGATCTCGCGGTCCGTGAGTTCGAGCCCCGCGTTAGGCTCTGGGCTGACGGCTCGGAGCCTGGAGCCTGTTTCCGATTCTGTGTCTCCCTCTCTCTCTGCCCCTCCCCTGTTCATGCTCTGTCTCTCTCTGTCCCAAAAATAAATAAAAAACTTTGAAAAAAAAATTTAAAAAAAAAGAAAATGTCTTTCTTAACATTATTTTAAATTTAATAATGATTACATGTGTTCAGGTGAAACTCTTCAATTGTAATTGATACTGATTTCACATTCCTGTCTCTGTATTCCGACCTGCTAGAGTTTCAGACTGGAAGAAGGAAGAGCCATTATGTTCTCTTTCTGCATTCTACACTTCCTAACCCAAATCTTAATGTAAAATTGAGGCTGACAGAGATCAACTGCTCCCTTTCATTAGATGCAAAGACATTGTTCCAAGTCCTCAGAATATTTTTCATTAGAAAAGTAACCACTTTTCTCAAAGCTCTGCTTTTGGAGCTTGAATACAATCTGTATGTGTTGTTTCTCTGTACCGAATTTTTACGGCATATTGTTTATTATAAATACTTATTTTTGTAATCTATAAAGGTCATAGTGTCTTTGTTATAAATCATTTTTGGAATATCTTAGTCTGCCAGCTCTGTGATAAGGACACAATAAGCAGTCTGGAGTGTTAAAATAGAAGGAATCAAGATCCCTGTGATAAAACATACTTTTAGCTTTGGAAAATATGAAATAAGAAATGTATAAAATAGGATTTAGTTATGTGTGCCTTTTAACAGTTACTATTGTAATTACTTTTTAATTCCATAGAATTTGCTCTCTCTTAAGTACAAAAACTGTTCTATTATTCGTTAACATTATTCAGATACCCTCTCAGCTGCATTAGAAGTCAGCCTATACAGTTCTTTCCAAGAGTAGATTTGGAAGGTGTGTTGCAAAGTTTCCTTTCAGATTTAAAATCTAAACTGCCTCATATATGTGGCTTTCCCATAAAGATGACAACGAAACCATGCTACTACACACAAGAACTAATGAAGCCTCATGTACAGGTAAGAGATTTCATATCCTACTGAGTTTTCCAAGACTTAGTATGCACCTGTCTTACTTGGATCTCTTGCTCTCTGTGAGGGACTACCTAGCCCATTGTGCTAGAATTCTTTTCTCTCAGGTCAGTGTTTCCCTAATGCTATTTGATGTGATTGTACTTGATCATTTGTCACTGACATTTATTGTTATTACTGTATTTAACATAGTAATATAGTAATAGTTGCTTACTGGTCTATTCTAATTTAGCATGAACTCCTGGAGGACAAATATCATATTCATTTTCTTATACCAAGTACCTGGTACAAAATAGATGTTCATTAAAAGTTTTTTTTTTTTCAATAAATAAATGATCTTATAGTATAGTTTGGAAACATTCGCCTCATACAAATCCAAGTGTACTTTGAATTGCCACTTCATTTGAGTCTGGTTGATGAAAAAAGCCTTTGTATAATTCTGTTTACAGAAATCGAATTAAATCAATAACGTTTTCATTGTAAGAGGATACGGGAAGTGAAATCTTGTGAAGAAGTACCAGCAATTAAGTAATACTGGTGAAGAAAGTATTCTGGGCTATCTTTACACTCACCAGAATATGATTTCTTTGTCAACAGATAACAAAATCGAAAGGGAAGTTTTTGAGAAACAAATATAAGGAAACTTCATTAAAAAATTTCAACAATGATCTTTCTTATAAATGATAATTGTGTTTTCATAAAAGGGAAAGAAGAAAGTTTGAACAATTTGAGTAGTCTGAATTGTAATATGAATTATATGAATATTTGTATTGTCTGCTTAATCTCTTTTCTTGGTTCGCTGTGTCCTCTGTTTATTGTAGTTTCCACTGCTCCAATGATTTCAGGTTTCCCGTGGCATTGACTTGCTGTGGCTCGTGGCATTCTTTCAGTTTTTGTTTCTATTGTCATTCTCTTACAATCCTCAACTACATTTGCCAGCGCTAGTATCTGATAGTCCCCATTTATCTTTTCAGACCAGGCTGCACTTTCTGTCCCTGGTGAGCATGGGGCTTTGGTACCCTTGAGTCAGGGACACCTCAGGGACACCCCATGTAAATGGTGTGAAAACATGGCAGCCCATTTAGGTGTCAGGGCCAATAGCCAAGGCCATTTTCGAAGAAAAGTGAACCAATTCCAACTGACATCCTTATGATAACGAATCGTAAGTTTTGCCCAGACGTAACATTTTTAGAAGTTTAGTTGCTGGCCAAGTCCATATCTGTGGAATTAAGAAGAAAATACGTCAATACATAATGCGTTTTTATTGGGTATATTTATTGAATACTTAATTAATTCCATCCCATGTCTGTTTTAGAAATAGTGAATCTGGACAGTATACTTGTTCAGATTTGCTTTTTCAATGTAAAACAACACTTAATTGGAAACCCTGGTCTTTATATTCCTCTTGACAGTAAGAATTTATCATTCTCAGTTTTATTGAATGCCTTCTGTGTGCCAGCTGCTTTTATGTGTATTATTTCATGTTAATCATAAAAACACAGTCTTGGAATAAAGAATTGTTTTCCAAGTTTTGCAGAAGAAACTGAAGCTCAGAGCATCCAAGTAATTTAACCAAAGCCACACAGTTAAATACATTGCAGAATTAGAACTGAAACCCCAGAGGCAGATTCTTAGTCACAAAACGGGGGAAAGTTTACATCTGTGGTTAAGAGCTCTGGCTCTAGAACCCTTACTATGTGCATAAGCTTAGGCAAGTTATTTGATCTCCTTGTGCCTCAGTTGCCTTGTAAAACAAGGCATGGTAGTGGCGGTGATAATAACATTTGTTGCAAATTGGGCTCTCTAGGAAGCGGACTGGAGTCTAGTGCATGCGATGTTTACTGGGGCTGAACCCGGCACACTTGCAGAACGTGAGGATGGAAGAACATGGGGTCAAGGGAGAAGGTCAAAGGCAAAGCAGGTAGCAGGTAGCCTTGGCCAACCTTCTGAGGAACTCAAAGGCTAAAACAGCTCATCATGGTGGTTTTTTATCATCCAAATAGCCAGAGCTTTGTGCCCCCTCCTCCATCTGCCATTGGATTTGCACCACACGGGGACAGGCATGTCCTATGATGAGGTAGGTTGGCCCATGCAGGGGCCAACTCCCAGGAGTGGGGGCAGCAGCCCTTCTGTGAAGGGGATCTGAGCAACCTGTCACCGTGTCCTTCACGGTACTTTGCGGTATTTTGTTTTTTGCTTTAGGATCAGATAATACCTAGAACTGTTCCTTGTACTCAGTGAGCTCTCAGTAAATGTTAGTTCCTGTTATTGCTACACCACATGTTAGCTCTAAGATTCAGGTAGTCTAAAATGCGGAAGTTTAAAAAATAGAAAATAGCGGTACCTAGGTGGCTCAGTCCCCATGTCGGTTAAGTGTCCGACTTTGGCTTAGGTCATGATCTCACAGTTTATAGGTTTAGGCCCTGCCTTGGACTCTGTGCTGACAGCTCAGAGCCTGGAGCCTGCTTTTGATTCTGTGTCTCCCTCTCTCCCAGCCCCTCCCCACGTCTGCAACTTTGTGTCTCTGTCTCTCAAAAATGAATAAACATTAAAAAAAATTTTTTTTAATTTTTTTTAATGTTTATTTTTGAGAGAGAGAGAGAGAGAGAGAGTGAGCACGAGCGGGGGAGGGGCAGAGAGACAGGGAGACACAGAATCGGAAGCAGGCTCCAGGCTCCGAGCTGTCAGCACAGAGCCTGACATGGGGCTCGAACCCACGAACTGTGAGATCATGACCTGAGCTGAAGTCGGACACTCAACCGACTGAGCCACCCAGGCGCCCCTAAAAAAAAATTTTTTAAGTAAAAAATAAATTGATCAGACTATTTGATAAAACTCAGCTGACTTTTTAAAACATTAAATTAACAGGAGTGCTTTACCAGACTAGATTTTTTTAATAAACTGATTGAAATTCTCAAAGATAGGTAAAAGAAATTACTATAACAAACTCTCATATGTCTAGCATCTAGCCCTTCTTTGACATATTTTTGGGTGGGGAGTAAACTGGAGTATTATTTTAAAAGAAACCCAAGATGTGGGACTTCTGGATGACTCAGTTAAGCATCCGACTTCAGCTCAGGTCATGATCTCACAGTTTGTGGGTTCAAGCTCTGCATCAGGCTCCATGCTGACGGGGTGGAGACTGCTTGGGACTCTCTCCCCCTCCCCAACTCACACTTTCTCTCTCTCTCTCTCTCTCTCTCTCCCTCTCCCTCTCTCCCTCTCTCCCTCTCTCCCTCTCTCCCTCTCTCCCTCTCTTTCTATCTCTCAAAATAAATAAATAAATAAACTTAAAAAAAAAAAAAAACCCAACATGTGATGTTGTTTCATCTGTAAAGACTTTAGTATGCATTTCTATCTGACAGGAGCTTTTAAAAAATTATCCAATAATTCTTTAGTATCATGTAGTATCAGCCCATATTCCAATTCCCTATTAATCTCAAAGATTAATTTTAGAGGTTTTGTTTAAATCATAATCCAATCAAGGTCCACGTAATTTCATTTGGTTGTTATCTCTTAAGTCTCTTTTATTCTATAATATTCCAACCCCCTTCCCCACTTTCCTTTTATTTATGTCAGTTATTTGCTGGAAGAACTGGACCATTTGCCCTGGAGAATGTACCATATTCTGGAACTGACTGTTGCTTTCTTAGGTCATGTCATTTGAAGTTAACATATTCTTCTAAACCTCATATTTCCTACAAGCCTGTGGTTAGATCTAAGCTTAACTGAATTCTGGTTCAACTTTTTTTTTAATTTTTTTTAACTTACATCCAAATTAGTTAACCTATATTACAACAATGATTTCAGGAATAGATTCCTTAATGCCCCTTCCCATTTAAGCCCACCCCCACTCCCACAACCCCTCTGTTTGTTCTCCATATTTAAGAGTCTCTTATGTTTTGTCCCCCTCCCTGTTTTTATATTATTTTTGTTTCCCTTCCCTTATGTTCATCTGTTTTGTCTCTTAAAGCAAAATTAGTCAGAGAAAGACAAATATCATATGACTTCACTCATATGGTTCAACTTTAATCAAGAAACACTCAGGTGGCGTAGTACACAGAACCAGATTTTAGTAAAACACATTTGATCAGTCATTTCGGTCAGTCCTCAAGTTTCATTTAATCATGACCTTAATTCTAGGACTCCATTAAATGACATCTATTCATATCTAAATATAGGTTAAGGCTTTTGGTTTTCCTCTACACTTTATGTTAATGCATCAAGTTATGTAAATTGTATGTAGAGTTCTAGAAGTTAAAAGTCAACTTAGCCACATTTGCCAGTGATACCTGGCAGAATAATGATAATAATGTAGTAAAGCATATGATTTTTGTTCAGCTATGACTTCATAAAGCTTTGGTTTTTGACCATTTAAGTATTTTAAGTTCTATGAATTATTTATGATCTCATCTGCTCTTTACATAGTACTTTTTTGTAGTCTTTTTATAAATTTTGAATATAAACCTAGAGGTTTCACCCTTTGGGCTATTTATTTTAGGAGTTGAAAGAATGAGGAAATAATACATTGACAAGCTAGGGGGCAAAACAAGTCCTTGGAAGTTATTTTCATCAGATGTATGTTCCTAACACAGGTGAAAACAAAACAGGGTGTGAATATAAGCATATTTCAGACACATATTCTATGTAAGTTTTATGTCAGAATACAAGTAATCTATTCTCATATGAATCTGCTTAGAACAAGTTTTTCTTTTGGAATCTCAAGTAGTAGGTATGTTGTTTAAAAGTTACTATAGTTTATGAAACCCAAGGGTCAAAAAATGGCTTAGTTCTTCAACCCTTTTTTCATCAAATGGAGATCTATACATATTGAAACATTTTAAGATGACCCAGTCACTTCTGATAAAAGCTCTTTTTGAGGCAGAATTTCATTGAAATTTAAGAATTCTTATTTTCCTCATGGTAGTATCTATACAAGAAAAGGCTGTGTAGGCTGCGGACATTTGGTGTATTTGCTTAATATGGTCCATGAGAATGAATGCCCTAAGCTCTGTTTCTGGACACCTACAAAAATGATGCGTGGATACTTAACTTCTGCTAACTCTGCAACTAAAATAGCAAAGGCATTCATAATTGAACTTTCCAGCAGAAACTGCAGAAGTGTGGTTTTATCTCACTTCTTCCTTCCAAATAATGTATGATTGTGTCTGATTAGTTGATCCTAAATTGTATACTGAACCCTAGCTGCAAAGGAGAAAATGTCCATTTTAGATTTCCAGGCACTGGTTTAGGAAGGAACACTAGACAGAGGATAGGATGGATGATGAACTTCAGTCCACCATACCCATCACACAGTCACAGCTGGGTAATGCAGGGGTGAGGGAGGCATTCACTTCTTGACCTAGATTGATCTGATGTTTGTGGTCTCTGCTCATGAAGTATCTTGACGAAGATAGTGTGCAGGGTTTTCTCCTAGCTCCCTTGTACAGAGGGCCTTCAGAAGGACACATCACACCCTGTTATGGGTTGAATTGTGTCCTCCTTGCCCCATATTCATGTGTTGAAGTCCTAACCCCAGTATCTCAGGATTTTATCTTGTTCAAAATAGGATCACTGCAGATATAATTAGTTAAGATCAGGTCATATTGGAATAGAATGGGCCTCTAATCCAATATGACTGGTAATGTTATATAAAATAGAAATTTGGAGACAGGCACATGTACAGGGAGACCTCCATGTGAACATGAAGATGACCATCTACAAGTCAAGAGGAGAGGCTTGGAACAGATACTTTCTTCATGGCCCCAATCCTAACAACACCTTGATTTCAGACTTCTAGCCTCCTTAACTTTGAGTCAATACATTTCTGTTGCTTAAGCCACTCAGTCATGGTAGTGGCATCCCCATCCATAGGGACAGCATCGCTATCAAACTAATACAAACCCCTTTGTGACGCATGCTTTTTCATTCAAGGTAGCAATCTGCAGGGGTTATAAGCCAGCTCTTATTCCTTGGTCAGCCTCTGTATCCCTTCACTCAGGGTCATGAAACCTGTCTGGGTCTTTGGTGCCCTCTGAAAATTATGGGGAAGTAAAGTGTATTCTTGCCCTACTGACATGGATAAGCCTCCAACTTGAGAAATATACAAACAAGAAGTGAGCCCTCCTCATCTGTTTTTAGCATCAACTCAAACCTCACCCCAAATTTTTCTTAGAGTCTTCCCACTTCTCCCAAGAATAACCAGGGTAGGAGAATGAATATTGTTCTCCATGTAGACTTTGTGTTATGTCAACTTAAGTATGCTAGAAGTCTATTTTTCTGAATTCCTGTCTCTACGTAGTTCTGGCTTAGGGTAACGTGATGAGAAAGGTGGAAGTGAAGCAAGAACCATATTTACACTTGGAATTTCCATCTCTGTGAGGCCTGTATGGCAACTCAGCCCCTTGGGGGATATCCTATGGCACCTTGTTGGTGTGGAGACATAATTGGGCCATGGTTCCTTCATCTCCCACCATATCTCCTCTTTAAGCCTCTCTAAAGCCTGCATCAGATTTTTGTGCAACTTCATTGCAAAGTGCACCAGTCCTTTGGTACTGTGACATTGGAGGCTTGAAGTCAGTAAGGGATGACATAGGTTCTGGCCAGAGACAGAATGCTTTTTGACATGGCCGCGAGATTGTCCATTCACGTGCCCTTATGACCAATGACAACACTCAGGCTATTGCAGGGTGGAGTCTATGTTGCCTCCTCCTGGGTCTGGGCAGGACCGTGGCAGAGGTGATGCTGTGTGGCTTCCAAGGCTAGGTCAGGTAGAAACTGTCTCTCTCAGGACACTTGCTCTGGGATCTCAGGCAAAATGAGGGGCTGCTTGAAGTTAATCCAGTTTACAGCCAGGATCCACCATCACACGCAAGTGAAGAAGTGACACCAGCCCCAGGGTCATCTCACTGTAGCTCCGTGAGAGACTCCAAACTAAGCCAAGTCAGCTCCCAGAATCATGAGAGAGAAGACAAGTATTGTTTTGAGCCACTAAGTTTTAGTGTGATTTATTCTGCCTAATCAATAAATGGATTGCTGTGTTACGTTTTCTTTGCCTATTTCCAATGCTTATTTCCAGTAGTGGAGAGAGGTAAGTCAGTTGCACTGGGTTTGCACATTATTTCTATAAGTTTTTAAAATTTTTTAAGTTGTGACTTTATGGGTTTTTGATGCCAGAGAGTGAGAAAAGAACTCCCATTCCATGTTTCAGATTATTGTCACACGTCACTTTTTTACAGACACTAGGACTCGATAGATACATATTTTAAAAGACTATAGGGGCACCTGGGTGGCTCAGTTGGTTGAGCTTCCAACTTTGGCTCAGGTCATTATCTCACATTCATGGGTTCGAGACCTATGCCAGGCTCTGTGCTGACAGCTCAGAGCCTGGAGCCTACTTTGGATTCTGTGTTTCCCTCTCTCTCTGCCCCTCCCCTGCTTGTGCTCTCTGTTTCTCAAAAAATAAAGTAAAATGTTTAAAAAAATAAAAGACTGAACACTTCCCATTAACAGGTGGCTAGATAAACAAAATGTGGGATTTCCATGCAGTGGAATATCATTCAGCCATAGAAAGAAAGGAAATTCTGACACCTGCTACAACACGGATGAACCTTGAAAACATGCAGAGTGAAATAAGCCAGACATAAAAAAGTCATCAAATATTGTATGATTCCACTTATACAGGATACCTGGAGTGGGCAAATTCATAGACCTAGAGAGAGAATAGAGGTTCCTAGGAGCTGCAAGGAGAGAGAACAGGAATTGCTGCCGAAGACCACACAGTTTCTGTTTGGAATGAAGAAAAAGTTGTGGAAACAGATAGTGGTGATGGTTACACACCTTAAGTTCAATGAAGAATGCACTCAGGGCCACTGAATTGTATACTTAAAAATGGTTAAAATGGTAAACTTTATGTTTTATCTATATTACCATAATTTCTTTAAAAAATTTTTTAATGTTTATTTTTGAGACAGAGAGAGACAGAGCATGAACGGGGGAGGGTCAGAGAGAGAGAGACACAGAATCTGAAGCAGGCTCCAGGCTCTGAACTGTCCGCACAGAGCCCGACGCGGGGCTTGAACTCACGGACCGTGAGATCATGACCTGAGCCGAAGTCGGACGTTTAACTGACTGAGCCGCCCAGGCGCCCCCATAATTTCTTTTAAAAGACTATAAATACTTGGCTCTCTTTGGGGTATCTGACAAGTCAGTCTGACAGATCCTTGTTGAGTTGCTACCAGGTACCAGCACTTTTTAGACAATGAAAATACAAATGATAGCCACTGCCCTACAGTCAAAATCCTACTAAAGGCCTGGTATAGATGCAGCCACCTCTTCCATTCATTTCATTTCTTGGAATAAGTATTTTGTAGTAACTGTGTGAAGGGTTTAAGAATGTGAAGTATAGGGGCACCTGCATGGCTCAGTCGGTTAAGCTCCAACTTCACTCAGGTCGTGATCTCACAGCTCGTGAGTTCGAGCCCCGAGTCGGGCTCCGTGCTCACAGCTCAGAGCCTGGAGCCTGCTTTGGATTCTGCGTCTCCCTCTCTCACTCTGCACCTCCCCCGCTCATGCTCTGTCTCTGTCTCTTATTCATTAAAAAAACATTTTTTTTATAAAAGAATGTAAAGTATGTAAGAATAAATAAGTAATGGTTCCTACCCTCAAAGGGTGATGGAACATGCACGCTGAAAGTTACGAACACCACCTTTTACTGTTTTGTGTGTGTGTGTGTGTGTGCGCGCGCCTAATACTGATAGTAGAAACAAGGGAAGTTGAAAAGGAAAAAAGTGTACACAAGAAAGAAAGACATTCTGCGTGAGAACAGCGTGGACATACTTGGAGGGCAATGGGCAGCTAATTGTAGTTTTCATAGTCAATTTGTATAGAATGTAGAGCCTATCTTCATCTTAAAATATCTTGAAAGGTTGGCATGTAAAAAAGGATGCAGACCATAAGAAGTGTACATGTTTCCTCAAGAAGACTCATTTGTTTTTTTGTTTTTCTTTTCTATTTTATATATTGTAGTGTTATTTGGTATTCTTACTTTGATGATATTTTATATATTATTTCTTTTCTATTAACATTTTTACATTTTAAATTTTTCCTAATCTCTATCCTTTTAGGAAAACAAAGTCAAGGCGCCTAATCTGACCACTAAACAAGTGTTTAGGTCCTCTCTGACTTGGGCCCCTTGCACCAGACCTGTCCTGGCTCAGTGTCTTGTACCAGGTTCAGGAGCCATGAACCACAGGATGGAGCTTCCCGGCAGCCAGCTGAAGAAAACCTGGGTGTCCTCAGCACTGCATCTCCAGCAGCAGTCTGTTAAGAGTGGAAAAATATCCCCATCTGACAAGGCACCACAAGTACATTTGGAAGCACCAAAGCCCAACACAGGAAACCTTCAAGTTCAAGGCACAGACTTAAGCTCCCAGAATAATACTGCCCCTACATTCATACCAGTTTTCAAAAATCGATCCTTGCAGATGAATAAAAAGATCTTAGAACCTGGCAACCTGAAAAGGGAACAGCATGTTGTTAGAGAATCTAAATTCTTTTCACTTAAAACTAGTGTGATCAAAAATGACAAGCTGAATTTAGATCCAGCTATTAAAAAAAGATCTAATCATAACATTCAGATGAATGCTAGAAATTTAAATCAGAAGATTTCCAGACTTCTGCAAGGAAAAAATACTGAGTCCTGTGAAAATATGACAAAATATCCCTCTTCTAATGGAGAATCACCAACTGTGAGTTTAAATGAAAGTAAACACCTCTCTAATAGTTCAGTATCTCATATATCAAATAACAGTTTAGGTGGAATAAAAAGTGCGGTTGACTTCCAAGTGAATAGAAAAGAAAATTTAACAAGGAAATATATAACACAAATTTTGGGGAAAGGCCGCGAATCACTAAAAATGAAAAAACAACCATACATTTTTGAATCAGACACAGAAACAGAAGATCCCCAACTACTGCAGCCACAATCAATAAATCAGACTATAAAAGCTGATGTAAGTGACCACAAATTGATGATAAGCAAAACATCCCAGAGGTCTAAAAGAAGATTGTGTCAAGAATCTTCAAAAGCTTCAAAGAGACCTCATTCCAATACTATCCATTATGGACAGTCCAGTTTTCCTAGGAGCAAGGTAAAAAAAATTTTTTTAATCTGGGGTATTTACCATATATGGTGGGCCCCTAAAATCCCTAAATAAAGATTTAAGTGATTTGCCCAAGATCATCTAGAAACATAATGAGAAATAGAATATCTGCTCTAACACAACTGCAAGTATATACAATTCATTTTCACCAAGTGTGATTCTTCAATCTGATTACAGATACATGATGTGGACAAATCAAAAGTTCAGAAATCTCTCATCATTCCTAAAACTTAGAACATGGATGTGAAGGAAGGACATGACTACCAGGTAACTTAGGTGACCTATTTTCCTTTATTTTTCATTACATTATCTGAACTGGAATTGCCACATTTAGGGATCTCCAACCTCTTGGTAAGAAGGAGCTACTTTTAAATTCTATAAAAGCTTTATAATCAACAAGGAAATAGGAAATGTTGGGAACAGTGCAGTCCGTTAATAAGGGCCATACACAGGGTCTGCTGCGAATCGTAAATGACCCCACAGAGGGATGAGGTGGATAGAGGTCCCACTGTGGCTGCCTCCCACTCTGCTCCATGGTCTTTGCAGACTAAGAGGTCATAGCAGTAGCAGATGGCCCAAAGATCCAAGATTCCACAACCACTGGGACATGTACCTTTGGGACTTTTACCCAAGATAATGTTAGTCATTAAAATGTACTCCACAAAATTGCAGCGCTGGCTAAAGACAAACTTGAGATTTAACTGATAGTGCTGAGTCCAAGTCACCGAATTCAGAAAACCATGCATCTGGAAATTACATTTTATTCCATTCTGCCATCTGTTTTATTCTAAGAACAAATGTATTACTAAAATATCCACAAATACTTTTTTTGCACAGAACTGTTGGAATATTTTCAATTCAAATTCCTTATGAACAAAATAGAAAACACTTTCTTCTTCTATATATGCTATTTCTTTCTGTAATTAATAGAATTTCAGCCTGATTTCAATTAACTGAAAGGTACATAATTATATTCTTTTTTTAAAAAATCATGTAGTTCATGTAGTTTTTGACATCTTACATTTTAATACACTCAGTAGGTGGTTGAGGAAAAAAAGTGTGTTTGTTAAAATGCCTTAAATGTTTTCATTTTAAAAATAAATCTATTCCAGATTTCATAATTTTTTACAAGTATAGAACTTCCCCACTTTGAATTACTTAAGAACTAACATAATTTTTAAAACTTTTTTTAATGTTTACTTATTTTTGAAAGAGAGAGAGAGCATGAGCGGGCAAGGAGCAGAGAGAGAGGGAGACACAGAATCCAAAGCAGGCTCCAGGCTCTGAGCTGTCAGCACAGAGCCCGACGCGGGGCTCGAACTCACAAACCGTGAGATCATGACCTGAGCCAAAGTTGGATGCCTAACCGACTGAGCTACCCAGGCGCCCCAAGACCTAAGATAATTTTTAAGTTAAAAAAAATCATTCCATCACCTAGAAATAATAGCATAATGAGAAAAACTACAGGATATCATTATAGAAAATAATTTCTGCCCAATATAAAGTTAATGTATACCTTGTAAAAAATTGAATAATACAAAACAGTTTCAAGAGAAAAGTTAAAAAATAATCTGTAATTCCTCTTTGCAGACATAACCCTCTGAATGTGGATGGACATTCACACACTCCTATGAACATGAAATCAGGTTCTGTGCACTGCTGTGGAACCTCCTTTATCACCTGACACTCATTATTCTCATGGGCACATAGGATTCATTCTGTAGCATGGGGGTGTTACTACATTAACTGTCCCTACTGATTGACATTTAAGTTGTTTCCAACTTTTCACTGTGGTTACAATATTGTATAAACCATTTTGTAAAAGATAGACAAGTATAGAAATGTTTTTGTTAGTTGAAAATGTCTTTATTTTGCCCTTAACCATTTTTGTTGAAATTTCTTTGAATTTATTATTTTTATCATTGAAGATTTCAAGCTATACAAAGTATAGGTAATAGTGTAAAGAGCCTCTGGGGCACCTGGGTGACTGGGTCAGTTGAGTGTCCGACTCTTGATTTTGGCTCAGGTCATGATCCTAGGGTCGTGGGATCAAAACCCTGCGTTGGGCTTTGCACTGAGTGAGGAACCTGCTTAAGATTGTCTCTCGCTCGCTCTGTCCTTCTCTCCCACTCACGTGCTCTCTAAATAAATAAACAAATAAATAAGTTTTAAAGAATAGTGTAAAAAGTAGTTATCACCCAGCTTCAATAATTATTATTTTGCCACTATATTTCACCTATTTCTCGCAGATTCACTTTTCTTACTGAATTATTTTTTATGTTTATTTATTTATTTTCAGAGAGAGAGAGCAAGGGAGGGACAGGGAGAGAGAGGGAAAGAGTGAATCCTAAGCAGGCTCCGCACTGTCAGCGCAGAACCCAACACGGGAATCAGTCTCACAAACCATGAGATCTTGACCTGAGCTGAAATCAAGAGTCGGATGCCTACCTGAGTGAGCCACCCAGGTGTCTCTTTACTGTACTATTTTAAAACAGATTCAGTACGGCATAAAGTTCACCCATAAACACCTTGATACAGCTCTCTACCCGACGAGGGATAGCATAAAGAAAAAAATATGTGTACGTACTGTGAACCGTCTACAGTGTCTTCACTGACTCACTAAATTTTACTTTAGTCTAACATGCAAACTGACAGAAGTCCTCAGTAAACATACGATCTATTTCACAGAAGAACTAGAGCCTTCAGTCAAACAACCAAAATACTGGCGTGAAGATTTATTTGTTCAGCTGTATGTGTGTGATCTGTGCCAGGCAGTGGGCTGAGCACCGTGTCCCTGAAATCACAGAACTGCCATTGGCTGTGTAGTCTAGTCCCCAACCAACCCACTCTGGGCTCCTGGCAAAGATGTAGGAGCCTGAGAGTAAGGAAGCAAATGCAACAGTGACGTTTTGGTCCATGTTACAAAAATTGCTGAGCGTATAAAAAATGAGGAACAGAAATAGAGCTTCTCACCTAATTAGTATTTTTCTGGCTTTCAAACATTTGAGATGTTTAATTTACAAAATGGGATACAATAGCTGTGGTAAGATATTTAAAAGAAATGAAAACCCTCACTAATATTGCACTGAAATAATTCTTCATTAAATTTAAAAAAATAAGCAGAGAACCAAGTATAACTTGAACTTTGATTTTTTAAAATGAGATTCACTATTTTTGCTCCTTCGCTAAACATTACAATTAAAGGCAAAAGCGAATACGAACTCTACTTGAAGACTGTAAATATGGTTCTTGCTCTTGGAATTGTGCCTGGCTAATTCATTTACTGTGTGTCTTTTACCATAAGCATGTCTTTTTTCCAGAGTCTATTTTATAATATTATTTTACCATTTTCATAGGGAAACACAACCTGGTTTAAAGCCCATTTTGAGTGTGCCTTGCTCATTCTAGAACTGGTATGGTAGATAACGAGTAGACTGCAGTAAGAAGTGGTATATCATTGTGTTTGTGAGGCTGTGCTGAAAATACCTGTTAATGAAAATACTATGAGTAAGGATATGTATTCGGTCACTCAGTCATCCACAGGATGTACTTTCTTGAAACCAGTCTTTCCCTCTGCTCCACACATTCCCCGCTGCCTTCCTGCCGCTCTCCTGCTGCTGTCCAGTCTTCATGCCTGAGGTAATAAAGACTTGTTTGATTCTAAGACTAAGTGGAAGAATTAAAAAGATAAATCCACTGCTTAGTGTGTAGTATCTCCCAGTTCTTTATATAAATAATCTTGCTAGCTCCTCCTGCACTCCATTAGTGTCTAAAACTAATTTATAGGATACTATTTCATTTAGATAAATTTAACCTACATGACAAAGCCTGCTTGTGTTAGGATCAGCCTATTTTCTGGTGTAAAGTAGGTTTATTTTTGCTCTTACAATATTTATCCTAATGAAAACTTACCACAAAAATATATATGATATATATGTATATAACATATATATGTACAGATGATTTACTATAGAGATACTTGAACAGATTGATTGATTATTTACTATTCCATGTTCAGAGAAGAGGTCCCAGGGAGAATTACTGGCTCAGACTCCCTGAAGAAATTAATGAAGATTTTGTTTCATTTTAAAGATTATAATTTTGAAAGCCAGGATAATTCCAAACCTAATTAGGGAAAACTAAATTGTACTTCCTTGTTTAAATTTTGGTTTATATGCATCATGGCCACCACCCCCACCCTGCCCTCAAATCATTCTTCATATTCCAGCTGTGAGTTTTAGAACCATTACAATTTTAAATAATTTTGTGTTTGCCTATATACAGAAACTTAAAAGATTAGCCATTTCATTTAAAAACCTGTGGCAATATGCCAAACTAATGCTAAAGAATCATCTTCATAGAAATGTAAATATCCTTTCTTGAACGATTTATAGTTTAAATTTCACAGTATTTTTTGCTTACTATATTTGAATTTTTTCTGTTTATATTTTTTATTATATATTTCTGAAATTATACATTATTATATATCATTTTATTTGCATTTGCTTACCAGAGCAAATAGGTAAAAAATACGGGTTTGTCAATGATTATTAACCAGTTCATGAACCAGTTTCGCTCTCTTTTTCAAATTGCACATCATCAGGTGTTATGACGGAACTGACAATATGTTGATAGTTATTGATACTTAGCAATGGTTAGTATTTATAAATGTTTAAAGATGTCACGGTCATTTATTGGTGCTTAAAATGTCCATTGTTGTTGTATCCTACGTAGTGTCTTAGTTAAAATAAGAAAATAAAGGTATTCAAATAGGCGTATTTTCCATGTGTTGGAGTGACTGCATATAGGAATGGAAAGACTTGGATAAATTCCAAACTATTTTACATTTATGGTTTCCTTTCTTCACATGTATTTGCTGCCACATCCATGTAAACTAGTTAGGTCATCACCACTTCACAAAAGTTTCATTCTCAAAAGTTCTTCATCATTTCATTCAATAGATATTTATTTAGTATCTGCTATGTGCCAAGCACTATTGTAGATGCTTGGGATATATCCATGAACACTGACCTTGGGATATATCAGTGACCACTGAGAGAGATAGATGATAAACATGACAAATAAATAAAGTAATGTATTAGAAAGTGACAAATATATGAAAAATAGAGAACAGTAAAGGATATGGTTAAGGTAGGCTTCCTTGAGCAAAGATGTGAAGGAGGTGAACTCTGCAGGCTGTTATGTTCAAGAGACATCAGGGAGCCCGGAGTGGCTAGAGTAAAAAGAGCCAGATGGGGGAGACCAGAAGATAAGATCTGATGGTATTGGCAAGGATAGTTACTTTCACACTAACGGAGATAGGGTTGGGACCAGAGGGGGACAAGGCCTGACCTGGGTTTTAGCAGGCTCATTCTGCTGCATTTAGAAGAGACTGAGGCCAGAGGGGAGCGCAAGAGAAGAAATAGGGGGACCAGCCCAGACGCTGTTGACGTCATCCAGGCAAAGATGGAAGAGGTGTGCCACATGGCAGCCGGGGGGGAGATGAGGAGTGGCTAATTCTGGGTGTGTTGTGAAAGCTGCCATCCACTGGATTAGGGTTTGAGAGAAAGGGGGGTGCTGAGGATGCCTCACGTGTTTGCCTTGGTCGCATCTAACTTGAGATGAAAAGGAGCAGGCTTTGGAGCAGGAGGAAGACTGGGGATTGACCATCACATTTCACAATGTGGAGGCCCTTGATGATGAGCAACTCCATGGAGTGTCAGAGGCAAAAGCCTGACAGGGTTTAAGGGAGAAGAGAGGAGGGAGAATTGGAAATCATGAGTGTAGACGGCTCTTTCAAGTGTCATCAGTGGACTTCTCAGAATCCTTATTTTCTTTTACCTTTAACAATACTGTCCTTTGATTATCCCCTTCTTGAAAGAGTATTCTCCCACAGCCTCTATAATCTTACATCTCGGAACACGAACTTTCTGTTTCTCTTAATGACGGGCATTGAGTACCCAAGGACCTGGAAGGATGAACAGTGGTTATGCCAGACACATTTGGGACACAGAAGGAATGGAAAGAAGGGCATTCCAAAGAGAAACCAAATGAGAAAAGGCACAAAGAGGTACATGTGTTTAGGAACAGTGAATACTGGTTCTGGTGTGGTTAGCATGTGCTTTATACAGGGACCAGAATGAGTGCAGACCAGGCTAGGGAGATAAAGGAGAGTTTTAGGGCAGGCAGTGAAATCATCTGGAGGCTGTTCCAGAAGCCTAATCCGGGCAGCAGAGAACAGAAAATAAGACACTACTGACAGACCTAGAAGTGGCCACCAGGGAAACTGGCTGTCGATGACAAATGCTGGAGGTAGGGTCAGAGGTGAAGCTGGATTTTCAATCCTGAACCACTACAAGAAGAATGTCACCTTTTAAAAATACGGAAAGTGGAAAAGTGGTGGGGAAAATGTAACAGGGAGATGGTGGGTTCAGTCCATCGTGAACTGAGCTGGCGGCGTTAGTAGAAGCTCCAGGTAAAGACAGCCACAGCCAACAGACGACTATGTTAAAGCTCAAAGAAATGTAGTTGGGGTATCATCCACACAGAACTATCAGCTGAAGGTTTGTGTGAGAGTGTAGGAAGTGAAGAGAAGAGCATGTGTAAGGAATGGGGGAAGGGAGAAGGTCAGAAAGAGGGGAGGGGCCCCAGAGCCAAGGAAAGGGGAGTGTGGGCCTGACAAGGTCAGCAGCCCTGCCTGTCCAGGAGGAGACCTGAGACACAGCGGGCTCTGGTCTCCCAGGTCCCCAGTGTCTGCTACAGTTCCAAGGTGACCCAGAGGGCATGGTCAGGTGCAGAGGAAACAAGTGCTGGGGTCCTCTGCAGAAAGGACACCTGCACCATGTGTCTGATGGCTTGAAGGGATGGCAAGAAGAAAGGGACATTTGTGCACTGAAACAAAAGGATAAAACTCTTCGATACAAGCAGGAACAAATAGCTGGTGAGATTATATCAAAGTGATAGGATTTTTCCATCTTAAGCTTTTCCTCTATAATTTTTTTGAAATCCTGGAACCTACAGCCCCTAAATATTAACAGAAAAAATCATAAATAGTTGATCATCTTCGCTTATTAGCTTTTGTTTTTAAGAGGAATGTTCATTAATGATTTTCTTAATATTGCATGTACCTTTCATTCTGTTTCCTGCCAGAGAAAATGTTCCTAGTTCCCACAAAAAAATAAAATGCATCAATATTTTATTGTATTCTGCAAAGATCATCTTGGCTGCTGCCATATAGTCATTATATTCTTAAATTTCTGAATTTAAATATTCAAAGAATGTTTTGCGATTGACATTCAGCCGTGAAAGAAATTACATATAATATGTGCATAATATTTTTTAACTTTGTTCCACCAGCTTTTTTCCAGAGTACCAATGGGAATTATTTCTAGTTGCTAGCTTATATTCCTACATAAAAATAGAAATCTGCAGTTGTAATCAAGGAGAAACTTGGGAAAACATAATTGGTTCTATGGTTTATTATATATCTACTTATCTCACCACTAAAATCATTTAGGAATAAAACATTTAAATATCTGAAAAACATGAGTTAAGTTGCCTTAAAATAAAATCTTGGGTCTACACTTAGAAGGAACATATGTCAGGGTGCCTGGGTGGCTCAGTCAGTAAAGCGTCTGACCTCGGCTCAGGTCATGATTTCACAGTTCTTGAGTTCGAGGCCCTTATCAGGCTCTGTACTAACAGCCTGGAGCCTGATTCCGATTCTGTGTCTCCCTTTTTCTCTCTGCCCCTGTCCCTGTTGCACTCTGTGTCTGTTTGTCTCTCTCAAAAATAAATAAACATTAAAAATTTTTAAAAAGAAGGAACATACATCAACATAATCATTTAACTAAAGTGAATAGTATAATGGAATTTTATAAACATGCTGTTAAAACTATTAAAAGTTTTATTTAAAGTGTGTTTTTTTTTTCAAATCTATTTCGAATTTTGCTCCATACCAATGCTGCCATAGTGAGATAAATAAAGATGGCACTTTTATGAAGCAGAGAGCCTCCCCTACCCTCTTTCTCCTTCAGTTCTGGACTCAGTGAACTTGTCCTGGTCTAAGTCAGAATTTGACAACTAGCTTCCTTGTTGGAATTCCTGTTTTCAAACATGGTTACTTAAACCAAACCTGTCACAGAAACCAACCAATAATGCTGGATAAATTTTTTTGAGTACATAGAAACATTCAAGAACCAAAATGACATGAAGAATTACCAGGATAAATACTAGGAGAAGACGAGAAAGGTAAACAGAGAATTCAAAATCACTTTTGTTCTTAAGATATTTGATAACCCAGATGGAAATGGAGCTGTGTTTTGATGATGTGGAGGAGTAAGGGGAACAGAAATGTAAAACACGAGTGCCTGCCAAAGCCCGGGAGCCTAACGGAGATGCCCACCTCACTCGGCAGTGGACGTGTTTCCTGGGACCCTGAAGACAGTGCCCAAGGTTAAGGTGAGCCAATCAGCCACCACCCTCAGGAGACTGTGGGGGTGCACAGCTGTAGTGTGAGAAGAGTAGGGGGAACTCATGCCCCATTGTCTCTGTCCAAATTCACCAAGATGATCCAAGAGAACCCAAACCACGAATTTAATTTAAAATAATATCAGAAATATAAAAGTGCCAGAAATACCAAAAACTTTAGGGAGAAAACTAAATGGCATTTGAATGGCATTAAAGAATATCAAAGTAAATGGAGCCCTGTGCATATGTTCAGAGATTGGAAACTCGATAATGGAAAGATTCAGTTGTGATTTTGAGCCAAACTTCAACATGTTTATTTCTAGAACTTGATTGGCTTATTCTAAAATTGTTATGGGCATGCAGAAGTCAAGAATAAACAAAGACTCTTCTAGAAAAACAAGAAGAGAGAGAACTTGCTCTCCAGATAGCAAGATTTCTACAAAGCTAGAATAACTAAAACAATATGGTATTGGTATTCAGGTTGACAAAACCACTGAAGCAAAAGAGCCCAAAAATAGACTGTAAATAAATAAGATTTCATACAATTACTCTTCATAATGGTCCACACGCCACAAATGGCCTTTATGAATCTTACTAACATGGTAAGAAGTGAGATGGGAATGAGCTTCCATTCGTATGAAGTTCAAAAACAGGAAAAATCCAACCATATTGTTTAAGGATTTTTTTTTGCTATAATTAATATTTTATTCTTCCTTTCAATGCTTTTTAAAGGCTGAGATATATTAGACAAAGAAATCTTTGATAATATAAGTGCTAATTCTCTGCAGACAACCATATAATCCTTTAAGAAATCACATAAACAAGATAAAGGTTTCTGCAGCCTACAAATGCCTCTTTTGGGAAAAAAGAAAAAGGGGTTTATCGACAACAATTTAATTATAGCTTTAAAAAATGGTTTTCCTACCAAACTTTAATGTGTAGTAAATGAACCCATCATCTGTTAGAGCAGTGAACCCAAGTCAGATCAAGCACAAGAAAAGTAGAACAGTTATGAAGAAAAGCAAGGGAATTATTACTTAAATATTCAGCATAATGGTGCATTGTGAGAGAGAGTAGTGGGGGCAGGTGGATGGTAGGGCCGTCCTTCTGAAATACTGATAACATCTGTTTTATTTCTTGTCCCGGGTGGTAGTTACACAGGCATTGACTTCATTGTTGCTCCTTAAACAGTACCTATATGTTTATGTACTTTTCAATGTGTGTGTTACATTATACAGGGTTTTGTTCTTTAAAGAGAAAAATAAAATGGAAACAATAAAAACAACCTTCACCCAGTGCAGGGGACTGAAGGGGCTTTCGTCTGGGACCGTAAGACAGCAATACGGAGCTGTGGGTCATAAGGATCGCTTTCTGACAGTTCTCAGAAGGATGGTGGACGTCCAAGACTCTCAATGTAACTGTGGCTTGATGGCAGAGTGAGCTGCTTTACAGAGGTGTGCGGGATGAGGTAAGGGCAGAGGGCACCCGAAATGCAGCAGGATAGCATGGAACCAAGTGGTGGAATCAGGTCAGACACTTGGCAAAGTTCCAATTAGGCACGGCTAGTGAAATGAACCGTGAATCGAGCTTCAGTCTACAATGGTCATATTGCATGGTTTTTCCCTTGTGGACCTCAGTTTTAAAGTCAATTCATGTGAGTTCCGAAATTAGAAACTCGTTTAGAATCTCTGCTTCCGACTTAGTTTTATTCAACACACATCCACGTAATGAGGATGCTGAGAGGTGGTCCCGAGGAAAAAAGCAAGGAGGGAAGTTCCGTGACAGCTGTGCGTGACCAATATGAGCCTAAGGCATTCTTTTTTTTTTTTTTAATTTTTTTTTTTTTAACGTTTATTTATTTTTGAGACAGAGAGAGAGAGCATGAACGGGGGAGGGTCAGAGAGAGAGGGAGACACAGAATCCGAAACAGGCTCCAGGCTCTGAGCGGTCAGCACAGAGCCTGACGCGGGGCTCGAACTCACGGACCGCGAGGTCATGACCTGAGCCGAAGTCGGCCGCTTAACCGACTGAGCCACCCAGGCGCCCCAGAGCCTAAGGCATTCTTATTTTTATTTCGTGGACTTGCTTCAGGGTTAAGTATAAAGAACAACAGTGCATGAGAAAGCGATTCCTTTATTAACGTGGAAAGCAAGTATAAGTAACAATACTGTGCGGTAGGAAGCGTCATTAAGAAATAGCCATGTCCTAGCATATCACGTAAACTTCAAAGGGAGAGGAAATGCCCCCACCTCTGCCCTTCCCCCCAAAGAAGACCCAGAGAAACAGGAAATACGTAGTTACCACAAAGCTACGTTGTTTGAGAATGGGGTATGGGGGAACAGAATTCACAGTTACTGTCAGTAGTACAAGTTGGAGGGGGAGAGTCCGTGGGAAATAGACTTCATTCAGCATTTCAGGAGCATTATTAGGAACCTTGCTCCCAGGGAGTCTCTCCTTCTGCTGCTCGTGGCCCCTGGAATCTCTTCCCACAGCCAAGCCAGTCTGGAAGCCCAGACACCCACGCATCACGAGAGAGAGAGATTCACGGTGGTTTTAAGCCACTGGGTTTCAGGGTTAGCGTGTCACACAGCAAGAGGTGACCCATAGAGCAGGCCAGTTTGGAAATGAGGACAAAGAACAGGGCTCACAAGCAAAACTGCCAGGCAAGCACCGAGAACATGAACATGACAGATGCAAGCAAACTTCCATGCAGAGCCACTGGGCTCTCACTGCAGTGCTCCCCCTGTGTGCAAGAGGAGGACATTTCAGTGATGCAGAGCTGTGAGGCCTGGAGTCAGATGGCCCAGCACATTGGGACACGTGGTTTTCTCACGCTCTGCTGCACGGTGGGAAACACCGATCTAACTGTAATGGGGGCGGGGGAGGGGGGGCAGTCAGCGGTGGCAGACCGCCAGGTCCTTGTCCTTGGTGATCGCCCGCCAGTATTTCCAACACCTGTCCCTCCGGGGAAGCCTGTGGACCCCCTAAACCAGGGTGGGCAACTCTCCCAGGCACCCCGGGACTTTTCAGTGTTGTGATGGCCCTTTGACTCCCCTCCCTGGCCGTCTGCAGGGGAGGGGGGGTACTGACATTCCCTGCCTGTACCTTGGAGCCACGTGGGGGGGCAGGTGACGCAAAGGGACCAGATCCACTGGCCTGGACGATCAGAGCACTCAGGGCAGCGATCTCTCTGCTGAACCTCGTTGCTTCACAACGTGCAAGATTTTCTTAACATGCGATATAAAAGAAGGATTTAGAAGACATGCTGATGTGATCCTTTCCATGAGTATCCGTGATCTGCAAACACATGCAGTGTTTCAAAACCTTTCTTCAATTAGTAGTTCTCACTCTGTCCTCTGCCTCACCGCCCCCGTGTAAACTCGCTCCCTTTAGAACACGTGTGACCCCCACAGTGAGTCTCCAGATGGAGGGAGGGTTTGGCGGTGGCGCCTGGAGCTTTGACATTTGAAAAGGCCCCTCAAGAGCCGAGGGGTGTAGGAGAGGAATCCTCCCCCTCCCCTCTGTTTCCCTTGAGAATCACTCTTAGTCGGGTGAGGCCGGCACCCCCAAATCCTCCCAGCTTACAGCGCTGAGAGCTATTTGAGAAACCAGTGTAGGCTTCTCTCAGAAGCAGAAAGGCCTGTGTCCTCAGAGATCATGAGTCCATCTGGTGATCCCACATTTCCGTGCTAACCTCACCCAGGCCGTGCGAATGCCTGTGGATGATGAAGATGTCCCAGGCCTGGCAGAGTGACTGCGGCCCGCACCATCTACCAGCTCCAGAGGTCCCTGCGAACTTGAGCGAGCTTGCTTTGGGCCCCGGTATAAATGGCAGGTAATGATTATGACCCAGACTTTCATGGCATGTCTGTAAAACAAAGAGCTCCTATGTTATAAAATTGAGGAAGCTCCGTGGTTTCCCACAGCAATAAATTCAGCTTGCCTTTTTCCTCCTCAGAACCGGCGTTAGGACTTTGTAAAATAAAGTAAGCCACGCTATATATGGGGCTGCTAAGATGAAACAAAGGAAAAGTATTTTTAGCCCTATTTCTCTTTAACCACATTTACCACATTTCATTACTTTGCTGCCTACTATTGCTCTGTGGTCCCTAAGGAAATAACCAGATGAAATTGAGAATAAAAACAACATAAAGTAGGATATTCAATACGCCAGGTTGCATGTACCCAGTCGGGTCACACAATGATTAAATTTAGCTCTAGTTAACCTGATTTCAAGTGCAGTTCAATCCTGGGGGCTATGAGAAACAGAATGCTTCTTCCACATTATCAGAAAATAGTTATATTGAAACACATGAGTCTGTGTGTCCCTTCCATATAAGAACACTGACGTGCATCAGACAGGTTCTCCTCTGAGAGACTGCTGAACGTTGTATTTGCAGCAGCAACTTGACAGAGATTTTATTTGGCCAAAGAGAGCATTAGCCCCGTGTCCCTCTCCACACACGCATACTACCTGCCACATGTCTGCGCTGTTGTGTCTAGGAATGGGTATAGGGTTCCATCTGGGCGTTGGGAACCATGACATTGCTGATAGGCAGCTCCATTTAGACTTAGCATCCCCAGACTTTTCAACTTTGAAGGTATTGTATCATTGTTTGAAAAGAGGCCCCAGAGTGTAAACCATCTGTATAGGTCAGAAGGAAGAATTTTCAGATATTTAAAGTTAATTATATAACAAGGCTGTGTAATTTCTTCCTGGGGAGAGGGAGAGTGGGATCTCCAAATCAAACTGGTTCACTTTTGCCTGGACTGGTTTTAATTAACTGGCAATTTTCTGGAAAGTATGGAGACAGACCAGATGTCCTCTCAAGGTCCCTTCAAATCAGCCTTCTCTTTGCCGAATGATAGAATGTAAGAACAGAAGGAGGTCCAGTCCATTCCCTTCACTCAACAGTGAGGGAACCAAGATACACAGAGTGAGCGTAGTTCACATTATTATTATAATTATAAGGAAAAAATAATGCTGTTGCTTTACAGTCCCATCTTGCTCTTTTTTTTTTTTTTTAAAGAAAGAGCATGCATGCAGGACAGAGAGAGAATCCTAAGCAGGCTCCATGCTCATTGTGGAGTCCCACGTGGCATTCAGTCTCACAACCATGAGATCATGACCTGAGCTGAAATCAAGAGTTGGACGCCCAACCAACTGAGCCACTCAGGCGCCTCCCCATCTTAAAAAAACTTAAACTTAAAAAACTTAAACTTAAAAAAACTTTTTTTCATAAAGAAATACCCTGAACTCAAAAGCATTTATAAAGTATACACATGCAACTTAAAGATTAAAAATAAAGCAAAGACCTTATCCTACCGTCCAAGTTCAGAGACACAGCCTCACTTGTACTCCAGGAAGGGAAGTAACCACCCCCCTGAATACTTTGTTAATCTTTTATTTATAGTTTTTCTTTATAGTTTTACCACATATGTGGCTATATCCCCATACAATATATTTGTAGGTTGTGTGGGTTGATTCAACACCAAGTGCATCCTCTGTGACTTCTTTCTCACATTCATCATTATGATTTGAGGTCCAACCAGGCTGATGCCCTGTTCTTGTCTATTCCTTTTCCTTTTGCTGTACTATCCCATTGCATGAATATACCACAATCTATCCATTCCACCATTGATGGACTTTGGATTCTTTCCAGTTGGCATTTTTCTTTGTTTTTTTTTTTTTTTTTTTTTTTTTTGTTTTGTGTATGATTTGCCTATGTGCAAGTTTCTCAGGCTCTGGAGTTGACACGTGAAAGGAGAGCCAACTTTAAATTGGAAAATGACATTTGAGTTGAGTCTCGGGTGGTGGGAAGGAGGCGGTCATGTGAAGCTTGGGAGCAGAATGTCCTGAGGGGGAGAAACAACAAACACAAAGGCTCTAGGGTGAGAGATCGTGGAGTGGTAGAGGAAGGGCAAGACGGCCCAGGTGGCGGGAGTATGAGAGCCATGGGTGAGCGGTAGGAGATGAGATGTAAGAGAGAGCAGAAGCCACATGGTTTAGACACCATGGCAAGGTAGATGTGTGGGAGGCTGGCAAACAGGCCACTCAGGGTGATGTGTGGAGAATGGGTCATACATGGACAAGACATCGGGTCATTCTGATGTCATCTAGGTCACCCAAGTGAGACCTGGCGAAGGCTTAGATAAGAAAAGGAGTGGAGATGGAGAGACAGACTGAACTCAGAAATATTTTGGGCATAGACACATGAACTTCATAGTAGGTTGGATGTGAAGGTGAGAAACAGAGAAGTCAGCTTGAGTCCTACATTTTTTCCTTAAAAAAGCAGCAACTCATGGGATTTACTGAGATGCAGAAGGCCAGAGGAAGGACAGACGTATTTTCAAGACATGGAGAAAATAAATGTTTTTGTTTTAGCAGCATTAGGCTAGAGATGCCTAAAAGACGTCTGGGGGAAAGTATCAGGTAGGCAGTTCATCTGCAAATCTGGAGAAAGGTCTGGCCTAGGGAGGTATGTCTGCAGTCACCAGCATTATCGCTGGTAGTTAAAATCCTGGGAGAAAATAAGATTACCCACACAAGGTGTTGAAGGGAAGAGGTCTGAGTTCTGGCCCTAGGGTACCCCCAACATTCTTGCACAAACTGAAGGAGAAGAGTCACCAAAGAATGTGGAAGTAAGGGAACCAAAAAGGTTGGTATTGTGGGAGCCAGGAGATGGGACTGTTTCTCGAAGGAAGGTATGCTCACTGAATGGTGCCAAAAGGTGAAGTACAATTGAGGACAGAGAAATGCACAGACGTGCACAGACATGTGGTCACCTTCAAAAATCCCTTTTCCCTGAGGGGTGGGGCCACACCCTCCCAGAGCAGATGCAAGTAAAAACGAGATAAGGAAGTGGAGGCCAAATCTAGGACCAGATAAAGGGGAATCGGTCAGCAATGGGTACAGAGAGGGCAGCTGGGGAGGGTATGGGGTGAGAAGGGCTTTTCTTTGTTTTTTTTTTTTTTTTAAATTTTTTTTTTAACCGTTTTTTATTTATTTTTGGGACAGAGAGAGACAGAGCATGAACGGGGGAGGGGCAGAGAGAGAGGGAGACACAGAATCGGAAACAGGCTCCAGGCTCCGAGCCATCAGCCCAGAGCCTGACGCGGGGCTCGAACTCACAGACCGCGAGATCGTGACCTGGCTGAAGTCGGACGCTTAACCGACTGCGCCACCCAGGCGCCCCGAGAAGGGCTTTTCTTTGTGCAAGATGGAGGGTACTAGAGAGTGTCTGCACCTTGATGGCATGGGTTCTCCAGTGGGGACCTCTGAGGTAGCAGGAGTGTCCTTGAGAAAGTGAGAGGGGCTCCAAACACAAGAAGAGAAGCTGACCTGTGATTTGAGCAGAGGGGATCGTGAAGATTAATATTCAGGGTGCTCACCACCAAATAACTTACAACAGTAAATACTTAGAAACCAACATGTCCAGCAGTAGGAGAAGAGCTTCCTAGAAGTTATAGCAGATCTGCAAAATGGAAGGTTACGCAAATCGTTCTTGGGGGTCCTGTGTGCACACAAGTGATCTACAGAAACATACATTCGAATTTTGAAAGGGAAAATACACATCGGTATTACATGTGTGAAAACTTCTGAAAGGAAAATGCATTGGAACATTACCAGTGGCTACTTTGCGTACTGTTTTGGGTGATCTTTCTCTTTCATATACCTTTTTAAAATGTCCCCAGTGTTTATAATGAACATGAATTACTGGTATTTTTAGGAAAAAGACAAATCATGTTAGTATTTTGATGTAGCAACTCACAGCATTTTCTCTTTTGGCCAGACAGCCATTTCCTTTTGCTTGAAATGTGCAAAAATATCACAGGACTGATACTGTTTAAATTTAGGTTAATTCTACGTTGGTTTTCCTTTTTTACTCTTATCTGTTGCATCTCCTCATGGTGTTAGGCATGTTTCACTCTGACATGTGCCAAGTTGTTGTCTATGCTCTTTCTAGAGCACTGGGCAATCGCCCAGATACTTCTAAATAGTCCTGCCAGGAAACATAACAGGAATATTGCCAGTGAAGTCACCCAGCACGTTAGTGATATGAAGATGGAGAAATAGGAGGGCCCCAGAGCCTTTTAGGAAACCCCAATAACTAATTTAATTGAGAAATTGCAGCTTCCAGCAGTTGAAACCACAAGAGCAGATCAGTTTTCTCAATGGAGAATATTTCAGTAACTGCTGGAGCCAGGCTAAGTATATGCTTCCCAGGAACCACGCAGATTCCCAAACAGAATTTAGAGCTGTCATCAAGCTGGAAGCTCCAAGTGGATACCAGGAAACAACTGATGTTGACCACAAGCCGTAATCCAAAAATCCTGACCTCATCAACATGGAACCACAAATGTAGTGGTATATTTCCACTAAAATAGGAGTTCATTCATTTGCCACATATTTATTCAGCACCTACCATGTGCAGGAGCTATGCTAGGGGCCTAATACGCAATACCTCATGTAAAAGCCACAGTTGCTGTGTCCAGTGGAGAAGAGACACAAATTCGACACGCTGTGAGAATGCGTCAAATGCTACCACAAAGGAAGCACAATGAACTTTCATGGAAGCAATAGCAGGGGCGTGGCTTCCAGAAAGAAGGGAAGTTTAAGCTAGGATATTTCTATGGGTGAGAATTAGTGGTGTGAACTGGAGGTGTGTGGGCAGAGGAACTGTGTTAGTGTGTGTGTGTGTGTGTGTGTGTGTGTGTGTGAAGACCCAGAGGAAGGCAGGAGAACCCCAAGGAGCCAGAAGGTTGGCAGGCCTGGAATGCAAGGCAGGAGGAGCAGTGAGAGCAGCTGGGCAGGAGGGACTGGAGATTTAGGTGGGAGGAACACAAGACTGGAGGCGGGGGATCATGTAGGGACTCAGTGGCATGATGCAGAGAAATACACTGGTTAAGAAACATCCAGGAAGTACAGCTGCCAGGACTTAGTGGTTAACTGATACAATGGAAGCTTAGATCACGGGCATCCAATCTTTCTCTTTTCTGATATAAGCATTCAGTGCTATTCCTGTCCCTCTAAGCACTGCTTTAGCTGCATCCCACAATTTTCACATGTTGTGTTTTTATCTTCATTCAGCTTAAAATACTTTCAAATTCTATTTAGAAGCTTGCTCCCTAATTTTCAAATATTTGTGGCTTTGGCAGGTCTCTTTCTGTCATTGTTTTCTAATTCAATGCTACTGTCGTCATTCATTTTA
Source organism: Panthera uncia (assembly GCF_023721935.1). Lineage (NCBI taxonomy): Eukaryota > Metazoa > Chordata > Mammalia > Carnivora > Felidae > Panthera > Panthera uncia. The sequence continues at coordinate 4,635,182 of NW_026057586.1, read as the reverse complement.
AATGTATTTACCAAGACTTGTTTTGTAGCCCAGTATATGGTCTGTGTACTGGGCCCGAAACCCAGTTGATTCCCTTCCCTTTTTTATCTGACTTTACCTTGCCTTACATGACTTCTTCTTTGCCTTTTTCTTTTTCAATCCTTCAGTGCATAGGAGTGAAGAGAAGGTCAAGCCTGCATGCATTTCCTGCCGTCTGCGGATTTTTTTTCTCGACACTGCCTGTGAGGAATTATGCACCAACTCCACAAAAGTAAGCAATAAAATATTGGCACGTTGTAGTGCAAATCTATATTTGGGAAAGAAAATTACTCTAAAGAATCACAGTCTGCAGAAATAAGACGTTGGCCACAATAATTACAGCCTTTACATTATTATGCAGAGGAAGTTTAGCCTCCCTGGAGCCAGAGCCACATGGTTTCAAACATCTCCTTCCTGGAAGAGGGTCTCTCCCCACTGGGGTGGCTTCCCAGAAGAAAAAAACATTCAGCTTCAAAGACCAATTCAACCTCCCATCTCTTAAGACATTGCAGGAGCTTGAGGATTACAATTGCCATTCTCTCTTCTTTAAGGATAAGCACATATAACTCGGTATCTACCGGGTCTCACCCAGGGCATCACCCTTTATTGTTCAGTGAGGAAGAGAATCACGTATCGAGCTGGGAACATGAGCTGGGAATTGTGGGTTCTGCCTTGTCTGCCGTGAGTAGCTAGAACATAAGCACAGCCTCTGAATCCACGAGGGTTCCTCTTGATATCTAAAGCCATCTCCTAACCCCTCTACCTTTTGCCCTTCTCTAACCAGAATAGCATCTGGAAAGTGGTTGCTCAACTTCTTTGTCACAGCACTGTAGTCCTGCTAAGTTTCGAGACTCTGGTCATTTCTCTCATTACAGAGATGGAATCCTCTTTAATGGGATCAAAGCCATCCTCAGGAAGCCCTGTACAAAGAAGCAACTGATAAAATAAGTGAGGAAATTCTGGAGTTGGTAGTTTGAATTCCTCAAATTCCTTAAAGTCACGAATTCTAGGGAATTTAGTAGTATGTAAAGGGAAGAAAGCAAGGAGGATTTTCTTCTGTCATTCAGAGCATTGCACTTTGAAAGAGGGCGTGGAATAGAACAGGGTCTAAACAGAGGGTTAAGAAGTTGTGTGGTAGCCTGAAGCAACTTTAATTGAGACCAGCTTGAGGGCACTTTTTATTCTCTGTGGAGGGTTATTTCTTCTTGGGGGACTTAAAAACCATGATGTCCACCCACGCCCCTTAACTGGAAACTTCTAGCCACATCTGTCCCACATCTGAGAAGATCACGTGTGCCTCTGTGGGCATCTTGAGTGCTGTGCTAACCCTCGCGTTTCATTTTAGTTCCCCCATCAGGCTCCGGTTTTGAATTCCACAAGCCCTGCCTTAACCACAGCCTAATGAGAGAAGATGTCATACATTCTCGAGTGGCAATGTGGGAACCCCCACATCCCATGAGGCTCCCAAGCCAGGGCAACAAGTCAGCTTCTCTGCAAGTGACTATCTGTCTCTGTCCTTAGGCCACCGGCCCTGCTCCTGTCACATCACCACCCAGGAGCCACCAGCTACCAACGGCTGCCAGGGCCCCAGCCATCATCACGGAGGACTTCGGCAGTAAGATTGTTCTCTAAATGTCACTGTCTAGCCCCTCACCGTGCAAGTTCTTTAGTCTGTGCTGGTGCCTTAAAAGCTTCTGCTGGCTTTGTGTTGAGCAAGCCTCGTCTCTACTCCAGGTGGATCTGGTAGTTTGATCGGCGCAAGGTAAGACGCGGGAGCCTGGACCGTTTATTCTGGAAGAAATCCAGAAAAGACAATGTGTTTTTCGGAAAGAGTGGTGGAAATTACTGCAGAGGCAGTGGCATCCACAGGGCCCGCCCTGGCGGCCGCTTCCTCAGCCCTTGAGAGCAGAGTCGTCGCCCCAAATGTGGACAGTGTGGAGGCTGGGAGACCCCGAGCCAGCCAAGCTACGGGGGGCTTCCTGACCATGGGCTCCGGGCGGTGACGGCACTGCAAGACCTGTGCTTTCTGTAACCCAGAGTCACAAGAGCCCGGGGCCTCTTTCACAGGGTGTGTCCACACGGGGAAAAGGCTTGAACTCTCAGCACACCCAGTGAAGCCTAGTGAGTGGCCCAGCCAGCAGTGCCGGACGGGTGCAGGCGTTCCCCCTGGGGTGGTTGAGGGGCCCGAGGGAAGCCTCCGGAAACGGACAGGATGCCGGAAGGTTACAGGTGTATCCGGTCGCTGACCCGCGTGGGGGTGGTGAGGAGACGCTGCAGGGCAGAAGGTGTAAAGGAGGGCTGGGGTCCAAATAGTGGGGCCCTGAAGGGGCTCCGGACTTTATGGGTACCTGGTAACTTTATAAAGTCAAGGGCAAAGGGAAGAAAGAAGACGTGGCTCTCAACTTCCCCTCCACCCCAGTCATGTGGCCCCTACGGCTTCTATTTCACAGGCTGCTGCTTTCCCTGTAGACACCAAAAAGTAGACTTTCTCACTCTCCCGGCAAGAGACCGCAGTGCAGGAAAATAAAGATGTTTTCCACAGTGGGAGCTGCCAGCGGGGGACTGCTGTCCCCAGAACCCCGCATTCCATCCTCCAACAAGTACTGACTGGGGGTCTACCGTGTTCCAGGGGCTTCCAACGCTAGTTCCTTAGGGAATCAAATCTCTGGTGCCAGGTGAAAACGAACCCGACCTGCAATCCGGGACCTCGAGAAACCTGACAACAAAGACACCTGTGGCTTGGGGGAGCTCCCGGAGCCGCCACAAGAGTAGGTGAGTCTGACGTCCCTGCCTGTGGCTGGAGAACACAGGCGAGCCGTGGGCCCGTGGGGGCCGAGCTTGGGAGCCAAGCCCCGGCCCCAGGGGGTTGTTACTGGGACATTGTCGCTAGGCCGCGCCACCGGCTCCTTGCGAGCTTGCAGACCACAGACGCAGCACGGGCTGGAGCTGTTGGCGCATCAGACCCTGGATGCGAGTAACCCCGAACCCCGAGTCCAGCCCCACGTCGCGCGCCCACTGGTCAGTGCAGGCGGCCGTGCCGCGGGAAAATCAGAGCCGAGCGGAGCGCGCTCCCGACGGAGGCGCAAAGCACGCACAGGGCCACGGCCACGGCGCCCACGCAAGGACCGGCTGCTCGTGTGAGGTCACCGTACGAACCGAGGAGCTGCGCCTTCCTTATATGCGGGGGACCAAACCCAGGGAACAAGGAGGAGGGAAGAAACGTCGCCCCAGGACTCATGCAGCTAACTGCAGGTGCAGCCGCGGCCCGGCTTCCGGGGACTCGGTAAGAGAGGAGGTGCAAACGCTGCCACGCATCGTCCGCTGGGATCGGGGGTGGGGTGAGGGGCGTCCCGCTGGTCCGGGGGCGGGGGGCGCGGGCGGGAGGGGGGAGGCGGTCCCCCCCCCCGCAGCCGTGCCACCTGGGAGCGCTGGTGATGGGACACACCAGCTTCTCCCTCCACTTCTGGAGCCATGTTCGAATTGTTGCTTTCTTCACAAATGCGCCTCAAATCTGCCGCCCACGGTGCGGTCAGCTCCGCTGGGCGCCACTCGGAAGGCTCCTTCCTGCCGCCTAGTCCACTGCCCGGCTTTCAGGCCTGCACTCGTGCGGGCAAGTTTCTTTCGGGTCCTTTAAGATGCAGCCCTGACCGTTTAGAGACGTCAGTCTCACGGTTGACCCGTGGCCCTACTCGCCCACACTGCAGGCCAGATTCGTGGCCCCAGCGGGGTTGCGGGGTGCGTGCGTGTGCACGGGCGCGTGTACGTGTGCGCGTGTGCATGCGTGAGTGTGGCGAGTGTGTGCTCGTGCGCATGCGTATGCGCGTGCGTGCGGATGCATGTATGTGTGTGATTGCGTGTGCGTGCGGATGCATGTGTGCACGTGTGTATGGCTGTGTGTGTGCTTGCGTGTGTGTGCGTGCGTGCAGATAGATGCATGTGTGTACACGTGTGGATGCATGTGCGTGTGTGTGTGCTTGCATGTGTGTGCATGTGTGCAGATGCGTGTGTGTAGGTGTGCACATGCATGTGTGTAGGTGTGCATGCTTTGTGTGGTGGGCAAGGGTGAGGAGGAAAGTGGGGGCAGCTTCTGCTCTTCCCCCCATTGCTCCTTCGTGGCTTACTCTCTGAGACAGGGTCAGAGACAAAGAGGGAACAGGACAAAGCCACAAAGCTGGGTCCTCATGCGGGGCTGGCAGGCTAGCACCCCACCCACCTTGGCGGATCTGCCTGCAGGTGCAGCCTCTCGGGAGAGTTGATGCGCCAGCTACTGGGCAGCCACCCTGCGTGTCTAGCAAAGCCTGGTGAAACCCTGCAGCCTTACACCGTCACCCCCTCTGATGCCTGGTGCAGCAGGGTCAGGGAAGCCTGGAGCTTTCTCTAGCCCCATTGTCCCTGCCTTTAGGAACTAGGACCTCAGGGCAGGTATTACATATGTGATCATATCTGATGTATATTGTATATAGTATAATACACATATAGTTATGTAACTAGATGTCATATATACCTGCCTCTTCACTCCTGTACCTTTGAGAATCTATCTCTTTGGTCAGAAGTGTGTGTCTCTACGTGGCACCACTAAAACCCAGCCCCTGCACCCCCTCTTTCCCTCCCACATGTCTGCTCACTTCCCTGGAAGAGGATACACTGTCCCTCCCAGGCCATCAGCTCCTGGAGGGCTGGCCCTGCTCTTAATAGACTGTTTTTGCCCCCAGCACCTGAGGACATATTAAAAGAGCTTCAGAAATCTTGTAACCATTATGTTTAGATATATCATGCACTGTTTGTGTTAATTCCACTGGCTGTATGACCCGCCAGACGGTCTCCTTGTACCGTTAGCTATGCAGCCAGCACAGGTGCGTTCACAGAATGGAGGAACATTTACTGATTTACTGATCTACTACTACTACTACTACTACTAGTACTACTACTACTACTACTACTCCAGTAGTAATGTGATTTTAAAAATCTGGAAAGCATCTGGGCAGGTGACATATGACTTTGCATGCCTAGGATGGAGTGGGAGCAAAGTGAGGCAATAAAAAAGAGGTTTGTCTACCAGCAAACCCACTTCCTTTCCGATTCTGCCTTCCAGAGGTCCTGACTGTCCACTCCCCACTGAGTCTGACCTCCTGTGCTCTGCAGGGTGTAAACAGACTGTCCTGCAGGGCACCACGCACAGCTGAGAGCAGATTCTTCTTCATACTGAAGAGAAGATTAAAGGCCAAGACAATAGACTGGCGACTCAACAAATATTTATTGAATTAATTATTATTTATTGATGAATTAATTATAACTTTATCAGATAAGAAGACTTATGGTTATGGATGGGTCAGCGTGGCTAAGCCATAGTCCCTGGTCAAACACTAAGTGTTGCTGTGAACATGCTGTGTAGATGTGGTTATAACACCTACAAGCAGTTGACGTTCAGTAAAGCAGATTAGAATGTGGATGGGCCTCACCCAATCAGCTGGAGGCCTTAAGAGCAAAACTGAGGTTTCTAGGAAAAAAAGAAATCCTGCTTCAAGCTGCCTGAGTGTGCAGCCTGCCAGCCTGCCCTGTGGACTTCAGACCTGTGGACTGCCAGCCCCACAACCACAGAAGCCAATTCCTTAGAATAAATCTCTGAACATTTATAGGTTAATCCTACTGGTTACTGCTTCCCTGGAGAACCCTGATGGGCACAGAGATCCTCAGCTCTTCTCCTCCACCTTGTTCGTAGAACTAAGTTCCCGGGAAAGAGATTGAAAAGCACATTACTGGGGAAGCTGACCAGCTCAAGAGGAAGTTCCTAAACACGAATACTGGCATCACTGACTCCCCCAGTTACAGAGCTTAGCAGGTCTCCCCACGGCGAACCCTACACCCACAAAAGCCACCCAGATACTCAGAGCTCACCACCAGCTTCTCAGCCCCAACCCTTAAATCTGAAGATACCAGACATCTGCCCTCTGACAGGAAAGAGAGACCAACACAGGAGACAACCAAGGAAGAAGAAAACTTCAGAAATACTACCTTTGGTATTCTCAGGGAGATAAGGGAAAATACTTTAACTGTGAACAAGATACCATTTTGCAAAAAAAAGGAAAACTGAGAGAACAACAACAAAAAAAGAACCCTTGATATTAAAATGCCCTAGCAAGATGGAAAACTCAGTAGAAGTATTAGGAAGTAAAATTCAGGAAATCGAGCAAAAAGAGAAATATGGGAAAAAGGAGAGAAAAGGTAAGAAAAGAGAGAATAAGTTCAGAAGACTAATATCTGAAAAGAAAATGCAAACAATGTGTTTAAGAGAGAAAATCATCAAAGAAATAATTCAAGAAAATTTCCTGGAAATACAAGATATGAGTTTCCTGATGAGAAGGATCCACTGATGGACCCAACTGAGAAGGACCCAACATGATGACTGACATTTCACAATATTGGAGGCAAAAAAAAAAGGGGGGGGGGGAATCCTACAAATGTCCAGAGAGAAAAAATAGGTAACATTCACACAAGCAGGAATCAGAAAAGCTTCATAACTCAACAGCAGAAGCTAAAAGGCAACGAAGTCAATTCTCCAGTGTTCTGAAGGAAAATTAAATTTCCAATTTAGACGTCTGTGTGCAGCCAAACTGTCAACCAGGCTTCAGAGAGATCAAGACATTTCAGACATGCAAGGGGGACATAGACTAACTCCCGTGCTCCCTTTCTTGGAAAGCTACCGGAAAATGTGTCCTCCCCCCCCCTCCCCAGATGAGAAAGCAGAAGATGTGGGCTACAGGAAGTAAGACACCCCGGACAGAAAGGAGATGACAGTCTGCCGTGCGCCAGCAAAGGGCGGTCCCCGGTTCGAGCCCGGAGGTGACCACAAGGCCCGGGCTGAGTAGAGGGATCTCAGACAGGCTCAGAAAAATGAAATCAGTGCTCCCACGTGTCTTGAGAGGAGATTTGGACAAATGGAGAACAGTTTGAGGGTGAATTCATAATGAAAACATGAAAACCAAACAAATGAAAAAAGATAATTACAAAGTTCAGGGAAAACAAAACTTTGTACAGCAAATTGCTCGTGGCTCATCTATGAATATTCTTTAGTCATAGTTACATAAATATTAAACCCTGACCTAAAGACATCACAGTAGGCCAGAATTGGGTGCTCGGGTGCAGTTAAATCCCAGGGCACTACACACTCACCTCTAGACCAACCTGGGGCTCCAAACCCCCTGGGAAGGAATGAGGGAGAGATCCCAACACCATGAGAAAATGAAGGAAAGAAAAATACTTCAAACTTCTAATGCAAACCATATTCTCTTGTTAGACTTGGAGAACATTTGCCCAGCTCCAGATCTCTGGGCATATTCTCAAGAAACATCGCTACTTACATCTATTAGAAGAGCTCCCAGGGAGAGCATGGCTGAGTACTTAGGATTCCAATTTATATATTATGGTCTCGTGTTTCCCAGCTCAAAACACCACGGTTAATGTATCAACGTGGAAAATGCAGCACTCAAGGTATTTGCTAATGTTTAATTTAATCTTGCATTTCTCTGGCACCTGGAGAAATTAAGAGCCTGGGGAAAACAATGATTAGCAAGCATTTGTGAGTTCGAGTGCCCTGCACTTGCAAAAACCAATTTTAAGTGCTTTTAAGATATTTGTGCTTCAGCACCTCTCAGTGAGAAGTTGGTCCTGCCCCAGACAAGTTAAGCTATGTGATTCCCACAAACCCCATGGACTATGTGAGGGAGATCGGAACTTGCGCGGTCTTCTGGTTTGTCTGTGTGTGTGAAACTTGGGGAGCACTTCCTCAGCACAAAACTGTGTATAACCCAGTATCAGGTGGTGACTGCAGCCATCCACCTGATTAGCAACAAAAGAGGAAACCTTTCACCCCGGTGGACTTTCCAGACAGAACGTGCAAATTACTTGTATTATTTTCCTCTGACATGTAAATCCTGTCTTCTTCATACTTCTACATCTCATTCGTAACATTAAATAGTATTGTGTAGAAACCCATATCCTTTTATTTATTTTTTAAACTTTTTTTTTTTTTTTTTTTTTTTTGAGAGAGAGAGAGGGACAGAGAGAATCCTGATGTGGGGCTCGAACTCACAAAACAGAGATCATGACCTGAGCCAAAATCAAAATTCGGACACTTAACCAACTGAGCCCCCAGGCACCCGGAAAGCGCCTGTGACCCTTTCTCTTCAAAGTAGCTGCTGCTGTGAGGGATGCCCTGGCAGGTCCCCAAAAGACCACAGCATATGTGACAGTGTTTCTCAATCTCTTCTATTTTGAAAAGAGGAGGTAATGCTTAATCTAAAAGGAACGCATTGCTGATTGTGGAACTTCATGTGTCCACGTGGTTGGGGAAAGGCAAGAAGAAGGATCCTGCCGTTGAATCTCCCAACTGAGGCGTGGAAGGTGGCCCTGAAGGCGACACTGGCTTCTGCAGACCACATTCCCTGAGTGTCAGTTGGGGTCCCGACCGGCATCTCTCTCCAGGTCCCAGGTGACACTGCAGGGTGGGTGCAGGGACCAGGGCGCTCAGAGCCTCGGGGCAGACAGCACCTTTCCCACGTAACCTCAAGCAGGTGTAGAAGCATCTAAGCCTGACTTCCGTCCTTAACCGCTGTTGTCAAGTGCGGGGTTTCATCCACGGTGTGTGTGGCAATTCCCACCCCCACCCCCATATTTCAGTTCGCTGTATTTAAAGTGTCTAAGCAGAATCATTTGGGAGAAAGAAAAGCTTTGAAGGTAAAAAAAACCAAAACAAAACAGGGAGAGCCTATGAACTGCTTTGGATTTTGTTTTTAAATTGTTTTTTTAAAGTTTATTTTTGAGACAGAGAGAGACAGAGCATGAACGGGGGAGGGTCACAGAGAGGGAGACACAGAATCCGAAACAGGCTCCAGGCTCCGAGCTGTCAGCACAGAGCCCGACGCGGGGCTTGAACCCACAGACCGCGAGATCATGACCTGAGCGAAGTCGGATGCCTAACCGACTGAGTCACCCAGGCGCCCCGGATTTTGTTTTTAAAGAAAATTCCTAGGCTTTGAAACTGTCACCTTTAAGACAGAATAGTGCCCATATATTCCTATTGAGAATCTCCAGCTACCCAAGCAACATGTTCTTTTTTTTTTTTTTTTTTTTTTTTTTTTTGCATCCTAATCTTAAAATTCACATTTCTTAAACAACCAGTGGGCTTATTTTGTCTTTCCAGCCACAGAGTTATGTGAAGGCTATTATTTTTCAAGAGAAGAGCACAGGACAATTAAAGAAGCCAGGCTAAAAGAGGAAGAAGCCAGCAGAGGTAGCAATAATTTGAAGTTCTAGCGCATTTCTGTGCTTAAAATAATCCACTTCCAGACTGCCCCACTTGCCACAGAACTGCGTCCTCACTGCCTGCCCACAGCTGCAGTTGGGGAACAGAACCAGAAGAAACCGTGCTCCTCGGCAAGTAGCCCTTCCCGTCTGTTTCCTCTGCCAACACTGCAGGTTTCTCACGCAACCAAAAAAAACATAAAAATGAGGTGGAAGGTTGATAATAGAGAAACCAAGATAAAAACCAAAGAAGGCGGGGGGAAGGATGTGGGCTTTCTGCAGATAGCGCAGCCATCATTCCAGAAGCGGAAAATCAACGGCCAAGAGAAGTTTTTTATTGGACTTAGGCAACCAACACCTGACCAGTCCTGTGGCCACTGGATGTAGTTCCTGTGTGGGGTTGGGATGTGAAATTAGAGGAAGCAGCATGGGACTCGCCTCCAGGATCTCACGGTGCACAAGGGGGGTGGGAGACACAACGCTGGCCCACCCGCCCTACTTTCCAGAATCTGTGACATGTTGCCTTACGTGGCATAAAGCACTTTGCAGATGTGATTAAGTTAAGGGTCTTAGGTGCGGACACCATCTTGGAATATTCGGGTGGGTCCAATGTAATCACAAGGGTCCTTCTAAGGGAAAGAGGGAGGAAGGAGTGCGAGAGAAGATGTGATGATCAGGCAGAGGGGAGAGAAAGAGAGACTTGGAGATGGTACATTTCTGGCTCAAGAAAGAGGAAGGAGCCATGAGCCAAGGAACTGAAGGGCCTCTAGATGCTGGAAAAAGCAAGGAAGTGAATTCCCCCCTAGAGCTCTTGGCTGGAACACGATCCTGTCGACATCTTGATTTTAGCCCACTGGGCCCATATCAGACTTCTCCACAACTGTAGGACAATTAATCTAGGTTGTCTTAAGCCACTACAGTGTGGTTATTTGCTACAGCAGCAGTAGGAAATTATACAGAAGGAGAAGAAATTAGAGTATGTGCCCCAGCCTGAGTCCCCCCCCCCCCCCCCCCCCACCAGGGCACCCGCCCGAATGCCCCCATAGTCACAACCTGATCAGGGCCTGGAAATAATAGTCTCTCCTTACCTGTCGCAGGGTGGTCACTGACCTCTGTTCCCACTTGCAGTGGGAGCGCCCTGCCCAAGGGTTTTCTTCACTCCAAAAACATGTGGTTGGCCCCTTTACCTCCATTATTGACCACAAATCTTAAGAGACTCAAAAGGCCTTATGCTAGTCTGGAGAGATTGAATATTGTGGAAATCCTACTAGAGTATTTTTCAGTACCTTCCCCTTCTGTGGAAATAGGCGTGAGAATCAGCTCCTCCGGTGGAGAACCCACTTAGAATTCTCCGTCGGGCTAGGCACGTAGTGTTTATGCTGCACCCACATGGCAGCAACTGATTAGAGACAGAAAGATTTACTCACAAGAGACACTTTCCAATAATACTATGAAAAATACATGTGGACAAGCCCTATATTAAGCATTTGGAACAGAAAAAGTTGATTTAAAGCCATTCACTGAAGGAGCCAAAAATAATTGCCCAAGAGGCTTGGGATAAAGCCAAAGAAAGCACAGAGCAAAGCCCACAAGAAATACACAAAGCCTAGATGTACATTAACTTCAAAATGTGTAGCTTACACACCAATTGAAGTTGGTCTTCCTGTCCTGCACCCTATTTAGAAAGAAACCAGAAAGGAGGTAATATACAGCCCCCCAAGTGCAAGTCAAGAGGTGTGAAGAACCCCCAGTGGCTCAGGGTGTAATCTGTACAGCAGGTTCTTTATGTGGCAAAGACAGAGCAGACTTCATTTACTCTGCAGGCTTTGATGGCAGGTGTGGCCACAAGAAAGGTGGCCAGGTGGTACCGGACGGAGCTCTGCCCATCATTTGTGCCCCAGGGTGCCAAGTGCCATGCTGAGCAGTGGGGACCCGCGGGTGCACGCAGCCTTCCTGCACACCGCAGACCCCCACCAAGTGAGTAGGGGGTCGCAAGTGGTCGCAGCTGCAGAGATGTAAGTAATTAATTACAATCTCGAATGTGGAACAATGACTTGAGGCCCCACGGGACACACTTGGTGCACAATTGGTGGTCTTGTCGTACTCAGCAGATGGCTAAGCTAGAGTGTTTAGGTTGACGAAACTTTGAGGGTGGGGCTGGGGAAGAGAGGGGCTGATTAAGCTTAAAGGATTTGGAGGGAGTGAGAGAATAAATAGGGATGAAACAGCAGCTGTGGGGAAAAGAATCTTGAAGAAGGAACAGAAATGTTTTAAAGGGGATTTTAGGAATTCATGTGATTTGCAATATAACATCCTTCTCCAGCATTCAGTAAAATGAACATCATTCATCCATCCTTCTGGAATTTGTGGGAGAATTTTGAGTTGCAAAGATGTGCAGGTGAACCACCTAACACTCATTTGGGCAGCGCAGAATGGAAATACCCAAGATAATAGTGGCTTAAATGAAATACACATGTATTCTTCTCTCATGTAAAGGAAGTCCGTAAGCTGTCCAAGGCTGGTCCCTGATGGTCCATGATGATAAGATCCAAGGACCTTGCAATCTTCTCCATTTTTCAAGTGGTGGCTTCCATACTCAAGAACACTTTGTTATCCAAAATAGCTGCTGGAACTCCGTTCATCACGTCAGCCTTCCAGGCAGCTGGAACCTGGAAGGTGCGAAAGGCCAAAAAAGCGTACCAGTTCTTTTCAATAAAATTAGGATTCTATTATTAAGGAAGAAGAGAATGGCCATGGCACACCAGCGGAGCGGTCTCTCACATACTTACTCTGGCCTGAGAGCAGGAGTGGAGTGAAAAACAAGAATCTCTGTGAGTTACTAATGTGACAAAGCTGCTGTGAGGAGATACAGAAAGGTCCATGAGCCATAGAGGTAAGTGGGCTGGATTCTGGCTGGGCACGCGCTGAGGGGTTCCCCAGGGGCTCCCATTGGAATTGAGTCTTGAGGCATGAACAAGAGTGTGCGGGCAAGAGGGGGGTGGCACTGCAGCAGGGAAAACGGGACGCCCCCACTGTTCAGACTGGCATCCCTCCGGCTCTGACTCCAACTCTGTCCTCTTCCTCCCGGCACATTTCCGGGAGGGGAGACTCGTGCACCACCGGCCCCTGCACCAGCACCCTCCGAAGCGACCACAGCTTTCTCCGTCCAGCTCTGCAGGGGCCAGGGCGCGTGCTGCCCTCCCATCCTCTCCCCACCTCCATCACTGCTGCCTCTCCTTCTGAAGAGGGGCCAACTCCCATTTTTCACTCCCAGACACTTCTGGAAATTCCGCCCCAAGTGATCAAGGATTCGAACCAACCTGCTCAGTGGAACCCACGGACCTTTGGCTACGCAAGAGCTCTCACTTGGAAAATTAGGCTCTACGTGTATGAAATAAAGCTTTGGTTTCTGTTTTGGGGTGGTGGGGGTTGTATTTTTTGTTTGGTTTTGTTTGGCATGAGGCACAGCAGCAGGGTCTCTGCGCTCTGGTCTGGAAGTTGTAGCCGGATTCTCGCACAGGGAGTCATGACATGAGGCTTTTCTTTCCGGGAAGCGACTTTATTCCCGCCGGCAACGCCCAGATGGGTTCGTACCCAAAGAGCTGAGCCCCGAATGCCACGTGGCGTAGTTTTTCAATATATTTTTTACTTCTTTGTCTCCCATATCTGGTAACACGCAAACATGGAGTCTGATTAAGTGGTCTCATGTTACAAGGTCATGAGGGATGTTGTCACGTGGGCATATAGCCAGGTTGCCTTGAGGTTTGTTTTTTTTTCTCTCCTTAAGGAGGGGATCCTACCACATTCCCCCCTTTGATGCTTGGACCCCTCTATTTAGGGTCCAAGAGCATGATCTTGGTTTAGAGGTTTATATTTTTATAACATCATTACACGAGTGGCCCTCTTTTTTTAAATTATGGCCTCAGTGAGACTGGAGGCAGACCGTACCACCAGAGGACCAAAGGAGGGTGAGATTAAGCAGCCTCCTAAATGAGGAGGAGCATTGATTTCCATGAGGGTTTTGGATCCCCGGAGAGTTGAAAACTATCCTCCAGATAACTTGCCAGGGTTCCAACCGGTCCAGGTCCAGACGGGGACATGAGGAACCTTTTTTCTTTGATCTGTGATCTCCTCTAGGACTCTCCCGTCATCATCTCTCTGGGGGCAACAGTTGCTCAGGTTAAGTTTTCCACAAATACCTCTCTCAGAAGCAATCAGGTAATGTAAGGCCAAGCAATCTTGATAGATGGCGTTGAACATTTGGGTTTGCTGCTTGGCTGGTAAGTTAAGGGTTCTGGCAGTTTCATTGGTTATAATTTCTATTAACTGCTTGCAGTCTGATTATGCAGTTTAGCATGTAAATGGGGGTGCGGCCATCCTCTGCCGAGGTGGCAGGCCCATAATACTGGATTATATGCTCGGGAGGCCATTTATTATCTTTTTAATTGTTAATTTTTAAGGCACGCTGCTTTCTTTGAGTCTCCCTTGTGCCCATACATTTGGACTCCCAAATGTTTCCCTCTGGCAAGTGGGAGCAGGAAGAAAGATGGACGAAGAGTTCCCAGCACATATGACCGTGACCAGACTGAGGGAAGTACCACATAGGCTGTCCTTTCATATATCTAGGACAGTCCACCTGGACCCGCCATTTGATGGCTGAATTGACATTGTCTCAGGCCTCTCGGAGATGATAGAAGTCAGACAAGGAGTGGGGATCTGGTTCAAGGTGATCTGGGGGTCCCCCACCATTGGGTTTTCTGGGCAGTCGAGTTATAAAATCTTTGACCTAGGCATGTTAAGTTTTTAACAAAGACGACGATGAACTTTTTCCCCACAAGGCAAGACGGTTTTTCCCAATAATTGAGTTTTTGAGAAGCCAAATCCCGGTAGTAGAACTGGGGTATTTTGCTTTAGTATAATGTTTGTGGGAATCTAATTTTCTAGTCTCTTATCGCCACTGTTTCCCCGTGTTGGTACCAACGAAGCATCCTGTCCACATAAGGAGGGTGAGCCAAGGCGTCCTCGGCCAATCCTATGACAAAGAGTACAGCAAGAATCGCAATAATAGTGGGCAACAAGGCGTGACAGTGCCTCACAGCAAGGAAACCTATAAAAATACGGACCGTCTTTTGTTTCATTGGACCGTCGGTTCCTCAAGCTTTTGCCGTGCGTAGATCAGTCAGCTTCCAGAGTGACTGAAGCAGGACTGTGGTCTCCTGGAGCCTCTGGAGTTGCAGAACCTTCCGTGTGGTCAGCTTGCACGGCGTGGATGGATCAGGAAGGCACTCCCAGTTTCGAGATGCCGGCTTCACTCTGCCGTAGTGAACCCAGGGACCCGCTTCAGCTACTTTCCTGCGTAAGGGTGGACAAAATGACAGTGAACGGTCCTCTCCAGAGGGGTTTTAGGGGTTGGACACTCTGCTCCTTCACCCATACAGCATCTCCTGGTTTAAAGGGGTGAGCGAGCGTCTGTGGTCAGACTCACAGGTAATCGCTCCCTGACCCAGCGGTATAAGGTGGTTAGGGTAGAGGCAAGGGCTCACATCTGTTGTCTTAGGGTTAGACTGCCTGTCTCATTTAGATCCCCCCTTATGCCCTTGATAATGGGGGGAGGGTGCCCATAAAGGATTTCATAAGGGGAGAACCCCGTCTGCTTCTTCAGCCTCCCACCTGCAGCTGTAGTCTGCCTCCCTGAAGGCCCCTTCTCTCTCCCTGCCTAATGTTCACCCTTTCCCTATTTATTTCTCCCCTGGAACAGGGCCTGTGTCTGCTGTTAGGGAACAGGGATGATGACTGTTCTGGCTTCTTCAAGCTGATAAGGGACAGTGTACGGGTACAGCAGTTAGAGTCTACCCAAGGGTCTGTCGAGTGGTCCCCCATGTGGTTTTACAGGAAGGCTGGTGGGCATGAGGTGGCATAAACATCAGCAGACACAAAGGGAAAAACACAAAGTGAAGATTCTACTGACCAACAAGATGGCATCTTAAGATAATGTCTACAGTTTGCAAACCTGTCAACCTAGGAGAGACCCTGACTTCGCAAACAACATATGTCAAGGAATCTCTCATTAACCCAGGTGATGGAGAAGCAGGCGAGCAGTAAGTAATCAATGGTGGCCCTATTTCTGAGAGTTTGGCCCTAACTTAATTAAAAAAATGTTTTTAATTTGATGTTTCTGAGGTGTTATAGTTTTGTCTAGTATAAGCAGTCTGCTTTATTTTGATGTGTACAACTTTTAGGTAAATTTTTAGCAAGCCAAACCTGGGTATTATTTTATAAAGCAGAATTTGTGTTACTTTTTGTGCCTTCTCTGTCTTGTAGAAGAAGGCCTTTACCCAATTAGTAAAAGTATTAACCCATACAGATGTTGGAATGTTTAGTTTTGTTTTGTGTTTTTACCTTGGCATCTGAGTGAGACCTAATTGTTAGTCTTTCCTGGATAGTCTCCAGTTCTTTGATTGTCTGGGAGAGCAAGTTTGTGGTTGGAAGGATTATTTCTAAGACATACTTCACAGCCTGATTACTACGTGCAGAACTGTCCTTGATGAATTTTTTTAGTAAACATCCTTTGGGCCATTTGATAAATTTTGTCCCTCCCTCAATGAAAGGCCTGATGCTGTGTTTTAACAATCTTTTAGCTCTGTGAGCTTGGTAATGGTAATTGCCCTGCTCTGTTTGTAACCATTCCAAGGGCTGGAGACAGTGTCTAGAAGTCAGACCCCAGTTTATTTGGGGGTAGAGAGTAGGTGGGATTGAGTGTCCTTTAATAATTGATATAGCAGCAACTATTTTCCTGAGCCCAGGTACCTATAGCCTACAATGTCCAGTAATTTTCAAAAACTCACATAATTGTTTATCTGTCCTGGAGTTAGTAGCACCATAGTCCTCATTTCGTTATACTGTTGCTTTCTAGCAAGGGCGTAAGGCTCTCTGGCATTATCAGGAAAGAACGAGAAAAAATTAGGTTTCCCCATATACATCCCAAGGGCTGAGAGAAAAATTTAGTTAGAAGTTTTTCGAAGATGTCTCTAATAATCATGCGACATTTGGATAGTTGGCCTGGAGTGG
Organism: Panthera uncia; assembly: GCF_023721935.1. Lineage (NCBI taxonomy): Eukaryota > Metazoa > Chordata > Mammalia > Carnivora > Felidae > Panthera > Panthera uncia. The sequence continues at coordinate 4,618,796 of NW_026057586.1, read as the reverse complement.
AAAGGGTGACAGAAAAGGTAGCTCTGGTGTTAAGAAGGAAGTCAACCAGTTTTCCTTCTATATTTAGAGTTACCCGAGGCTCTGGGTTTGATATACAGTTGGTTTAGGGGTGGTTTAACCATGAAGAGCCCCAGGTCCCGGTTAGTCCCTTCTAGGAACATTGGTTATCTGAGCCGTGGCAGATAGAGGTCCCCAAGGGCATTCAGATCTCCAGCGATTGTCTCCACAAAAGGGGCAGGGTTTACGCGGTTTTCATTTTGGTTGTCCCCTCTGAGGAAGTTCTCATTTTAGTGCTCTGAATGGCCATATAAATGGCACTTGGTGCCAGGACCTCGGGAAGTCCCATCTGACATGGTATATAAGGCCACAACTGAGGCCTCAGGTTTTTTTTTTAAGCTTCCTTTTCTGTTTTGTTTGTAATATACCCAACTGGCAGCTCGAAAGCGCTCCTCCAGGGTCCCTTCAAGGCCAACAGCCAAGTTTTGCATTTTCTCTTAGTGTCTAAGGCTGATTGACAAATTTGTCCTTTAAAATCATCTCAGCCATAGGGGTGCCAGGGTAGTAGCCATATATTTAATGAGAACCTCCCTCAACCTCTCCAGCAAGGCCACTGGGCTTTCATTTTGTGTTTCTAAAATAGTGGCTAATTTGGCATAATTTAAGGGCTAAATCTTAGATTTCCTTAATTTTTTTTTTTTTTAAATATATAGATTGAGGACCCGAGGAGGAGGAGGTTGAGGTGGGAGACTTCCTTTCCTCCTTTTCTAGGTCTGTTTTGGGTACAGGTATGGGGCCCTTGATTTCATCCCCTCCTGATTCCTGGACTTTAGAAAGGGTTGCCATTAAATTAGGATCCACCTTACATTGCTTACATATATCTCGCTTTTTTTTCTTAAGTCCCCAAAACAACGAACATAGGGGAATTCTCCCCCATTTCCCTTCACATTTGCAAAACACGTCCAGTTGTAGGATAGTATTGTCGTTGATAATTTCCTCTGGCAGTCAGGTTCCCTCTTCCAATTTGTATTGGGGCCAAGCCTTTGGGCAAAAGCAAATGAATTATAATGCATTCCAAAGGAGTAATGGCCTTGGCTGGGGAATTACCCATCTATAGGAAAAAGGAAGAAAATTGTCCCTTATCTCAGTTTCCTATAGCTGGCCAGGAGAAACCTCATCTCCTAGCCCTTCATTTTGGCTGGCTATGTGACTGGCAGCCAGAAGCCCTGTCAGTCTCATGAGGTGCTGGGAGTAGTCATTCTTACCCAGGCTTCACCTACCTCTGAGAGCTGGCCTGGTCTTTCCTGTTTTTTCTTCTTACCCCTTCATTTCTGGCCTGTAGGACCTTGGGGGTATGGACTGTGACCAAGCAAGATGTTCCTGGTTGTCGTAGAATGCACTAATTTTATTTTGGTCCAACAGAAACTTACATATTGATCATTGGCCGTTGAGGGAGGGAGCTAAAGAGCCAGAGTCAAGGTCTATTCTCTTCCCCTGCCCTTCTCAACAATGCCCACATAAATATGTTTCATCTATGTGGGTATCCATTTTTGGCATACAGTGGGCTAAGTTTAGTAAAATGGCTCACATGTATCTTAGTAAAAGCTCTTTATATATTATCTATCCCTCCTACGGCAGAGGCATCCAGTCCTCTGCTGAACAGGAACAACACAAAAGTAAAGGATTTGGAGGCCAGCACCAAGGGTATTGCCATCATTTTCCCAGCCTTTGGACCAAAGCGTGAGGAATTTTAATCTTAACCCCGCGTACTTTTAAAATCCATTTATTTTAACCTTAGTCCGCCCTGACACACATAAAATTTCTCTTTAAAGATTTTCCTTCACGAACCTTCCACAACTTTTCTTTGCGTTTACATTTGGTCCCAAGCCATTTCTCTCCAAATAACTAGTCTCACTTAAGACAAAATTACTTCCTTTTACCTTCAGCAAAAATATATTTCCAGTTCTTATACCGTTCATATATCCTACTTTTTTACATACAGAGTTATTTTTCTTATTTTTATCAGTTTTAACTATAGTTAACAGAATTTTAACTCTTAGAAGCCTTAGTCTTCTGTGAAAACTAAGTAGCAACCAATTGTAAACTCTGTGTTACTTTAGAATTTTTTAAATGGCAAACTTATGAATCCATTAAGCACAAAGCATGTTTTTCAACAGTTCCAAATATCCTTAGTTTTTTGCAACAAATCAACAGCACAGACCCACATCTAGTAATTAGTGCTTTAGCCTCTTATCTCATTAGATATCCAATGAATTTAATCTCAATTTATCATGCAGGCAAAACTTTAACCTTTTAGGTTACCAAGGACTTTGAAAGCTATCTGAGCAATTACCCATGACTTTGAGACAGACACAATTAGCCATCACTTTAAGTCATCCTTTCGTTAACAAATTGAAACGAGGTAACTTGAGCTCATTTGACCTTCAGCAAATCTAGGTAGAATAAAAGGGTTTTTTTTCAATGTTGATAAACATTGTGTATCTCAAATCAGCAAACTTAAATTAGCTTAAATACATTTTACTTGAGTCCACCTAAGACAGTTTGTTCCCCATGATTAATTTTTACCTGGAACATTGGTGGGGAAATCTGACTTTGGGGGACTTCACTCCTCAACATCTAGGGGGGAAGGAGAAGCCGGTTCTGCAGGCCACCCCCCAGGTGGTGCAGAAACAGGAGGGAGGGAAGGAAAGGCAGAAGAGACGAGGTACCAGCAGAAGGCAGAGAAAGAGAATTCCCAGTTTTAAATCTTGTCAGCTCAGACAAAGGAGCAGACTCCAGGTTTCCTTTGTTTTGTTCTCCACCGGTGCAATTAGGCAGTGCATGTCAGTCTGGAGAAGACAGGGAATTTCCCCGAAACAAAAGGAGTTTTGGCACCTGCTTGGGAATGCTCCTTATAGTCCCCGTTCTGAAATAGAGTAACCAGAGACAGTTGGCTCTAATTATCGTAGTCATTGACCCAGGAAACGAAGGAGAGACAAGTCCCCACACAGTCACATGGCGACTCCAACCTGCCACCCAGTGCCCAACGCTTTAGAGATGCAGCTTCATTCCTCATCCCTTGTGGAATTACTACAGCAACTCTGGGAGGTGATCAGGCTCCCCTTCTGCCTCTCATGGGCAGGTCTGCCAAAATGAACCGGGTTCTTACCAGTCTGATGGAAGCTCCCTGAGCTGATTCCTGGGCCACACAGGTCCTCGCCCCCACGTGCCTGAAGGGTTAATCTCTTGCAGATCAAGCGGTCCACCTCTCCCAGGGCCCTGCAGTTCGAATCCCTGGTGGCAAAGGAGGTGTAAATGCACTGTCTCTGAATCCCGGACGAGCCCCCAAGTAATGTAGCAGGATTCTCACACACAGAGTCGTGACCCTGAGACTTTTCTTTCTAGGAAGCAACTTTATTCATGCTGGCATTGCTCAGTTGGTTTTGTACCCAAAGAACTGAGCCCCGAATGCCACATGGCGTAGTGTTTTATATGTTTTTAACTTCTGTGTCTCCCATATAGGGTAACACACAAACATGTAGCCTGATTAAGTGATCTTGTGTTACAAGGTCGTGAGGGATGTTGTCTCATACACATATAGCCAGGTTACCTTGAAGTTTCTTTTTTTCTTTCCTTAGGAAGGGGACCCTACCACAAAGTAGTCCAGTGTCCCATGCCCAGCCAGAGGGCAACCGTCTCCGGGGGAAGCCTGTCCAGGGAACTTTGTCTACCCTGAGTTGCCTAATGGAAAAATACTGCATCTCTGCTTTCTGATCTGTAATTATTTTATTGTAGCAAAATACATACTACATAAAATGTACCCTCTGAACCACTTAAAGTGTATAATTCGGTGGCATTCAGGGCATTCACTACCTAGTTCCAGAACGTCTTCATCACCCCACAACAAAACCCCTACCCATTCAGCAGTCACTCCCCTTCTCCCTGTCGCACCCCCCTCCACACCCAACTGCAGCTACTGGTGTGTTCTCTGTCTCCCTGGATCTGCTGGCTCTGGACATATCCCAAAGGAGGAATCATTACAGCATATGGCCATTGGGATCTGGTGGGATCTGGCTTCTTTCACGTAGCAGAGTGGCTTTGAGGTTCATCCACATGGTAGCGTATGTCAGTGTCTCATTCCCTTTTCATGGCTGAGTGATATTCTGCTTGTGGAGAGACCACACTGGGTTTACCTACCCACCCGCTGATGGACATTTTGGTTGTTTCTGCCTCCAGGAGATTGTTCATAGAGCTGCTAAGAACATCTGTGTGCAAGTGTTTGTTTGAACACCTGTTTCCAATTCTTTTCAGTACATACCTAGGAGTGGAATGGCTGGAGCATATGTTAACTCTTGTTTCATTTTGTGACGAGCTGCCAAACCATTTTACACAGAAGCTGCCCATTTGCAGTCCCCCCAGCAGTGTTATGAGGGGCCAGGTTTTCCACATTCTTGCCAGCATTTGTTATTTTCCATTGTGTTTGTGTAGAGTGTATCTCACTGTGCGTGTAAAGTGGTACCTCGCTGTGGTGGTTTGTTTTTTTCTTAAGTAGGCTCCACACGTAACGTGGGGCTTGAGACCCTGAGCTTCAGAGTCGTGTGCTCCACTGACTAAGCCAGGTGGCTGCCCCTCACTGTGGTTTTGACTTGCGTTTCCTCACGGCCAGAAGATGTTCCACATCTTCTCCTGTGCTTCTCAGCAATTTTCAAAAGCTGCTGTTTCATCACATTTAAAGGTCATCTGAGAGAAAATTAATTTAATTTGTGCCACTGTTTCTTTTCACTATTTTTTTCTAAAAGACAAGACGTTAAGTCCTTTCATGTTGAGGACTTTTTCTCAAAGCAGATACATATTTATTGTAACCATGAAGGAAAGGTAAGAGAATGCCTTCCACTGAGCAACAGCCAATTTTGTAAAAACCCTGGACATTTTATTACCCGAACAGTTGACTACACATTTTCTCAATTTCCAGGAAAGGAGCAGAAAGGCTTGCTTTTATCGTGTGTTTTCCAGCCTTGTCCTGTGTAGTACCTTCCCCTGCAAGAGAGCAATCAGCAGATCTATAAACTTGTAGTCTATAAACCTGTAATTAGCATGCACGGAAGTCATCTCTGCCATTCTAGAAATGCCACTGGCATTTTCTCTCCGGTGGCTTCATACCGTGCCTGTTCTCTGTTTTCCAAGGCAGGGAATAAATACGCAATTTTACCTTAAATAATAATTGAACAAATCAAGAAGATAAACAGGCTACTTAGGTTTACAATACACACACATCCACTCATGCTCATCTCTCCAACAATGGAAAGATTGCAGGTGGTACCTGAGCGCGGGTGACCAACCCCCTCGTCGCAGTGCACACATGTGTGTTACTAATAGGACATTGGCTTTTGCTACCTAGGACCGCTTCGTTTTTCTTTGAACACTGTGGAAGGGATGTCAGTAAGAAGAACGTTCTTGCACCAGGAAGACCAAGAACTTTCTACCTTGGGATGAAATGCCACCTGCAGGCTCCTGCTCAGAACACAGTGCAGCTAGGAGAAGGCCAAACCCCGACAAGACCACGTGCAGGTGACCAGGGCCACACTGAGACCAGGACCAGACCCTGAGCGATGGGGCCAGCTAGGAACTGGGTCCTCCCGCCTCACAGAAGGTGGGCTTTCCAGGTGGTAACGCCCAGGATCTGTGAGTGGGGGAGGAGGCAATGGCTGCTTTTTATGCCATCAAGTTCAAGGAGTTTCTAACACACCAGTACCAACTATGAGGGGAAATTGACATATTTATAATGTCTTTGAATACACAGTCTTTGTAGGTCTTTACACCAAAGTCTTCTTTATGCCCCTAAAATGGTATTTTCTTCATAAAGGATATACACGTCTCTTACTAAATTTATTGCTAAGTATTTTGTTGCTAGTTTGCTATTATAAACACCATTTCTATCAATTACATTTTCTAATCATTTGTTGCTTCTTGCAAAATGGCTAAATTTTATATTAATTATAATCAATTCTCGGTTCTTTTTTATTCTTTAATCCTCTTGGTTTTCTAAATCCTAAATTCTTTCCAACTTTCTACATATGTGATCATATTACTAAAAAATAATGACTGTTTTATTACTTGCTTCCCATTTTTACCATTTTTTATTTGTCCCTCTTACATGGTGGCATTGTCTCTGACCTCCGTGCAGTTCGGCGGGGACTCCTTCCGGCCTGGCATCCTATTCCCCGTTAGCCTGCTGTTTTATTTGGTTTCCTTTTCCTGCATTTCTATTTTCCATTGGATTTATCAAATTCTCTTCAGTTCCCTTGTCTTTTCTCTCCTGGTTGGGAAGTTACAGTTAGTATTTCTATTCCATTTTAATATGCATTCTTAAAAAACAGGCTCTTATAAAAGCTCGGAGTGTGAATTCCCGATTTATCTGCCCCCCTGGGCAGGCCCAGCGCCCCACAATACTCTGCTTGGACGGCTCTGGATCAAGCCATTCTGAACTGCAGCTCGTCATGGGTAGCTTCAGCCTCTTCCAATCCAGGGAATTCTGGTTTCAGGGAGCTTTCCACACAGTGACGCCACAGACAGCAAATGAGACAGTGGGGAGTCACAGTACCCTGACTGGGGATCTAAGGGGCTTGCCAGGCGGTTCTGGAAGCTGCCCCTCCTTCTCTCAGTGGTCCCATCTTCCCCAGGAGAGTGAAGGGATTGGCCTCTGGTTAGCCACTGCAAAACTCCACCAAAAAGTCTGTGACACATTCTATTCCCCCCCCCCACCCCCGGCTTCCACGAAAATCCTGGCGAGTGTGAACACTGATGCTGAAGCCTTCCTAGCTGAGCTAAACCAACACAACCCACATTTCCCTGCAGTTGCCTCCAGGTGGCCGACATCCACTTGAATGTTATTGCCCAAACAGAAGACTGGGATTCTAATTTTCATAACAGGGTGAAGCTTGGCTTTTCTCCCCAGAAAGTCTGGTTGACTTGAACTTCCTGATTTAAGTCCTATAAATTTCAGTAGCTAAAGTAAATGCCACTCTCTCCCCCTCCCTCCTCCCCCCTCCCCCTCCCCCCTGCCCCTCCCTTTCTCCCAAACCTCCCCCTTACTCCCCTCCCTTCTAGCCCTCCTCCCTCCATCCTCCTCACCACCTCCTTCTCTCTCTCTCTCTCTCTCTCTCTCTCTCTCCCCCTCTCTCCGTCTCTCCTAACAAATAGAGTTTTCCATGAAATCTCCCTGCAATTCCTTCTTCACATTCAAAATTAAATTTAGTTCAAATTCTTATTCTTTTCTGGAACAAAATCACTCCCTCCGAATGTCTTCATTCCCCATTCCTTCTCATTTTCCACATTATTTTTAATTTATTTATTTTAATCCCACCTTGTTTTTAAGTTTCCCCAAATTTGTCCTTTTAACAAATGGTCCCATCGTCCTTCAGGGGGTCCATTCCCTTCTCATCGGACACACCCTTTAGTACTTTTCTCAGAAAGGGCTTGGCCTGGCAAATGCCATAGGGAGAGGTGTTATTTCATGGTTGTTCTTGACAGAGAAGGTCAGCTGAGGCTGACAATTACTTTCTTTCAACATGGTTGATTGGCATTTATTATTACCGATGAAAAATCTGGGTTTTTTTAGTTTTTTTAAATGTTCATTTATTTTTGAGAAAGAGAGAGAGAGAGACAGAGCACGAGCGGGGGAGGGGCAGAGAGAGAGGGAGACACAGAATCCAAAGCAGGCCCCAGGTTCTAAGCTGTCAGCACAGAGCCCGGCGCGGGGCTCGAACTCCTGAACCGTGAGGTCATAACCTGAGCCAAAGTCAGACGCTTAACCAACTGAGCCACCCAGGCGCCCCTGAAAAATCTGTTTTTAGTCAAATTGTCATCCCTTTGTAAGGGGATGTTACCTCTCTCTAAAGTTTGTCTTTATCTTTAATATTCACAGTTTCATTGTGATGAATCTGAGAGTGGAGTTGTATTTATTTTTCCTATTTGGGACATTGTGTGCTTCATCAACCTCAAGATTTATCTTCCTTAAATTCTAAAAATGCTCAGGCTTCATTTCTTCAAATAATTCACCTTCCCCATACTCTGCACACCTTCCTTCTGAAGGAAGGGATCCTCACTTGTGGGCCAGTTGACATACCCCGTAGGCGTGCGTTGAAAGTCTTCGTTTTGCCTTGTGGGATGCTCCATTTCCCTCACATTTTCCCTCTCTTTGGCTCTCTGTGCCGGCAGGGGACTTCCCCAGCTCACTCTTCCATTCACCAATGCTCTCTTCCGTGGCATCTAGCTCATTGTGCTGCCATCCGGTGACTCTTCGTTAGAATAACCATCTGTCCCATTCCTAGAGTTTCTTCTCATTCCTTGCTAGGTCTTCCTGTGCTTGTTTCAGCGCCTCCTGTGTTGTGAGACGTTGAGCACACGTACACTGACGTCTCTTCTGGATTTTTCTATCACTGGTGCTCCTGGGGAGGTTCTCTGTCTTCACCGCTGCATCTGTTTGCTCTCACGCGGCACCTTGTTTCTTTGCGTGCTGCATACTACTTGGCTATGAGGTCAGTTTAGTGTGAGCTGTCTCCACATGCAGTCCTGCACCTGCCCCAGGATGTGGGGGTACTCTTTGGGGCTCCCCAGGTTTCAGTATTTCCGGACCAGGCTCACATGTTGATTTCTGCCCCTCACAGGTGGTATGATTCGAACCCTACCTGCAAGTGGCCCAGAACTCTGCTCTTTTCCCACCTGTGACCCAGAGTGAGAGGCATGCTTCTGAGCCACATCCCCAGGCAGATGGGCAGAATTTTTTTAACTCCTGCTCAAAGATGGGACAGCCTTCCCTGGCTCCCCAGGAATGTCAAATTCCAACTCGGCGCTGTACTTGGCGGATGGGGCAGCGGAGAGAGGGCACCTGCGGTCTCATCTCCTTCCTTCCTGTGGGTGAGGCAGATTCAGAGAGCCCGTCAGGCCTCTAAGTTGCCATCCTGCTTCCCAGCTGTATCTTTGAGTTCCCCTGTCTTTGGGCCTGGAGAATTTTCCACTTGGATCTGCACTTCCAACTGTGTTATGTTATCAAGCATTTTTCTGTGTTTGGAGAGGGGCCACCATGTGGGGGGAGAGGGGGTCTCTCATATCAGCTCCACCCACATGTCATGTCGACCAGAAGTCTGAGATCAGGGGGCAGAGTTGGAATCTTCAATTAATAAAACAACCAAGTCCAGCTCGACAAACAAAAACCCAAAGATGCTGTCTGAGTGCCAGCAGCCTACTCGTCAAGCCTGGAGCCAGCTGTGCCCCCCTGGATGGGAAGGAAATCAGCCTCTGTGCCTCCTTTGAACCCCAGGATCCAACACCGCACCAGGCCCCCCTGGGGGCTCAACCGATGGGCAGCTGCTTCCTGCAGGTGCCTCACAGACGCCTCCCACGATTCTCAGAGCTTCTGCAGGGAGGCATGTCTTTAAACCCCACTTAGAAATGCAGACTAAAAAAAGTCACTTGCCCAGGTCATTCACTAGAAAATGGCAAAGCTGGGAATTGTGTCTGAGGTCCATCCGGGTCCAAAGTCCACGTTCTTGGCCACTATGGAAGGCACTCTGGGGCCTTCCGAATGTTTGCGGGGCAAACGAGTATGGAAGCAGGAGAATTAGTCTGCATGGCTTCAGGGGTAAAATAAGATTCATGGGCAGAAGCCAATGGCAAACTGATTTTGACTCGTGAGAAATTTTTATATCACTTAGAACACCCTTACGGGCCTGCTTGGACGGTATTGAGTTCCGGGCACTAGGAAAGCTCAGGTGGATGGGGCAACCTGGCAGGGGTCCTGCGGACAGAATTCCAACAAGTAGCTGATCTGAGCGATTAGACAGATGGCTTTAGGTCCTTCCGACCCTGGATTCTGGAACGCTGGGACTCTAGCAAAAGCTATTTTCACATCTATTCAGAGCCTGCCATTCACCGGACTATAATGCCTCCTTTGATCTAATTGATGACCCAAATAGCTTGAAGCGGCTCTCGGCGGGTGGCCTATCATGGTGCAGGGTATCCAGTTCCCAGAGCCTCGTACACTGGGGGTGTTTTCTCTCCACCGTGGGCACCGCGATCAGGATAAAGGCGATCTCTCCGGGTGGGCCCCCAGCCGGTCCCCACGTGACAGTCTCACGGCCTCGCTAGGGAGGAAAGGGGAGCAGAACTGAGAAGGGGAGGAGGAAAGAGAAGAAAGGACAGAGGGGTGGGGTAGAGGGTGCGGGGGCCCAGGAAGGAGGGAGAGACAGAGCTTTTTGAACTGTTTCCCAGCAATTGATTTTGATTACCTTCTGCCTCCACCACTGCAGAGGGGAGCTCCATATGCCTGTGCTGACTCAGGGGCTCAGGTGACAGGATTGATGCCCACTCAGTCCCCAATCCAAGGAGACTGATTAGCTCCCTGCTCTGGGGTCCACGAGGCAGGACGTGAGTCACCAGGGTGAGTGAGGGCGAAGCCACGAGTGTGAATGTCCACGGGGATCATCAGTGAGTAGGGTCGCTACATCAGCTCCGGCAGCCCCTTTCAGCCTTCCAGAGATTTCTGCTCCCGTGTCCACATCGTACGCGAGCCTGTGGCTGAGCCCACCGGCCAGGGCCCTGGTGGGAACCAGTCCCCCACCAGGCCCGTTGTCCTGTGCTGGCTGTTGCCTTCACCTCCACAGCTCTGCCTTCCCAAGGGCCCTGGGCTCTGTCCATCCCCCACCCACCAAGGGGCCTCAACTCTGGGAAGGCACTTCTGCCCTCTCAGAACCCCCAAGACATGGGCACCCTGACCCGCCCCCAGAGGGCTGTGGGTGAAGAACAAGAAAAAAGTAACAGCCACCACCAACAGGTGACAGCACCAAAAGGGCCTCTTCTGCTGGTTATCCATGAAGGAAGAGGACAGATCAGGAATTATTACTAAATCCCTCCTGGGGCTGTTGTTTTCACTATCATGCCTCCCCCATGCACAGTTCACCCTAGAAGCTGACCAGGAAGCCTGCACTTGAGAGGCCCGGTGGTGACCCCAGGAGCAGTCCTGCTACACACCCAGCCTCCCAGGGCAGACGGGTGTTCATACAGGACGGTGCACCTGCTGCGGAGGGGGGAAGGCTGTAAATGGTGCCGCTGCTTCTGTCTTAGGGAGGGGCCTGCACAGGATGGAAGCTTTGAGCATTAGCGTTTTAGAGAGGATATCACTACGGTCTGAATGTTCGCGTTAGCATTTTGTTTTTATTTTATTTTATTTTATTTTATTTTATTTTATTTTATGGGGGGAGGGGCAGAGGGAAAGGGAGAGAGATAATCCCAAGCAGGCTCCACACTCAGCATGGTGCCTGATGTAGGCCTCCATCCCACAATCCCAAGATTATGACCTGAGCTGAAATCAGGTTGGACACTTAACCGACTGAGCCACCCAGGTGCCCAGTGGCCATTGAGGATCAGCATGTTAACAATTTCTTTTTTTTTTTTTTAATGTTTATTTATTCTTTAGAGAGAGACAGAGAGACAGACAGACAGAGCACGAGCAGGGGAGGGGTAGAGAGAGAGGGAGACACAGAATCCGAAGCAGGCCCCAGGCTCTGAGCTGTCAGCACAGAGCCCGACGCGGCGCTCGAACTCACGAATGATGAGATCACGACCTGAGCCGAAGTCGGACACCCAGCCAACTGAGCCACCCATGGGCTGTCCCCTCAGAATTCATAACTTGAAGCCTAACCCCCAAGCTGATGGCGTTAGCAGCCGGTGCCTTGGGAAGGGATGAGGCTGTGAGGGTGGAGCCCCATGAATGGATCAGTGCCTTTGCAGGAGGCCCCACAGCACCGCCTCGCCCCTCCCACCATGCGAGGACGCGGCGAGAAGACGGCCAGACGGCCACCATGAACCAGGAAGTGGGTCCTCCCCAGACAGAATCTGCCAGATCGTGGGCTGCCAGCCTCCAGAACTGTGGGAAATGAGCGTCGTTTGCAGACCCCCAGCGTGTGGCATTCTGTGCTGGCCGCCCAAGTGGATGCAGACAGGTGTAGAGCCCTGGCCGAATTTCTTGGGTGCTCCCCAAGAAATCTGCGGTATCCCAAGGCCGTCCACAAACACTTAAATATTCCCTGCTGCTCACTGAGCCCAAGGTCCCTGCACAACACCCAGCTCCTCTGTGTCATCCGATCTGAGCACCGGCCCAGACTAAACAGGAGGAAGCAGGGGACACACGGTTCCAACATGGAGCACGCCCGCCCCCCTTCTACCCTGTACCTGGGCCAACATCATCTCGGCAGAAATCACGTCTGGGCTGCAGGTTCTCCTAGAGAAAAAGGCGCAGGTCGCCCTAGGTCCCCCGGGAGGCCCCCAAGGTCAGGGTCAAGGTCCTCTTGGCCTTTGCCGCCCCAGGGCTGGCACGGTGGGCGCCCAGGGGCCCCCACGTGTTGTCCGGCCAATCTCTGTGTTAGAAGAGCTGGCCTGGATTTGAAATTTGTAGGACGTAAACCCTGTGAGCCCTGCCAGGCCGCTGGGGGCCCCAAGGGTGCGGGTTTCCTGTGTTGATGTGCCTGCTGAGCTCCTGGCAGATGGTGTCGGGCTCTCGCTCACGCTCAGGGGCCGGGGGCCGGGTGGAACCCCTAGCATGTTACACACCTGTTCCCTTGCCAAGTACACACCTACGTCCTCCAGGCACGGTATTGTGAACTGCTCGCCACACGCACTGAGCAAAGCCTTGCATTTTCGTGGGTGAAACCCGTTTGTAACCCAAGGCGGGGCCTTCCCCAAAGCTCTCCAGGCCGCCTGGCAGCTCGGATTGAGGAAGACACCTCAGTAACGACACAGACGGGATCATCTGTTCTCACGTGTTTTCTCAGTCAGATTCTGCTGGCCCCGCAGACTTGCTTCTCTTTGACCCCACAGCCTGGCCTGTACTTTCCCCTGATTTCTGCCGTTTGACTTGGATGAGGACCAGACCCCAGAGCGTCTCTCCACTGTTGTCATTGGTGTCCAGCCACAGAGCCACTCTCTAGATAAAACCTCCGGAGCACGGAGCCAGGACGTGGAAGGTTCCAGATGGAGTCATTTCACACGGACACAAGAATCTGGGCGACGTCAGCTGTGGGGCCACAGCAGCTTTTCCTCTGGCCAGGGCCCCCTTGCAGGAGCTCTGCAGACAGGAGCCACCAACTAGAGGAAGGGGCCCCCGGCCCACTTCCCCAGTTTCAGAGCTGGGATCGGCTGGGAGCATGTCCTACACGATGGCCAGATTGAAATGATGGCCTTCACGTTGCCATGTTGGATAAAGACAATAACCATCAATGCAGGCAGGAAACAAGTTGGAGAGGCCATTCCCAAATGGCAAGGTCAAGTCCTGGGATGCTAGGAGCTACCCAACTGCAGGCCTCACATCAACACTGTCTCTCTGTTCACGGGGGCTCCAGTCTGGAAAACGCTGTTCTCCAAAGCCACTCAGCATTCATTCGCGTCCCACCTCCATCCGTGCCAGGCTCTGTGTCGTCCTGAGGTGTAGACGGCCGCAAGCCCTGGGGGCCCTGGCTGCGTGACGGGCTCTGTGCTGAGTGCCTCTCGTGGGGACAGCATCTGCAGCCAGACGGAGAGACTGAGGCTCGCATGCATGAGTGGTGACGCCATCTGAATCCACCTGTGTATTTCAGCACGTGCTTTGTTGCCTTCAGGCCCCAGTGAAGTCTGGGAGCACTAGATCCCATCTCTGTTTGGTTCAAGGGAAACCACCTAGGCAACAGTGGTCTGGGTGTCCTGATCTGCTCCGTGGGCCTCTCATGTGGACACCAGTGCGTGGTCCGGACCCCAAGCCGGCAGGCTCCTTAAGTACTCCGTGCAACGTAGGGCGAATCGCCTCCAGCTGAGAGCAGCCGGAGGAACTGGGATCGTGCTAGAGAGGACTAGGGGCTGCTCCAGGGGCCCAGGGACACACGTCATCATTCCTGCATTTTCCGTTCCGACACAAACACAGACGGCTCCTTGAGACTGCGCCGTCTCCAGAGGCCCCTGATGGCGATAACCTCCCTAGGGGTCTCCTCTTGGCTTCATGCCGGTCCCACAGCTTTGCAAAGCTCGCGGAGAAGGAACGCGTTCCCACACACTCAGAGTAGGGGCTACAGACACCCATTTTTAAGCCGGTTCCAAGCATTAGCTGCTCAGAGGAACTTTCCAGCTCAAGTGACTTTATTTGGTCTCGGAGACAAAAACATTATTCACTTCTTGCTTTAAGGGAAAAAAAAGGCTTCTCTTTTTTTAGTTATTTAAGGTCAATGACTTGCTGTTCATAATCTTGAGGTACTTTTAAAAGATACCGCCTTTCTTTCAACCTCACCAACGAGACCTTGCGGAAAGGCTCTGGCTGTGATTTGCCATCTGCTAGTCTCGCTTCGGATCCCTCCCAGCCCGTTCACCTTCGTGAAATCTGGCTTCGCAGAAGAATGCAATTTCTCGGGGCAGTGGGGCTTTAGGTGAAAAGGACAACATCGACCAAGTGAAAATCGAGGATTCCCTTTTGGGAACTCGCGAGCTCAGCAGAGAACCGACTTCTGTGGACAGGTTGAAGCAATGATGATAGCTGGCGTGGGGCTGCACGTCCCTGTGCCCCCAGCGCTCGCCACCATCCGTGCCCGTCAGCCTCGCAGTCACTCACAGAGGGGGGCAGGCATGCATGGCGCACGCGCCTCTCCCTCAGACACATCCCTGCAGAAGCAGGTGACGCTCCTCCCTGGAGCTTTCCTGCCCTTGTCCCCCACCCCCATGCCCTCCCTGGGCTTTGCTTTCTCACACCGGTGGCCCTCGCTTGCATACCCAGTCCTATCCTCCGCTCCAAAGTTCACTTGCTCGTCAAACAGAATGGTCACCACTCTGTGCAGCTGATTTTAGTCACATTTAGGAGGTTAGTGAATTTGTTAAATGCCTGCATTTAGACTGGCGTTATGCTGGGCTGGCTGGTGACCCCTTCGGATGTCCGAGTCCTAACTCCCAGAAGCTGTGAACGCTTCCTTATATGACGGGAGGGGTTTGCAGGTGTGACCAGACCTTGAGATGGGGAGGTGACCCTGGAGGTTCGGTGGCCTGTAGAGCATCACAGGTGTCCTTGTTTATAGGGGAGGCAGGTCAGCCTGTGGAAGAGAAGGAGGTGACCAGGGGGACAGAGGCAGGTGTGGAGAGGCCACAAGCCAAGGGACGCAGCAGCCACCGGAAGCTGGAGGGGGTGAGGAAGGGGCTCCCCCCGGGAACCTCAGGAGGAACCAGCCAACACCTTGACTCCAGCCCAGTGAGGCTGGTTTGGCACCTGTTACAGCGGCCACAGGAGACTAAAGCAGGGTGGCATGATGTGTGAGCTCCCTGAAACGAGTGTTTACTTCTCTGGAGGCCAGTCCTTAGGACTGGGAATTAATCTGCACGTTGCGGGGTGCGGTAGAATGCAAGGCAGATTCGTAAGGGGCCCCTCACCCATGGCCAGTGGACCCCGCGTCAGCTGACTTACACAAACGTCACTTCACACTGATTAGCATTAGTCCGTTTTTAAGACGTCCTACTTGATGATCTTCCTGTACCAGCATCTGGCAAACCAACCAGCTGATCGTCAGAATCATGTGGGGAAGTTTTTATGGTTTTTTTTAGCAGATTCCGGAGTCACCCCTAGGGATCTGATTTGGAAGGTTCGGGGCCTGTGCACTTGCTCTCCGGGGAAGTCTCACGCTGAGCCAGCCTGGGGAAACTCAGCTGCACACGCTTCCGTGGTTACTCACTTCTGACCACCCTGCTCCCTCTGTGTTTAAAGCTAACTGTGTATCTGCTGCTTTCCTAGATTGAATAATACAAGAAACCATTTGTTTACTTCCAAACACCCTGCATTTATAGCCCTGATGAAATCTGTGTTGAATTGGGCCCAGCTCCAGAGACTTGATTCCCTCCAGAGGTAGCATTTCGTGATCAGTTCCAGAGGCTGGTAACAATCCTGGCTGAGAAAGCCTTCATCACCCTCAACTTAAAGTCCCTGTTCTTTAGGTTAAGTCTGGCTCGTCATCTGACATGTTTATTGAGCACCTACTGTGTGCCAGGCACTGGAATATGAAAGAGAACTAAACAGATAAAAAGCCCTGGCCTTTGAATCTACATTTGGCCATCCCATCCTGTCACCCACCAATCCGAAAGGCTCCCGAAAGGTGCCGACCACTGTGTATCAGATTTGTCCTCTCAGGGTTGGGGAAATAGAACCCACCCTATCCTCTTCAGTCATTTCTAGCCCGCCTCTGACCCTGACCTGCTCATCAGCCTTTGGCCCTTCTCCGCCTTCCCTGCGAGCTGCCCTCTTCCTACTGGACCAGGCGGCACACGGACGATTTCTCGGGCAGCGAAACTACTACATGGGAGCATGTCATTATATATCTGTCCAGACCCGCAGAGTGGACCCTAATACAGCAGCTGGTGGGGGTGTTGATAGCAGTGGGGGCTGTGCATGTGTGGGGCAGGGAGTCTTGGAAACTCTGGACTTTCAGTTTTGCTGTAAACCTAAAACTACTCCTAAAAAATAGTCTTTTCTTAAATATTTTTATTTTATTTTATTTTTTTATTTTTAGAGACAGAGAGAGAGTCAGAGGGAGAGAGAGAGAGAGAAAGAGAATCCCAAGCAGGCTCCACACTCAGCTTGGAGCCCAACCTGCGGCTTCATCCCACGACCCTGGGATCATGACCTGAGTTGAAATCAAGAGTCTGATGCTCAACTGACTGAGCCCCTGACGTGCCCCCCAAAATAGTCTTTCTTTTATTTTTTAATAACATGGCTTGGTGCAGAGCTAAGATGATTCAATTCATCACAGACTAACTCTAAAATCTCACACAAACTTGTATAGACAATGGGGATTTTATTTTATTTTTTATTTTAGAGAGAGACAGAGAGAGAGAGAGAGTGAATGGAGGAAAGGCAGAGAGAGAGGGAGAGAGAGAGAGGATCCCAAGCAGGCTCTGCGCTGTCAGTGCAAAGCCCAACACAGGGCTTGATCTCACGAACCATGAGATCGTGACCTGAGCCAAAATCAAGTCTGACGCTCAACAGACTGAGCCCCACAGGCTCCTGACAAAGGAGATTTTAAAGTAGAAAGCTGGTGAGATCTTTGGTGGGTGTTGGGAAGATGGCTGTGGGGGGGTTCATTGAGCCAGCATGGAATTGTGGGACCCGTGAGGACCGTGTGGAGACAGCAGCCCCTCCGGCCTCACTGCTCCCAAATCATCTACCTTCAGAAAGTGCGGGACCAGCAAATTCCTTCACAGACCTGTGGAAAGCATCAGCCCACCTCCTCTTACCACTGAGTTTTGCCGAGACAAGTTCCAGGCACCGCCCTTCTGGGCTTGGAGGGGGGAGCAGCTCAGCAGTCCGCCGGTGACCCCCCCCTCCACCCCGCCAGGAGGCAGGGAACTCTACCCAGAGGCCTTCTGGGCAGACTGCGCAGAACACAGCCTCTCCGGGGGCAGATAGTTTGCCTTCCCTTATGAATGACCAGTAGGCTCCAGCCGCTGCGTTAGGCACCCAGACAGGGTCTCGTATGCTGTGCGTCTCTCTCCTTGACTCTTGTCCACTCACACATCCATAGGAACCATTTTCATCTGCTGTTTTCACTGTCCTTTCCTGGCCAGTTTCTTTGTTTAGGCCCCGATGAGCCTTCTTTTACTGACTCCCATGTATTTCTTGCAAGGAATCAGAAGGCTCACCGTCAATTTCAATTTCCAAAGCTGGTAGCAATTGAGGTAAGTGCTCTCTTCAGATCAATACTTCCTCCTGTCTTGACATCGAGCTATTAATAATTACTTGGTGTATGATTTCACTGGGAAAAAAAATAGAAGCCAGTGGGACTACAGCACGTGGCTATAAAACTAGCTGGTTTTCTCTGAGACGGGTTTTATGGAGAAGCCACAAACGCTCAAAAGAAGCAGAGACATGCCCCAGTTTACTGCATCCCCATTAGCCACTGGGCTTATTATCACATCGCCCGAAATCAGGTCCCTTTTGCGAGAATCCCTTGAGTGACTCTTCCTGCCACCTATGGAAAACGGAACGCCCATTTTTCTCTCCACGGTTTCAAATGGTTGGTTTTTCTGGCCTTCAGCAATTTATCCAGCATTATATGTTATTTACGATCGCTAATTGACTGTTGGGGTCCCTTCCTACTTGACTGAAAGGTTTTCTTCATGTGAATGAAGAATGAATTCCACTCTTCAGTTATTCCTCCAGGGCCTGCCCCGGTGCCCCTGCAGCCACTCCTCTGTTGGGCCCCCCACATCAGGATTGCCCCCCAAAGCCCCAGTCCCAGCGGTGGAGACACCAGGCACCCCTCTCCCAGGCCTGCCCCAGCCCTCCATTCTCCACACGGCCATCTCATGAAAGAGCCTCCCGAGGTTTTAGAACAACAACGACAGGGAATTACCAGGTAGTGAGGGACATTTGTCAACGGGGCAAGGTGGCGCCACTGCGAAGGTCGAAGGGGAAGAGGGCGCCAGAAGATGCTGAGATCCTCGCAAAGCTACCTGCCCAGCAGCAGGCTGGCTTATGAGCCCAGTGGCCGGGACGTGTCCCCCCTGCTGGAGCTGGCCTTCAGAATCCATCCTGAGGGTGTTGGCAGACCAGGTGAGGCCGGTGTGGGCTCCCCTCAGTGGCCCCCTCAGTGCCTCCCCAACCTTTTCTTCCAAACATGGAGCTGCCAGAAACTGGTGCGATTCACGCACGCACACGCGCACACACGCTCCCATCTCAGCCCCAACGAGGAGCGGCCGTCAAACCCGAACGAAAGATGCCAACTTTTCCCCAAGGACGATTTACGAGGTCATGATGTGTAGGGAGCTGGGAGTGCGTCCCCACACCATGGGCAGAGCAGTGCAAAACATTTCCGGATTCTGCTTCCTCGCACCTGCCGAGGATAAGAAACGGACCCATTTCTAAGGCATCTCCCTCTGAAGGGTGGCTGTCTTGACCTCACAAAACCCAGGCAAAGCTTTAAAACGGTGCTTACATGCTCTCAGCTCATGGGTGGAGGTGGGGGGTGCTGGGGGAATGTGATTTGCCCCTTTCACTCCCACACAAAAGGTCTGCAGTTTAAAAGGAAACTCCCCTGATGGGGAGAGGGTTGGGGAGGACCCCACGTCTGCTCGTAACCCCCCCCCCCGACTCCTGACTGTCTCACTCCCAGCACTGAATGTTCTGCAAATTTTGGCTGATGGGCTCTGCTGGTGTGGCTGTGACGATGTGGCACCCCACTGGGAATGGTCCCCAATTCCCACGCGAACCTGTGTCATTTATACGTGCAGCACCTCCATGAACATCATTTTCCAGAAACAGTGCTGTGAACTTGAAACTGTCTTCTCAACCTCTTTGCAAGCTATTTCTTTTTTGAGGAAATAGTATCTAGATAGATAGATAGGTAGACAGATAGATGATAGATAGATAGACAGACAGACAGGGATAGATGATAGATGGATCCATGGATGGATAAATGAATAGCTAAGATAACAGATCCTTCCCCAAACCAAACACATTCCAGCTATTTGCTTACAGCAGACACCTAAAGCTTCTGTTTTGTTAGTTTATTAGTTAAAACCGAGCCTCCTGTTTTAATCTTCAGACTCCGCTGCTCAGTCGAGTTGTGCTGACAACTTCATCAGAGATCCCAGGCCTAGATGTTCCAAGGAAAACCCACATCAGAATTTATTATGAGCCCACATGGACCCTGGGAAGCAGCAGCAAGAACAGCTGTCTTCTGACGTCCTTGCCGACGGACCTGAAAATTAGTTGCACCTTTGACCTTGAGTCACCCACCCTGCCGTGAACTTTCCAAGTCACCATATGGTGCTTCCTGTCCTCCCGTGAGCCCCTCCCATTGTGGTCCCCCCGTGGGGAGGTTACAGTCCCAGGGAGCTCTTAAGAATAGCTTCTCGAAGGTGGATCCAAGAACAGAGGTATGGCCGAGACACAGATGTGCTTATGAACATTTCCAGCCGACTCTCGCACACCAGCTAATGTTGGGCCCAAACACATGGGCTTAGTCATACCTCTCCTCCGTCCAGAAAGGATTTCAGATACATCACCATAACCTTTGCTTGTGGTTCTAGAGTTAATATATTTTCTCAAGTATCCACAAGCAGAAAAACCAAAAACCAAACCGAAGCAAAATAAAACAGCAAAGACGCCAAATTGGCCAATTACTGTCATAAGTTTTACCAACCTTTCTTTGCCTGCTTTGATCTGTTTTGTTTTTCTTTTTTAACTGTATCTTGAAAGCCTTAAGAAAACGATTCACAACTGCAATGTCCTTGGTCCGTTACGCTCTCATGACAGCCAGAAACTTGCCCCATCTTTGTGGAGAGAGAAAAAGATTTTAAAGACACATAATTTGTCTCTATTTAGGTATATAGCTTACTTACAAAAAATAAAATAGGAGATTAATTACTTCAGAAAACTACAAAACAAAAACAGAAGCCATATCAAGAGTAAAGTCAAATTTCATCTAGTACACGTCTTGGAGTTCAGTGCTTTAAATCTTGAAGCATTTCAAGAATGAAAGGTAGGTTCAAATACAGTTGACTCTTGAACAACGCAGGGCTTAGGGACTCCAACGTCCTGTGCAGTTGAAAATCCATGTTTAACTTTTGACTCCCCTGAAACATAACCTACTGTTGACCAGAAGCCTTCCCAATGACAGCTAACACATCTTCTGTACATCGTATGTGTCATATACTGTATCCTTACAATAAGCTAGAGGAGAGAAAGTGTTATTAAAAATATCATGAGGAAGGGGGCGCCTGGGTGTCTCAGTCGATTAAATTTCCAGCTCTTGATCTCAGCTCAGGTATTAATCTCAGGGTGGAGAGTTCAAGCCCCACAATGGGCTCCGCCCTGGGGGTGAAGCCTATTAAATATATGTGTATGTATATCATGAGGAAGAGAAAATACATTTACAGTACTGTCTGTATTTATAGAAAAACATCCACGTATAAGTAGACCCATGCGGTTCGAGCCCGTGTTGTTCAAGGGTCCACGGTACTACAGTTTTCTCCCCAAAGGAGCACAGTCCACCACAGAAGGGCCCTATTCACAAGCATAATTGTCAGTTTCGGGAAACATGACATCAAACCTCTCGCATGAAAACAAATAGCGATGCCCCACTGGTGCCTTATGAAGGCAGGTAGCACGCACTCTGAGCGTGAGAGCCGAACTGCTTTGCTTCCCAACTCATGGAACTGCACTAAGGATTCGGGCAAAAATAACCTTGATTTTTATAGACGTATTTTTTTCCAAGGCCTTGGCCCATAATCTTATTAAATTCAACAGTTCAAAATAAGTTTCCCTGGGAAACTGAAAACCGAGTCTTGGAAAACTTTGAAAACCTCTACTTTTAAAATACGTTGTCACCGTTTTCAATGGCCAAAATGACTATTATGGAACATCAGAAACAGGCAACGTAGCAGAATATAATTTATGAAGTAAATATCCATCCTTCCCCACCCTCTCTGAGATAATCAGAATCAGTAGTTTTGTGTATATACTGTCAGAGTTTTAAATATATGTATTTGTGTATGCACACACACAGACACACAGACAGATAAGGGTTTTGTCCCCTTTAATAAAAATTGAATTGTATGCTAAAAGACTAGGTCTTAATTGTTCCCACCGCAAAAAAGAAACGATAATTATGTAACACAACAGGGGTGTTAGCCAAGGCTGTGATGGTAGCCATGTGGCAAAATATGCAACATAGAAATGTAATGTATCAACATGCCGTGTACCTTAAACCCACACAATGTTACATGCCAATCACACTTCAATTTTTAGAAACGGAAAAAGAATTGAGTTGTAATAGACCATTTTGTTCTGCAGCTTGCTGTTTTCTTTGAAGGATTTATCAAGGACGTGTCTCCAAGGTGATGGAGTCTAAGACACTGATGTCATCCAGGGCAGGGTGAGCTCCTAGGGCTCTGACCCTGGCGGAAACAGAGCAGTGGGGGTGGGGAGATGAGAGTCACTGCTGCAGACGCAGGCCTGAGGATGTCCTTAACAGAGATGCTTCTGGAAGTGGTCATGCCTTGAATGAGGCAGAAAGCCTCCCCCAGGTGGGAGGCCAGGCAAGCAGGTCTGCTCCTGGATACCAGTGGAAGTAACCCCCTCAAGGTGCACACTCTTGCCCTTAGCAAACCGGATTGTAAGTACTCCAAAATGGCCAGATGACTTGTAAAGTTGTGTCTTGTTATGCTATTAAAGATAATTGGCCATTTTCCATCCAAGAGGCCGCATAAATTATTGTGGACAGCAAAGCGGTGTAATCGTTTTGTTTTTTTTACAGGCTACGAAGTGTTCTCGTGAAGAGGCTGCATTCGTAAGGTTCTCCCGTCTTCTGGGGTGTCGGCAGCTCTTACAACACAGGTAAACCATGCCTCGGGTTTTCATACAGGGCTTTGCCCCTTTGCCCTTTCCCGGGTCTCCGGTCGCTGAAGCCTCGCGCTCTAAATGACTGTGATGCCCTCGCTACTGGGTCGGAGGGTATCGACGTTTCCTTGCACAGAAGGTATCTCCTCCAGAATTAGAGCTTCACCCCCGCTGGGAGCTCCCCCCTCCGTGTCTCTCAGACTCTTCCAAACAGAGCCCGGGGAGTGGCGGGCCCACCGTGGGGGGCAAGGCGCCTCCCGCGCGGACCCCTGCGTTCCCCCCGCACCACTCCCTCCTGGCCAAGCTCTCCTGTTCCCATCACTGGTCTAGGAACACCTTTGAAACCGGCTTGGAGCGTCCCAGGACAAACTGGCACCCCAACCGATACCACCTCCCTCTTTCTGTGCTCTCAAGGAGCCCAGGGCAGGTCCGAGCTTCACCCTGGAACCTTCTGCCGCAGCTCCTGGCTACGTGCTTCGTCATACACTGCGAGCTCTGAGGCCACAGCTGTGTCATACTGGCCTGATGCCCAGATCCCCGTGCGATGCTGTGTCCTGTCCCCAGTGCTCCCATCCCAACCAGAGCAACGGGGCGAGGGCAGCTGGAGCCTGGGGGGTTGGGGTGGGGGGCGGTGAGAGGGGCTGCGGTGGGGGGGGGTGAGAGGGACCACAGTTGGGGGAGGTGAGAGGGCCACGGTGGGGGGGTGAGGAGGGCAGCAGGGGCAGGGAAGGGGGTCCATGGGGGAGGGGGACAGTGAGAGGGGCCGAGGGGGGCGGGCACGGCGGGCAGCCGCAGCAGGAGGCCTCACAGCCTCCAGAGAGTGTGGGGGGACACCCAGGACCCAGCTTCTGTGGGAGGGGACTCAGAAGGGAAGTGACTTGTCGCAGTCTCTACAGTTAACCACACTGCCTCCTTTCCTCCTGTCAGTGGGGGGGCAAGTGCTGCCCAGGTAGTGCTCCCGGGCCCTGGTGCAGACCATGCAATGAGTCACGTTTGGAGCCTGTCCTTGGTTTCCTTGGGGGGTGGGGGGGCTGCTGAGCTCACGCCCTCAGGAGCAGCTGGTGGCTACAGCTGCTCAGACTGAAGGCTGCGAAGCCGGCCGGGCCCCCACCACCCTGCGCGACTTGGGTGAGTTCAGGCTCGTGGGGGGCCCTTCGGTGCCCCGGACTGCAGCCTTGGGTCACCTGCACAGGGCGAGCCCTCCTTGGCGGAATCGGGAGGATTCAATGGCACAAGACACAGCATGTTTGCTGAGTGCCTGACCCCCCCACTCGGTGCTCAGTCAGTACCGCTGGCCCTGTGTCCCCAGCTGAGAACCGTGAGCTGGGCAAACGGGACGAAACTGGCAGGACTCTGCAAGTCCCTCGTGCTCCTAGCAAGCACGCCAAGGCACCGCGGGAGCACCAGCATCCTGCAGACATACCCCAGGGGAGCACCAGCATCCTGCGGACACGTCTCGGGGGAGCACCGGCATCCTGTCGACACGCATCGGCCATCAGGTCACCTGGATCATCCCCCTCTCCCTCCCAGTGCAGCCTGGACCCCCTAGGATTTGGGACTCGTCAGCAGTGCCCCTACCCCCCTCTTAGTGCCCACAGCATCCTGGAGCCTGTGGAGGGAGCCTGCTGTGGAGACGCTTGTGGGCAGGCAGCACAGAGGCGCCTGGAGCCCTCTGAGCGCTGGAACCGTGGCCACCGCGGACCCCACACATGACGTGTAGGTGGATTTTGGTGAAGCATTTTTCATCTCGGGCCAGTGCAGGCGCAGGTCAAAGCAGGCTGGGGAGCCAGGCTCTGACGCACGATTGGACCTGACACGTCGTTTTCTCATCTCTAATATGGGCTAGTTCCCGCCCCAGGGATGCGATGTGAATTAAAGAAGCCACACCTATGCTGCACACTCCTGTGTGACGGTAAGCTTCAGGACACCGTGACTGCGGTCACCCTCGTGGGCGGGGCACCCCCTGCCAGCCCAGAGCAGCAGCCCCTCGGTCTGCGGGCGGGGAAAGAGGGGCCCCCCCGTGTAACTCATGCGTGTGTCACTGGAGGCAAAAGTGACAGAGAGACATGTGGGGACGGCCCTTCCCCTCATCGCCACACTGCCATGCCACCAGGTCCCCACCCCTGGTTCAGTGGTACCATCACTCGTCTCTCAAACAGAAGCAACTTGAATCCTGGAAAGACTCAGGTGTTCGTTTTCTGTTCCCTCTTTTACGGACTCACTCATCATATGTGTTTGAAATAGAATAAATACGTGGCACAAATTAAGTAGTGTGTTATGTGACTCAACCTACGCGGCCTTTGAAGGCCACCCCGGTCTTGTCCCAGTTGTGGCTGCGACTAGCTTGAGACTTGGGACGAGCTCCTTCACCTTGTGGGCCCCTCACCTAGGAAGCAGAGAGAATAAAATACTTGCCTCCCTACCTTCTTAATTTCGTGATGCTTCCGTGGCCTCAACATCCAGTCTCTTTCACTGCAGACAAAAAAGGCAAATTCCTTCGTTCCTCTTTCTGTTCTCAGGGAGCCATCCCGACACCCTACACGTGTGTGTGTGGCCACGCGTACAGATGGGGTCTTTCTTTTTTTTTTTTTTAATGTTTATTTATTTTTGAGAGAGACAGTGACAGAATGCGAGTGGGTTAGGGGCAGAGAGAGAGGGAGACACAGAATCTGAAGCAGGCTCCAGGCTCTGAGCCGTCAGCACAGAGCCCGACGCGGGGCTCGAACTCACGCACTGTGAGATCGTGACCTGAGCTGAAGTCGGAGGCTTAACCGACTGAGCCACCCAGGCACCCCTGTGCCCTCTGCTTTTGACAGGCACGCGTGGCTGGGATGTCAAAAGCTCTTCCGGTACTTTCTGCGATTACTGCCAGATGCCCAGTTGCTCACGATGGTGCTGAGCTCTCACTCAGTAGAAGCTTCTCTCCTGAAAGAGAAGCGCCTTACCAACCTCGGGGAATATTTTCTGTCCCCTCCCCTGCCCCAGCTTGCCCGTCTAAGGGGCAGGAAGCTCATGCTGTATTTCCTTTACCTTCTGCGCTCTGTGTGGATTCGCTCTGCCCGGGCACACTCAGCCCATCAAGCTCAGAAGATCCAACCCGAAGTCTTCCGGCCCCTCCAGGACCACCACACCGGCCGCTCGTCTCCTGCCCCCTCATCATGAACCCCAGGACCCTCACCCAGTTGTGTGTGGGGCCCCCAAACACTGAGCCCAGCCCTTACCAAACAGGCCACCAAATCCCACCCATCCTCCACTCCGCGTGGCTCAAGAACAGCCTCCTTCCTGCGCCCGCAAGGCCGCCTCCCGGACTCTCAGGGGCCTCCTTCCTGACTCGGCCCGGAGGGTGTCCGCACAGTCAGACCCTGCGATGGTCCCCAAAGACTTCAGCCCCCGGCCCCCGCCTCACTGCCGGGCCCCTGGGCCCAGGGTCGGTTCCTTTTCCGTCCTCGTGGTCATAGAGGAAGCACCTGTATCTGTGTGAAGCGGGAATTATAGCTTAAAAAGAGCTTTCCCGCGTGTCGCCCCGATCCTCCTCAGGGCCGAGGAAAGTGGGGGGGAGCACTGGAGGCCCACCTCAGAGGTCTCGCGGGCCAGGCTCCCGGGCCACGGCAATAAAGCTAGGATCACAATAAAGCAGGTCAAGGGAACGCCGTGGTCTTGCAGAGCATCCAAGAGTTATGTTCACACTGTTCTGTGACCTAGTAAGTGTGAGGTAGTGTTTGTCTAAAAATACAATGTACATACCCTAACTAAAAAAATACTTGATTGCTGGGGCGCCTGGGTGGCTCAGTCGGTTGAGCGTCTGACTTTGGCTCAAGTCATGATCTTGAGGTTTGTGGGTTTGGGCCCCTCGTCAGGCTCTCCCTCTCTCTCTCTCAAATAAAGTTAAAAACATTTTTTAAATACTTTATTGCTAAAAAACCCTAACCATCGTCTGAGCTTTCAGCGGGTGGTAATCACTGGTCAGAAGTCATTGTAATGAATGTAAAATGATACTTAAAATGTTTGAAATATTGGGAGAATGACCAAAATGTGACAGAGAGACAGGAAGTGAACAAATGCTGTTGGGCAAATGGCACCGACAGATGTGCTCGATGCAGGCCCGTCACAAACCTTCAGTTGGTAAAAAAGTAAAAAATGCACCAAGGGCAATAATTAAGGCCCCCCTGCACTGGGCTTGGGGTTCTGGAAGGGACCGGGGAGAACCCTGTGTGATTTGTTGTTCTCCCACATGCTAACAGGCCATGCGGCCCAACGCCGACCTGGGATTATTTTCCCCGGTGGGTAGGGAGGTTGGGGGACCTGCGTAGCTCACACGCACTAGGCCCACGGTGGAGTCCGACTTCGGCATGGACCTTTGACCCCGAGCCCACTGAAGTGAATTCCAACCAGACTGGAAACAAAAATCTGCAGGATAGCGGTGCGTCCACACAAGGGAGAACTATTCTGCCGTAAAAAGTAAGAGAATCCCGATACGTTACGACCTGGATGAGCCTCCGGGACTTTATGCTGAGTGAAGTAAGCCAGACAGAAAAAGACAACACCTCTTTGAGGTCTCGAGCGTAGGCTGGTCCACAGAGACAGAGAGTAGTGGTTGCCAGAGGCTGGGGGAAGGGAAAGGGGGATGTCGTGTTTGGCGGGTCCAGAGATTGAGTTTGGGATAACACAAAAGGTCTGGGAGTGGGTAGTGGTGATGGTTGTACAACACGGTGAGTGTGCATAATGCCGCTGAATTGCACACTTAAAATAGTAAATGTGATGTTGTGCATACTGAACCACAAGGGGAGAAAAGCATGAATCGCATTGACTTTACTCTTCAAGTACAAGCTACGCGTCTTCTGCTCTTTGCCTCTTTTTCCTCAAGCCTTGCTGTAGAAATTGGCCCCTTTGTAGAAAACCGTGTGGGTGTGAGGCCTGGTCCCAGCTGCACAGAGTTCTGCAAAACGAGTGCTCAAGAAGCACGATACATCGGGATTGCTTTTAAAGGACGCGTATAGTTTGCCTTCCTAGAACGAAAGTCTACGCGTTAACACATTCGGACTAAGACACTCCCTGGAAAGGGGAGACTCTGGGGGCCCATCCAAACCCTCAGCTGCAGGCGGTGCAGGCCTGGGAGAAACGCTCTGGGCTTGAGGGTCTCACCGTCCACCCGAGGAAGGAGGCTGCCCGCCCCTTGCACACGGGGGGCACACCACACACACACACACACACACACACACACACACACGGGGCCGGTTTGCCCTCGAGCCCCGTGCCTGGGAGAGGCCACAGCCTGAGCAAGGCCGGGATCCACACGGGGCTTGGAGAATTGCTGAACGTGCAGGTGTTTCAGCCAAATATTTTCAGAGAAAACAGCAAAGTTAAAAACGTGGCCAGAGAAGAAGTTAAGCGAGGGGTTGTATAGGGAGCAGAAGCCTTGGCCCAAAGCACTGATTCGGGGAATTTTGCAGCTTCCTCAGAATGATGCCACCCTGATTCATCGCACTCGCCGCCTTCAGAGGCATGTGGGGGAGCTGGGGAGGAGAAAAGGAAAAGTGGTTAACGGTAGCAGAGAAGGGAGGGTGGCCGTGCTGAGGGAGTCTGAAGAATGGAGGGTTTGGGATTAATACTCTGCCTTCCAGCCGGTGAGCTGGCGTATCTGAGACACCGCTGGGGTCTCAGAGCCTGTCTGTGCTTCCAAGGTCACCGAAGATCGGGCTGCCTTGAAGATCTGGTTTCAGGGAAGGCGAGGCGGTGGCCGGATCTCCGCCAGGCCAGCCAGGACGTCTCCAGACAGGAGACACTTCCCAGCGCCCACGGGGTGCCCTGCTCAGAAGCACAGACAAGGGTGTCTGTCTCATGGCCATCACTGAGAAACCGGATCCAAACACCAACAGTCTTCAGAAAGGTGAGGGATGAGACGCGGTCATGCTAGTGAGAAGAGGGGCAGAAGCCTGCACGGGACAACCCGTCTCTAGCTCCTGAAAATGGTCACACGGTTTCCTTGTGTTCTTAAATGTGACCGCCGGTAGTAAGGGCCCTGGAATTCCGCTTGTCCAGACCAGAGAGTTCTCTCAGGGTACCTCCAGCTCAGACACCGAAGGTGGAGTCGGAGAGAGAAAATGACTTATTCCCCAAATCACACACCTGGGGGGGGACTGCACGTTTCTGTCCTTGTCGTGCGCTTACAGCATTCTCGTTGGACTCTGCGACCGAGGGAGAAAGGAGCTGTCAGAGGGGGGACGTCCCAACTAAATGGGGACAAGATGGCATTTTCTCTGCTAAGACGGGCAGCTGAAGGCTCCGGGCAGAGATGCCCTGGGACTGCCAGTGGGGAATTTGGTAACCTGGGGCTGGTGACAGTTGGTATTAATAGCAGGGATAGAGGGGTAAGAACAGAAACGGCACCTCCATGTCTACTATGCAAAAGTGACTGGGCAGCAAGCCATTATCTTACTTAAACGTGACCTTTCATGCAAAAACTAAATAAATGCCCTCAGGCCAGGGGAGCATGCTTGAGGAGTGGCTATAGCTGGAAGCCCAGCCCGAGTTCCCCGGCCACCTGATGACAGCCTCCACGGTTATAGTCACAGGATGAAGGATGTGGACAGATGTGGGGAGCAGCTATACTCCAGCTTTTGGGGTGCACCAGAAACCTTGGGGACGGGGGCAGCCTCGGCCCCAGAGGCTCTGATTCCAGACTTTGGAATGTGCATTCTGAAGAAGCTTCTTGAGGATTCTGAGGCAGGCGTCTCAGACAATTCGGGGAAAACACCGTTCCACGGTTTTCCGTACCGAGCAATCTTGTTCAGACAGAGACCATGATGCCAAGGTTACAACGTCTGACCCTCCAGCTCCAGCAGTTGTTACCAGGTCCCTGCTTTGTGCGGACTGGAGCATCCTTTCCTTAGGACCGGGTCTAGGGCCAATTCCCAACCATAGTGACAGCCTAAGCTGCTCGTGTAGAAGTATAATCATAACCATAATCTTGAATCGTGAACAGCTAAACTGTTCACTGTGTGTTCTGTGGCCAGACGTTGTTCTTCACACAAGAGACAGGGTTCCTTCAGTTGTACATTGAGAAGATGAGAGAAAACTGACTCTGGGGAGTTAAAAATAACACTGAGCAGAGATGCCTTCTACACCCGTCGTGGAACGCCTCCCTCGGCTCTGTCCTAGCCTGCCCCCCAACGGGCCCCGCCAGCCCCCCTTTCCGCTCTGTCCTTCGTCTTCAGGAGCCCCCTTCCGAGCTGCATGCACCAAGATGGGGCGGCTTTCAATGGCTAGTGTGGATTAAAATCATGCATTTCAGAGGGAAGCTTCTGATCTGTGCATTAACCCTTGCCAAGTTCCAGACTCTTTAAGCCTATTTAGCTCATTCAATTCCCTGGAGAACATTTATCTCCCATTTTGCAAGAGAGAAAATGGAGGTAATTGCCTCCTGCAGTGATCCAGCTAGTTAACATGAGAAGCAGAACCTTAGCCCCAGCCTCTGGCTCGGGGTTCAGAAACCTTCCATGAGCACAGCTGACTTCAGTTCACACGCCAGGTCAATCTGCACGTCCTGACACACAGCAATGAAAGGAAGCTGGGACTAGCGAGAGAAAATAATTGAAGGCGGCCATGAGAAAGCTCACCCCTCTTGTGAAAACCTACCCACGTGACAAGCTGCTTTGGAACAACATAAAGGTGAAGACTGGGGTGTTTCTCATGGCGCTTTTCTCCAGAAAGTTCTCTAAATGTGTTTTGTTTCATTGTTAGCCAGAACTATGCTGACCAAACACCTTGCACTTGCCAAGGCGGCTGTAATTTCCAGTAAGTGTGTTTCTTTCCATAAAAGGACTCTGCAAATGCTATAATTGCATACTTTTCATGTTAATTGATGTTAAGAATCAGAACGGCTCATTTGTCCTGGGTCTTGCTTGATGGCTACGGAGGCATCTTGCCCCTCTCCTGTTTCCCTTACAGGAAAATGACAGAGCGTCCAGGGTGGGGCTGCGAGCCCAAGTGCCCCCGTGGGTTTGTCCACCACAGCTGAGCGCCACCCTGGCCCCTGCACACAGCCCGTGGCTGAAACGCCTCGAGGAGGCACGAACAAGCTCAGGGCACTGAGGGCGATGGACCCTCCAGGAGAAGGAGCGTATACATGGCGGCCTCTGCAGGGTGAGAGCCCGGGTGGTAGCTGGGTGTCGTGTGCTGCCTTTGAGAGGGGCCAGGGGGTGGGGGTGGGGGGCCGTCCCTGCAGGCAGACCCCTCCCCCACCATGCTCAGATTTCCGGGGGCAGCTGGCTCTTTCCCTCGTGGCCGATGACGTTGACGGCAAGTTGCTGCCCCCCACCCCCACTCAGGAGGCACCTTGGGTGCCCAGGGCCAAGTGGGGGCAGGGGCTCTGCTGGGAACACGGCGCTGGGGCAGCACCGAGAGCTGGGGAGCCCCCCTGGTCAGCCTGGGCTGCTGTAGCGACATGCCACGGACGACACACATCTACTTCTCACGGTTCTGGGGCTAAACGTCCCAAAACAAGGGGCCGGCCAGTTCCGTTCCTGGCAGGAGCTTTCTTCCTGGTTTGGAGATGGCTGCCTTCTCACTGTGTCCTCACAGGGCAGAGAGAGGGAGGGACAGGAAGGAGGGGGGAGAGGAGGAGAGGGGAGGGTGGAAAGAAGGGGAGGGCAGGGCAGGGAGCCCTAGCCCTCAGCAGCCTCTTCTTATAAGGCCACTAATCCCCTGACTTGAGCCCCACCCTCATCACCTGTCTCCCAAAGGCCCTGCCTCCTAACAGCGGCACCCCAGCGGAATTGGGTTTCAGCACAAGAATTCTGGTGCGGGGGGCGGGGGGGGGGGGCAGGGAGGCCCAAACAGTGGCGCACAGAAGCTCTCTACCAGCCTGCAGGCATGTGATGTGTGTGTGTCAGCACCTGCTGTGGACTTCATGAAAGGACCCACACCTGGGCCCCCCCCCCCCCCCCCCCCGCCGAGCTCGGGTTCCCCTAGACGTGAGGCGAGGCCGAGAAGCCCCGGGTTAGGATTAACCCGTGACCGGGTCTCAGGAGGCGCCCGGCTGGGGACTGTCCTCCCAGTTCGGTGTTAGATCGCTAGAGAAAGAGTGGGGGAGCCTCTGCAGAGAAGGAGACAGGGAGGAGGTGGGCAGGAGAAGCACGAGACGTCATATCCCTCCCCAAGCCAGCCTCGCGGCTTCAAATGGCCGAAAATAACCACAGTGCTCTCCAGGAGTGCCCACACACCCCTGCACAGCACGGTTCTCACAGCAGCCCTGAGCCAAGGGATTGTAACCATTAATGCACTCACAGATGGGGAAAGCGAGGCAGAGAGGTGAAATACCTTGCCCCATGTCATGACACTGATAAATGGTGTTACTGAGATGAAACTTCGGATGGTCTGATCTCAGAGTTCCCGCCTGGGACCGCTAGAGCAGGGGAGCACAAGAGGAGAGAGGTACAGGCAGGCCCGGAGCCCCTGGAGAAGAAGCGGAGGGAAGGCTGGGCATGTTCGGAAGCTGAAGCCGTCTCGTAAAGCCAAGAAGCAAAGCTCCCAGAGCTCCTGCTCGGGTCGGTTGCCCCTCGAAGACACTCAAAGAGGGCCCAGCAAATGCATCTGCTCCAGGGGTCACATCTGCCCGCGGGAACCTCTCCTGAAGGTCAGTGCCAGCGCTCAGCAGCAGAATGCAGTAGGCTCCAGCAAAGACACGAGTTGGGGAGGGAAGGCCAACACCGGGTTCGAAGACTTCTACGGGTTTCAGAATCCGGAAGGTGGGGCAAGCTACGTGAGTTCCCGTCGGGGTGGCTCTGGTTTTCCCGCAGCCAGATGCCCGTGCAGTGTAGGTGACGGCTCTTTCACGCAACCAAACTGCCCCACCCCCCAGCTGCTCAAAGAACAGCTTCCAGATCAAAGTCAAAAAAAAACTAGCGGCCCTCCCGATAACTGAACATGCTGGGCATCCATCCTGAGCACTCCTGGGTGGCTGGACAGGCCGGCGCTGAGCTTGGTGCTGAGGCAGGCCCAGGGGACTTCCTGGAGGCGGCACCTCTGGGAACTGCCAGCTCTTCCCTCCCTGTGAGGAGATGAGAACGGGTGGCTTTGGAAATGTTTGCAGCCGGGTGACGTCAGGGGCCCGTCCAACCCCTTCTTGACCACTGGGTATCACGAGGTCAGTAGCCCCCACAATTTCCGGGCAGTTAGGACACGGCAGCTGTAACCCACCATGGCTTCAAAGCTGGAGTCTTGTCATTATAACCATAATCTATCAAGATACATGGTGAAAACTGACCTCTGACGAGGGACCGGAGGTGAATGTAGTGCACCACTTGCATTAATTCGGGTAAAACTTAAAAAGGGGCAGGGGCGCCTGGGTGGCGCGGTCGGTTGAGCGTCCGGCTTCAGCCAGGTCACGATCTCGCGGTCCGTGAGTTCGAGCCCCGCGTCGGGCTCCGGGCTGACGGCTCCGAGCCTGGAGCCTGTCTCCGATTCTGTGTCTCCCTCTCTCTCTGCCCCTCCCCCGTTCATGCTCTGTCTCTCTCTGTCCCCAAAATAAATAAAAAACGTCGAAAAAAAAATTAAAAAAAAAAAAAAAAAAAAAAAGGGGCAGCCTACACCCGGTGAACGTCCTCCTCCGTGAGGACACAGCTCAGAGAGTTTTCTCTCCCCCGAGTGTTATTCAAACACAGAAACCACATAGGGAGCCCCCTTCTCTGCAAGGGGGGTGGGTGCTCAACCAGATAAGCAACACAGTCTCACTTGGCACATTAAAAACATCAAACCCTGGGGGGCCCTGGGTGGCTCCGTCGGTTGAACAGCCAACTCTAGATTTCGGCTCAAGTCGTGATCCCAGGGTTGTGAGATGAAGCCCTGCGTCGGGCTCTGCGCGAGCCTGGAGCCTGCTCGAGATTCTCCCCCACAACCCCCTCTGCCCCCTCTGCCCCTCCCCCGCTCGCATGGGCTCTCTCTACAATATAAAAATATACATTAAATATAGTGTTTGTTCATTGTGTTCTATAAAAGTGTTATTTCGCAAGGGTTTGAGGTTTTTTTAAAAAACCAAAACAAAACCCACCACAGATAGTTTAAGTCATGCTGGCATTTTATGGAATTCTCCAGGCAGGATGGGAAAGGGGCATTTGTGTGTGTGTGTGTGTGAGAGAGAGAGAGAGAGAGAGAGGAAGGGAGAGACACCGAGTGGTCAGACACAGGGGAAAGGGGTGAAACTGTTCCTTCTCAGCAATAACAACCCTATTGTGTCGGGAAATTACACGTTGCGTAGTCTCCATGATAAACAAAAACATGTGCTTCCACTTTGGTCTAAATGAAAACGAACACTTTCCCTTTCCCGAGCCAGCTTTGCTGCCCAGCCAGGTGGCTCGGAGCCAACGCTAATGAAGGGCTGTGATGCCAGGGTCAACCCGCGGGAGACCCCTCTGCTGTCACAGTGCGAAAGCCAACTGTTTTAGGAGCACGGCCTGCAAGCCCCCTGCCCCTCCCTCGCCCTTTATCTCACACCCAGTTTCATGGAAGCCTCGCTCAGAGACAGACCCTGAGCCTCCGGTTGGCACGGTTCAGTGAGACCCTCACGGCTGCAGGAAGCCACTGCACAGAGCACAGCCCTGGAGAGACAGGAGCCTCTGTTCCGTAGACAAACTCTCCTTTCCTTTAGAAACTGCTAGCTCAAGGCCTGCGCATCAAACTTTAGTTTTAATGTATTTCTGCCACGGAAGCGACAGCCATGGGGTTTTCCTTCCTGCCAAAGGCTACAAAGGCAGAGTGAGTCGTTCACACACACGATTAGAGGGCCCTTGAGGAAACTGAGTCACGTGAGAAAATGCCAGGGGCGACGGATGGGGGGCAGGACTGCAGGTGACCTTGGCGACCAGACAGAAGTGCTCAGAGGTGGGAACCCAGACCCGGTGGGGCCTTCGCTGTCTCTGCCCCGCCCCTCACACCGTTCCATGAGCCCGGGGTGCAGCCTGGAGAAATGCATCCAAATGAACACAAGCAGGAAATTCCCCTTGGTCTGGACCAGGAAGGCACCGGGCAAGGAAAAGAGAAAGAGCTTGAAATTTGTCCAGTTTGTCATTTTTTTTTTTTTAATTTCAGATTAATCCGTCCTCTTTGATTTGTAAGCCATCAATAGAATTTCCTTTTCCTCTCTCAGCGTCTTTCTTGATTTACCGTTAGGGACACCAGCTGGTCACTTGCGGAGCACCTGCTGTGTCCCAGGTGTCCGGTAGAAAGGAGTTCCCTCCCGGTGGCTGCCCGGCTGGCCCCCCACGGGTTCACCTGCCTGCCCAGCGAGGGACCACGGGGTGGTTCCCTCGTGTCTCTCGTCTCTCAGGAAGGCCTCCCCGGGACTCTGCTGGAGGCACCTGCCAGCGCGCGGCATGGCGCCCGGGCCTCGGCGTTCGTGCCCTTGGGAGCAAGGCGCCCGCCTCTGACCCTGCCCGACGCTGACCGCGGCACTCGCTGTCCCCCACGTTCTCGGGGACAACACGACGCAGTGCCAACCAGCCTGCATCTCCCGCACCAAAGGCAGATGCACCGCGGCGGGCGGTAACGTGCTCCCTAACACAGGCTCCATAAAATCGATGGGCCCCTCAGGAGGAAAACGGCTATACGCTGTCCCGACACGTCCTCTCCTGATGGATTACGTTTGCGTTACAGATGCAACTTCTGTTTTGATTGTATTTTATTCCAAAACAAAGGCAGCCCTCTTGTCCCAGAGGGGACACCCCTTCCCCTGCCCCGGAGCCTCCCGCGCTCCCTGCTCACGCTCGTTCAGGCAGGCACGTCCTCACGCACGCGTGCGCACACTCACGCGAGCACTCCCGTGTGAACATGCACACGGGCTCGTGTGCACGCACGTGCACTTTTTTAAATGCGGGCACGTGTGCAGGCAGGACAGCTGGAAGCCCTGGCTCTCAGGTGAGCACAAGCACGATCCTCAGAGTGGGATTTGTGCTGCTTCCCGACGAAGAGGCCCCCAGGAGGAAACCGCTGTACCTGCCTCCCTCGTGTCACTTTTAAAGGGTGGCAGGTCAGAGGCCAGCGCGGTGGCCTCCATCAGGAGCGAATCAAGCCAGGATGGGACAGAAGGACGCACATGAGGGCAGCTGGCGTGCGGTGGGAAGGGCATCAGCGATTTCACATTTCAGAAGGACCACAGCGACACCTGCGCGTGCACTCATTTGCATAGAGGAAACGTCCCATGCTTGAACCAACATAGAGGGAAGGGACCCAAGGCCACGGGCGTGGCTACTTCTCTGCCTCCTGCAGTTCCCTCTGTGTGGCTTGAAGGAGGCGCTGAAGCTTCCAGAACACGTCAGGGGCGGCTCCCGGGGCGCTGCCGGAGGTGCCCCGAGGGTCTGCGCATTCCTGGACCGCGTCCCGCAATTGTAGCTGAAGCGGGACGGAGACGGCAGAGGTCCTGAGACTGGAGGAGAACCAGTGGCGGAATATCTTGTCACAGACGACCTGAGGGGCAGGGGACAGAGTGGTTAGTGCAGGCTGCGAACCAACCACGGAGGCTCCGCAGGCCCAAACAGACCGTGGCTCCTCCCATACAACCCCACCTGCCGAGGGAGGCGTCTTCCCACACAGATGGTCTGATTCTAAAAGTGCCTTCCCTTCTGGAACTTGAACCACTGGGCACCGGGAACAAGGTCCCACTCCCAGCCTCAACGCAGACGGGGAAGGGTCCCTGTCATCGAGTACACTTCCGAAGACAAAGGGGAGCAGAAAGTCCTGGGCGGCCAGTGCTGCGTAAGGAGCATCCCCTCGGCTGTGTGGCCGCATCGCTGAGGTTGGGCTTTCTCGTGCATATTTGGTCACCATAACAAGCGACGACCCTCGGGTTGTCCCGAGGGTCCAGTGACATGTGGGGAGAAGTAGTCAGCAAACGTGATAGACTCACGGAGAAAAGGCTGTACTAGAAGGGACTTTGAATCATTTTACTTCGGAAGCAGAAATGAAAATCAAGCCACCATCCCGTAGGGTATGAAATTCACTGATGCCGGAGATCTCCTCCAACCTTCCACTTACACATGCTCCTGTTTCTAGAGCCCTCACAGGCTCCTCCTGCTGGGGGGGCTCCACCGAGAGGGGTGGGATTAATGTGCTTTATCTTTCTATATCACACTGTTTGGGACTCATTGAGCAGAGGCCTCAGTGTTGTAGTTCTGCTTTTTACAGAAGACACAGAACTTTAACTTCTGAGGAACCTTTTTTTTTTAATTTTTCTTTTTTTTTTTATTGTTTCTTTATTTTATTTATCTTGAGAGAGCATGCAGGGAAGGGGCAGAGAGAGAGGGAGAGAGAGAATCCCAAGTAGGCTCTGTGCTGTCAGCACAGAGCCCCACATGGGGCTCGAACCCATAAACCGTGAGATCATGACCTGAGTCTAAGTTCGACGCTTAACCAACTGAGCCACCCAGGTGCCCCAGGAATATTTTTAAAAGCAAATCACCTTATTTCTGTTTTAAATTGAGAATACGTGTGCAAAAATGTTAAATGTTCCCAAGGACAGACCGGTGTGCCTCCTGTTGACTGTCCAATGTTCTGTTCCCAGCTCCGCGAGGGGACCCCTTCCTTCTAGAGAGAGTATGCACACAAGCTGATACGTGTTTTTCCTTTCTGTTCTATTTTGCACAAATGGCAATATATTACACACCCTCTTCCACACCTTCCACTCCCATCTAACAGAATACCAGGCAGAGCCTTGTAAGGATTTCTTGTTCACTTTAATGGCTGCACCTCAAATGTGTAGGTAGATCATAAATTATTTAACTAGTTTCCTACTGATGGAAATGAGATTGTTTACTAATTTTTGCTATTAGAACAAAGTTGCAGTAAATATCTTGCCTGTATGTCATTTTCATTTTGCACCTATGACTGAATTTCTAGAAATGGAATTTCTGGGCCAAAAGATATGTGTGTTTTTTGTTTTGGTAGATGTTGCCAAATTGACCCTGTGGAAAGTTGTGCTGAGATACACTCTCATGGCAATGTGTGATGAGAACGCTGGGCTCCCCCTCCCCAACACGTGTGCTGTCTTTCATTTTTGCCAACTGGTGGGTGAAAATGGTGTAATTTGCGTTGTTCCTAGCAGTCAGGGTGATGATGTGACATTGTACTTCCTTTCCAGTGAATGGCCTAGTTGATAACCTTTGTTCACACTTCCATCACATTGTTGACCTTTTCCATATTAATTTGCAGACACTCTTTATACACTGAAGTGAGGACATTATCCCCTTGCTTTGGTTGGCTTCCTAGACAGCAGACTGTGAGATGGAGATCTGCAGGCAGGGATTTACTGAGACACGGTCCATGGACCTGCGGGAGGAGGAAAACTGTTCCTTACTGAGGCCGGGACTGGGCTTTGCATACGGCCCCTCTCCCACTGACCGATCCCTGGATGCTACCCCCGGCATGTGGAGGGGCCATGGCAAAGACTCTACTGGGCAAGCGCATTCCCGGGGGACGCTCCCTGAGCCTCGGCAGCAGCCGGCGGATGAGGAACCCTCTGTCCTCTATGCTCCTGGTCTGTACGAGCAATTGCAAATATTTGCCTGTATTTTGGGGGATTTTGTTTTATTTCGTTTTTGCTATACGGATTTTTTAAAGATAGTTAAATTTCTCCTTCCTGTGGCTTTCTGAGCTCAGAAAGACCTTCTTTACTCTCAGATAATATTTTAAATTCTCCCAGTTTTACTCTGGCACACTTAGGATTGTATTTTTTATGAGTAAGTACATGAGCCTCTGGAATGGAGTTTGGTGAGGAGTGAAGTAGGAGTTAATGTGGTCCTTTGTTACGCCCCATCACCCAGCTAACCGACACCATTCGCTACATAACCCAGCTTTCCTTCCGCCGGCGACCTTTGCCACTTATGAAACACCCATGTGTCATTACGTCTATCTCTGAAATTTTAAAAAATTCTATTCTTTTGCTCTGTGCATCAGGGCAGGGATAATTTTTTGAGTAAAACTTCAAGTTAGAAAAGTAATACGTTAGGAGGAAATGGGAAGCTGAATAATGGGCTCTGCTGGCCGCCCTGTCCATCAGACCCCCAAGGGTCATTCGGCCAACAGCCCCATGGGACAGACAAGACAAATAACCACCCCAACTCCTGATGTCCCTGTCCCCACTGAGCACATCAAGCCCAGGTGGCGTGGAAGAGGGGACCTGGGCCATATGAATGGGGTGCCACGGCGACAGCCAGAGAGGACAACGTCCCCCAGCCCACGCGGTGGCGGCTGCTTACCTGCAGGTTGCTGTTGACTCTTTCTGCTCCACACTTATGGGCTCGCAGATCACACTTTGAAAAACAGTCAAAGAAATTGCAGTCCTCATCCCCCGTGCAATTCTGCTCAAGAATTTCCCTCATTTTGGGTTCAAAAAAGGCCATGTCCACGTCGATGGCCACCACCTGTAACCAAGCAGCACATGGCCATCACAAAGACTCCCGGGGCCCAGCACATCGTTGTCACAAGGACTCTTGGGGCCCAGAGCATGGCTATTATAAGGACTCTTGGGGCCCAGCTCATGGCCATCACAAGGACTCTTGGGGCCCAGCACATGGTTGTCACAAGGACTCTTGGGGCCCAGAGCATGGCCATCAAAAGGACTCCTGGGGCTGTCACGAGGATGCCAGGGGCCCAGCACATGGCCATCACAAGTACTCTTGGGGCCCAGCTCATGGCCATGATGAGGACCCCCCGGGGGGGCCAATGCAGAGGGAGCCAGTGTGCCTCTGCTCTCTGAGGTGCAGGCTCCTACAGATTGCAGGATCGCAGAACGCTGCCTGCCAGAAAGAGGGGCCCCGGCCAGGCTGGGGGCCGCATGCTTCACTCACACAAGGGCCCGGCATAGACCACATCGCAAGGCTTTCCCTGCCAAAAGGACATTTGCCATCACTCGTGAAAGCCTAGGATCCGGAACTCTGACTACAAGTATCGCTTTTCAACTTGAAACATTTTTTCAGCTGTAAAAGTAGAATCTTTGCAATTTCTTACAAATAAATGAATTCCCCCTCCATTGCTTTATCACTTTGGTCTCTGACCTTCAAGGCTCAGAATTATGAAAGCCATGAATACAGATAATTTATCCTCATGAATAGAAGCTACAGAAGAAAACTGCCTTCAAGGGGCAGGTCCGTGGGGGTGCCGGTGAATGTGGAGGGCAGGACATAGGTTGTCTATTTATGGCATATGTGTGACCTACGCCAACTGGTTTCCTCCTGACTGGCTGGATAGAAACGTGGCTGGGAAAGGCAGTGTGAAAGCTCCTGAATTAGGTTTGATGCCCGTGGACCCTCGTCCAACAGCATCAAATACAAAACGCCACTGTCAGCCCGAGAACAGGGTGGGGCTCCTGGAATTTCAGATTTATCTTCCTGGCTTCAAACCAAATAGGCTTCAAAACCAGAAAAAGAAATAACATCTACATGATGCGGATTTTCCTCCACAACCTGAATGTATTAACAAAAAAAAAAAAAAAAAAAAAAAAGCTGATCTCAAACTTGATAAAACCTGGAGTCTGCCCAAATCACGCACTTCATAGCTTCAAGGTGTTAACAAAGAGCTTTTGGAAGATTTGATGAGTTCGATGGAGTCTGCGACATTTCACAAGCCTTCACAGGTCACCCTCCAAATACCAGCCCTTCCTCCGGCCTTTGGTAGCATCTCAAAAGACGCGTTGGTTGGGGTTCGTGTCCTCCTCAACTTGGTGGTGTTGGGAGCTATGCTCCCCAGTTTGGGTTTTTGTTTTTCCCTCTGGAGTGATGCCAAGAGGCAGTAAACTTTCTTGGGGATGATTCAGTAAAACAGAAGAGGAAAAATACGCTCTTTCAAAATATATGGAGAATAATGAAAATAAAAAATACAGAACTGTTCCCTACTCAAGAGCTTTGCCTAATTACTAATTCAGGCACAGCAAGCAGAAATTATAATTTTACTCAATTTTTCCCGTCTCATTATTTCACTGTGTACCCTAGTTAATACACGAAAATATATATTAGGCGGTGCTCACATACCCATCGTCTCGGTAATTTATTATAGGGACTACATGGTCTCTCTTCTTTCCATACTTTCCGACATTCTCCCCGGCTTCCCCTGGGCCCCTACCTGCGATTTCAGCTCTTTACAACTTCTCTCTCCCATCTCTGATTGCTCCCTTCTGACCTCCCAGGGAGAGCCAGATTTGGTTTTCAGTGCATAATGGAGAATGGATTATAGCTATTGTGAGCATAACTGTACACACCTACAATAAGAACAGCAACCAAGCCAACAGAGAAACCTGAGTAAGTTTTCTTAACCAGAATCGAGAGAATCATAACATTCTTCCCGCACGGAATTACTTCACTTGCGTCTCATCAAACTTTCTCCGGGCATCAGGCTAGAAAGGGTTGGGGATTATTTCATTCTCCACTGAAAAGTGTGGCTCTGGGGCAGGAAACATATCTGTTCGAAAGGAGCATTTGCGGGCAGTGGTTCGGGGGGCACAGAGCGATGGTGTTTCCCAGCTGTTCCTTGGCAACCACTGGATAAATTCTCAGGATCTATAAGTGGGGGACCCAGAGAAAGTGAGTGACTGTATGTGCTGGTCGCCACATCCCACCCCCAGGGGGTCAGACCCAGCAGGTCTTGGCGGGGGGAGGCAGAGAATTCGCATTTCTAACAAGTTCCCTGGTGATGCTGATACTGCTGGGTTTCATTAAAGTTGTAAAATCACAGGTAAAGTTAACTTCTTGAGACTCAGCATGTAAGGAGGTGAATAATGCCAGGGTTAGCCAAACGGGACCCTCTGTCCTTCTTTCCCCTTCTCCCCTGAGCAAGAACTCAGGCAGAGGTAAGGGCCTGTGCACCCCAGCACAGTCCACAGGGCACAGCCTGGGCTTGAAAGTGTCGCCGTTATCTCATCGAACAAATATCTCCCGCCCGTTGTGCACAAGATACTGGAAGGCACAACCCTGATGCAGTGCGCAAGCCAGCAACATGCCATGCTTCCCTTTCCCCCGGGGAAGACCCGTCAGCCCTGCCTCCTTCCTACGGCCTTTTCTGGGAACCTAGCCCAGACAGCCTCTCAG
The DNA here is from genome assembly GCF_023721935.1 of Panthera uncia. Classification (NCBI taxonomy): domain Eukaryota; kingdom Metazoa; phylum Chordata; class Mammalia; order Carnivora; family Felidae; genus Panthera; species Panthera uncia. Next base: position 4,577,339 of record NW_026057586.1, on the reverse strand, counting down.
TTCCCTCGACTGTTACTGCCCCTGTTGAGTTCCACTCACCGACACTCCATGACACTCACTGGATGAATAAACGGGTGTCAGATAACTGCCAAAGCCAGGGGTTGTGAGTGGACACCCCACACCTCCTTTCCCAGGGCCTTGGGGTGTCTGCGTTCCCAGGATTTCTCTGAGAAAGAGAACGGTGGTCCTACAAGTCTAGCACATAAACCTTCTGCTCACGAACTGGGGAAGCCTCGGCTGGGATTTCAACTCCAAAAATACCCTGGCAGAGTCCTGGGCTGTCCCTCCCCCTCACAACCACGTCTAGAGGTCTCATGGAGCCCAGGGTATTGCAGACGGACCCTCCAGGAACCTCCCAGAGCCTCCTGGAACCTCTCAGCTCCTTCCCTTCCACACTTTGAGCCACTCCCAGCTCATCAGTCCCTCTGGGGCAGTCAGGGACAGGGCATTAGGACAAAGCGTTTGGGCAAGTTCCCACAACGCTGTTCGCAGTGACAAAGGCTTGGTTGGGAAAGGGGTTTACACAGGTGGCAAATTTAGTTTTGTAGGTTTCAGGCTGTCGTAGGAAGGCACTCTCATGTCACCTGCCACGGAAGCCCTTGGCCGGCAGTAAGAGTACCCTCTTTGCGTCCCTTTCTGTTTTTCACCAGGATGCAGAGCACTGTTCCGCCATGAGCCGGCACGCTCAGCGGCCAGCTCTCTGGTGTGGCTCCAGCAAAGTCGCCCTGGCCGTTCGCTCACCAGCACTGGCAGCGGACAAGCTAACTGACCGCAGCTTGTGGAGGAGGGGGCCCGGGACACGGCCCCCTCCCCAGCGCCCATCCCACACCACACCTACTTCTTCGCAAGTGGTCCCAGCGCTTGCCCGGGCACGGGGCAAGGACGCATCAATCCGACACGCGGGTGTAGCCTAGTTAGGGGGAAGCGGGAGGGGATTATCTTCTCGTGAAACACCAAGTCCCTCCTGCCATTGCTTCTCCAGCACCTTTAATTCCATGAATGCCTGCACTGCCCAGAGCGGGAAATGGACTTCACCTGCTGCTACAGAGCAGCACAGAGCCAGATGCTTCCCCCCGGCAGGATTTTCCCTCGTAGGAGCTGCCAAAACTCCACTTGTCCCTCTAGAAGCCCTGCCCATGGAAGGGAGACTAGCTAGGACCTCTCCAGGAAGAAAGGACCAGAAAACGTCTCCCGTTATCTCAGAGCATGGACAGGCAGAAAGCAGCAGCCCCAACTGGCTGTTGTACCAAAGCTCCCAAAAGCCACCTTTCCTTGTCATCCTCGGTGGCTCCTGCTCTCCTGAAGACTGTTTTCTGACTCAACGAGAGCTCGCTTTCAAATTAGTCTACAATGTGGCGAAGCTGCTTTGGAGAAGCCAGAACAGCCATTAGGAAGGACGCACCTTCCCCTGCCGGGCCCTCCGCCCCCTACCAGGCGCCTTTCCTTCTAGTTCCCGTTCCTGGAGGACGGGGGTGCAAGGTGCACGCGTTGTTAAAATTCTCTCATTAACACCCCAAAAGGAGGTGGCGTGGCAGGTCCGGGTTGTCCAGGCTAGAAGGTTCCAGAAGCTTCCAGGGGTCCCCCGTGACTTCCGAAACCTCTCCTAGATTCTCGGTCCTCCACATGGCACACACACCCTCCCCGAGCCACTCACCGTGAAGTCACTCCTGATGGCAAAGTTTTCGGGCTTGATGTCGCAGAGGTGGAGGCGGTGGGAGAAGTCGTCGTCGAAATGGCTCACCATGTCCAGGAAGCTGAGCGCCATGTCGCTGATGGCCTTGGCCTGGCCCCGGCCGCCCCGGGGGGCGCCTGCGGCCCCGTCCAGGGGGAAGAGGGCCCTGTGGCGG
>NW_026057586.1:4490914-4565492 GCF_023721935.1 Panthera uncia | reverse complement strand
CGCCCGCGCCCCGCGCTCTCCCCGCGGCTCCGCCGCTCGGCCCGACTCGGCGGGGGAGGGGGCGCGGCGGAGAGGCAGCGCGAGGGGAGGGGGAGGCCCGGCGGCCCGGCCCGGCCCGGCCCGGGGGTGGCGGCGGGGGGTGGAGTGTCCGCCGGCCCCCGCCTGCGCGCCACCCGCTCGCGGGGCGAAGGGGGCGTCCGCTCGCCGCTCCCGGGGTCTGCGCGCTGCGCGCCCTGCTCCGCCCGCCACACCCTGCCAGCTTGTCCACTTTTTTTTTTTTTTTTTTTGCACCTTTTCCCCAAGAAGACCAGTTCCCCTGTGAAACAGAATCCGCAGAACCCGCTTGGATTCAAACTCACCACCGCCCCCCACCCCCCCACACCGGGTCAGGCTCCTAGTTCCTCCGTTAACACACCTTTAATTCAGACAAGATCTCCCCTCTTCTTCTCGGGGTGGCTGCCCAGTGCCCCGCACCTTATCTTTCTACAGACACCCCCCTCCCCCCGCCATGGTCCCTGGTTGCTCTTGGCTGCAGCTCTGTCCCCCCCACCCCAACCCCGCATTTACCACTCGGCTACATTCCTCTCTCCCCTGAATCTGCCCCAACTTGGGTTTCCTACGTTGCCTCCCGGGGTGAGCCCCCGTCCGGGGGCCTGGGACCTTCGGGACGTCTTGGCGACCCCCGCCCGCGCGCCTTTCCCAAGGAGCCAACTGTATCCCACCGCTGTGGCCCAGGATGCCGAAACACGCCCGAGTGTGCTTTCCAGGGATAAAGAGCGCCACACTCTTTAAACGCTTACCCCTTGGCTAGGAGACAGTGTTCCCTAAATGCGTCTAAATCCGTATTTATGTATGTTTGTAACATCATCTGGGGAGCACGCTTCCACATTCAAACCCCAGTCGTTATATCAAATAGGGGGCGCCCTGGCCAACAGAGCTGCCTCGGGTTCTTGCCAGCCCTCTCCACCCCTCCCTGCGCTGCTGCTCCTCCTTCCCTAAAAGCCTTGCTCCCCCAAGAAGAAAGGCCCAGGTGGGTGTCCCAGGGGGTGACCTGTCACAGCTGACGGCCTCCGAAGGCTGCCGGCCCCAGAAATGCCTGGCTCTTGCATTCAACTTTAAAAAGTTTGTTCCCCGGTGTCCTGGGCCAGCCCAGCACAGATCACTCTCCTGCCTGCTCTGTGCCTCAATGTCCATTCCTGAGTGTAGGAAAAACAGGAACTACTCCAGCCCTGGTAAAGCCCGCTCTGATTATCCCTGGGGAACTGGCTTCTTAACCTTGCCTATTCTGCCACTCACCCATTTAACCTTCATGGCTCCGAGGTAGGAGTCTCTAGAAATTGTGAAACATCAAATTAACAAATACCACCAAAGGAGCCCTTTGGGTACAGGGCAAATATTCCTTAATGCAGCAGACGCTGGGATCTGGGAATCCATTGCTCCCCAGCAGTGCTGGGGTTCCTTCTGTATGGCCAGTACCCCCATTTCTGTCCTACTCCCCAGGGCACACCCAAACAGAAGAAATGCTGTGAATGTTCTGCTAAACTGGCCATATCAGAATTTGGTTGTCTCATTTCGAAATAGTTGTGGAGCCCAGAAGACATCCCAGAATATTGCTTCAAAATCCTGACTTGATGGTGTAAAGCTGATTCCTTTTCCCAAGAATTTGAGAGCCGGGGCTGGAATAGGAAGAAGAAATGAGGTAAAGACACGTGAACACTTACCCTTTACAACGTATGAATAAAAATCACAGACAGGAAGCAGAACTTGCAAATAGGATCTGCAAGGCAGCTTCTACTTCTCTGTAAGTTTTTAAAAATGTCAGTCACACTTCTTTTGGCATTTTATAAAGAAGAAAAAAACACAGGAACAAAATTATAACCCCACAATAAAGAGATCCTTCACGTATTCAGCATTGTTTTAACACGAAAATTACAGTACTCTCTAGACCAAAATAAAATCCTCAGAATGCAGGACCTATGCGGGCTGCTATCCTGCTGGGCAGTTTGCACACTGCACAAAGCCAAGGGAGAGGTGGATGGGACTGAAGTCCACCAGAGCTCAGCTCACCAAACCCTTTCCCTAGGGGGCCCCATGGAGGGGGTTTTTTTGAATCACCTGTCCAAAGGGGGCTTTTTTGGGTAGTCACATGAAGGTCACTTACAGGCCAGCTGTGCCCTTGAGACTGAAGGTATTCCCCCTAGAGCTGCAAACAAACAAACAAACAAACAAACAAACAGGTAATGGCAGTAACAACAGAATGTGAAGCTTTGGCTTTATGAACAAAGAAAAACAAGTTGGGTCTCATCTCCCGGGAGCCCTGCCTGCTACACATTGGTGCTCTGCAATCGTGCTTCGTGATTCAGGATGACCGACAGCCTTCGGGGGCAGGGGAGGGGGTGGCCGGGGGGTCTGCAGGTCAGGAGTAGGGCAACAGGCAGAGCTGGGGAGTGGCTTGGCCCAGTGCCTGCTTCCCATCAGGTTGATTTGAATAGGCTTTGACTCCTTAGGAAAATGGTGTGAAACCCAAGAACTCCTTCCCCCTGCTCCCTTAGCCAAACTATGAAAACGAGTCCTCATATTAGAAACGGCCAGGCACAGAGACTCCCCCAATACTGCTGCAGTCATGCAGAAATCCTCAAGGCAGTTTTCCTCTGTCTTGAAGGAGATGGATATTTTGCTCTGCATACCACCCAGGCGAAAGTCCGCAAGCAGATGGAAGGCCCCCGTGTTCCCGAGTCCAGGACCCGTGTCCTGTGCCCAGACCTCCAGGACCCTCCACAACAGAGTAGAGGAAACACACTATGTGATCAGGGTTTGCTTGCTTTATCAAGCACTTAGACTGGCCTGTATTTATTCATTTATGTCTTCCATCAGACTAGAGGCTACTTGAGGCTAAGCACTGTCTTATTTTATCTTGTAATCCCAGCACCTGATTATTGTTATTATTATTATTGCACCTGCAATCTGGTACCTGATGTAAAGAGGTATCTGCTGAAGAAATGAGTGGAATAGGCAATTCTAGCATTTCCCCTGAAAGGGTAGAAAACGTTGAGCACCCTGTGGAATTTTTCTTGAGAAAGTGCTTTTCACACATAAATATTTCTTTCTGATTTCCTGAGGCTAAATTGAGCAATCCAGACACATCACAGGGTTAGGAATATGTTTGAACATATCCTTTGGGTTCTGAACTCCTCTATTGACAGTTGAACTTGTCACTGAGAAGAACATGCACGTTTTGCTTTTAGGTCATTGCTAGAAAAAAAGGTAAAATTCTGTAGTGTTCTGACTCTGATTATACTAGATAAATAGGTTTATGAGGGCATGATTCTGCTTCTTTCCACATACATTGAGCTTATGAAAATATCTTTCTTCCTAAAAGGGCTTGGGTAACAACAGCTATGCCTGTTTTTGTATAGTTCTTGATACATTCACAGGCATTAGCTCGTGTGATTCTCTGAGTGACCCGGCAGGGTGGACTGAGTGAATGCCACTATTTAAGATCTCACAGAAGAGGGCATGACCTGTTTTATAGGATCTGTTAGTGGCAGTGGCTGTGCTAGAGGCCCACACACCTGCTTCTGGGTGTGACCTTCTAATTCCTGTTTCGATGCTGGCATAGCACACTCCAGAAGTGAGAGTGCAAAAGGGTCTATACCTGTCACGATCATTTGTTGAAGTATCTGCCACAGGCCAAGAACATTTCGAACGTTTGTTGTCTTCACCAGTCATTTGCAGAAGTTATCGTCGGAACAGGATTTTAACTCATGCTTTCCTCCGATCTGTCTCTGTTTCCCATCCCAGCAGTGGCGGCCATATTGGCCTGACAGTGAAATACACAGAAGAGGAGGCCACCTTTCAGAAGGGGCTGTGTTTCTGGTCACTTGTTATGGGGTTATGGGGTGAGGGAGGGTAGGCCTGAAGAAACTAAGAGATAGTCCAACTTCCCACCCCGCTCAAAAAACATCTCTCCTCAAACACATTCCACACTTCAGAAAGTAAACTATACCATCGTTTGGATTTTACTATGTCCAAGTACTTACCTTGCTTTTGTCTGAAGTGAGATCAGCCCTACTTCTTTTTTTTTTTAAGTTTATTTATTTATTTTGAGAGAGTGAGGGGGGAGGGGCAGAGAAAGAGAGAGAGAGAGAGAGAGAGAGAGAGAGAGAGAGAACCCCAAGCAGGCTCCACACTGTCAGTGCAGAGCCAGATGTGGGGCGCGAACTCACAAACCGTGAGATGATGACCTGAGCCGAAATCAAGAGTCTGATGCTTAACCGACTGAGCCACCCGGGTATCCTGAGATCAGCCATACTTCTAAAATACGAGTTTTGTTTGGAGAGGAAGGAGATGTGATTCTGGGTCTGGGCCAGCCTGGGTGGGAGACCGGGGGTAGGTCTCTCTGGGAATCCTTTACAACCAGAGGCCAGAGTTCTGGGATGTGAACAGACGGAGGTTAGGGCGGTAAAAGAAAGTATGGCTTCTTTTGCAATCTTGCCAAGAGTCCTCGGATCGTCTAGTTTATAAACTCAATAACCGTTTTACCCTGACTTAGGAGAGTTAAGCGTCCTTGAAGGATCTGGGCAAAGCTGAAGCATCAGGATGTCCCTTACAATACACTTTAGAACAATAAGTTGGAAAGGATCATGGGGATTGGTTAGTAAACCTCCATCATGCATACATGGAAAAGGTATCATGTCAGCAGAAACTGGGACGGGGAGTCTATGTTGACACAAGAGGTATCACAGGAGAAGGTGTCATTTTTCCCCTCCCTTGTCATCACACACCCCACGTTTCCTTGGGGAATCATGCCTTCTCCCACTCAGTCTCTGGAGTTGGTCTCCACCAATGGGGATGGGCTTGAGACAAAGCCTGCTAAGGAAAGCAGCACCTTCCCCAACAAGAGGGGTGAAGTCCCAAGGGGCCACTGAGAGCCAAGGGGACCCTGTTATTGTTGGATCGGTGCGGAAGAGAGAGCTTCTTTCCCCTGAGGTGGCCAGGGTCTGCAGATGCAGGCACCAGGGACCACCACAGGGAGAATCTGCTGGAGAATAAGGCAGCCTCCGGGAAGGATTCCTGAGGACTTCATCTGAGCCCCTGACTTTTCAGTTACCCAGTGCATAAATTCCCTTTGTGACTCAACCAGCTTGGGTTGCGTTTCTGTCATTTACAATGGAAAGAGTCTTGACCAGTACAGACACTCATGATATGTTACTGAGTGAAGAAGCAGATTTTAAAACATTTTGTCCCATGTGAAGCTGTTTTTCTAAACACATACCATATATTTTTGCATGTACATAAAAATGTATGGAAAGAGACATCGAATTGTTTACACCATTACCTCCAGATGGAGGAAGGACAGGTGATTTTTAAAAAATTTTTATTGTCAAGTTTTTAACTTGATTTAAGATAACCATGTATTATTTGTGTAGTAAAAAAAAAAAATTACTGTTTAAAGAGATGAATTACTTGAGGAGAAGCAAACATCAGAGCTCTGGAATCCATACCTTCTGGTCTCATCAGCTGCTGTAATGCTGGGTGTCTGAGAGATACAGCCCTGGGCCACCCTGAATCACTTTCTAAGTGCTATTTCTTCATCTTCTGTGGTTGCCCAACCTTGCTCATTTTTCTATAATACTGCTTAACATAGTAGGAGTTCATTTTCATCCACCCATCCATCCATCCATCCATCCTCCATCCATCCATCCATCCATCCATCCACCCACCCATCCATCCATCCACCCATCCGTCCATCCATCCACCCACCCATCCATCCACCCATCCATCCATCCACCCATCCATCCACCCATCCATCCATCCATCCATCTATCTACCCATCCTATAAGCACCACTACTTTGGTGTCAAAGATGTCGAGCTGAAAGGAACAGAGTCTTAGCCCTCCTTTGGCGGGAACAGATGCTCTACAACATGGGATTCTCTGCAGAAGGATATGCTGCATCTCTGCTCCTTTTTGTGCCCTCCTGCTGCCCAGGACCCCCGAGGGACCCTGCCAGAAGACAGGTCTTCAGCTTTAGTCGCCAAACCTATGCCGATCCCAGGATCACCTGCTAGGTCTTGCACTCCAAGCTTCCTCAAGGACCCTGAAAGGACTTGATTGTGAGCCATGGTGATGGAGGGGCTGCTGGCTAAGCCATGGGATTATATCATTTTTTCTTTCTTTCATCTTTATCATCTTCCAGGGGTCAGAGAAAATCTCTCATCATCTGCCCAGAAACAAGACAGTGGCTCTTGCCCCTCTCGATTCTTGCCCATCTAAACAGAGAATATAATTTCCTCCTTTCTAATGGCAGGCAGCCTCCTAGAGCAGGCATCCTGCACCCCATATATTCTCAGATTGCTGGGTTATAGTCAGTATCCTTATTTTTTAACAGATTTATTGCAGCATAATTTACATACCATAAAATTTCCTCAGCTTCAGGTATGTAATTCAATGAGTTTTGGTAAATTTACAGTTGTGCAACGATCACTGCATCCAGTTTGGAACATTTCTGTCACCCCAGAAAGATCTCTCTTGCCTGTCTACATTCACTGCCTGTTCCCATCCCCAGCCCCAGGTGATCACTAATCTGCCTCCACAGATTTTTTTTTCTAAATATTTCATATAAATAGGATCATAGGTGTCTTTCCCACCGAGCTTCTTTCACTTAATTCAGTGTTTCTCAAGTTCATTTATGTTGTAAATATATTAGTCCTTTACTCCCTTTGTGTTACTGGATAGCACCCCGTTCTCTGGATGTGCCACATACTGTTTATTCATTCATCGGCTGACGGACATCTGGGTTGTTTCCACCTTTGGGCTCTTGTGAATAGTGCTGTTCTGAACATTTATGTACATGTCCTTATGTGGCCATATGTTTTCATTTTACTGGAATGCCTAAGAATGGAATTGGTGGGTCTTATGGTAAATTTATGTTTACCTTAGGAAACTGCCAAATGGTTTTTGAAAGTGGTGGTGTCATTTTACCTTCCTATCAGCAATACACGAGCATTCCAGTTTGTCCGTGTCCTCGCCGACACTTGTTACGTTGGTGAGGGACCATGGCAGTAGATGTAAAGTGGCATTTATTGTGATTTTAAAGTTGATCAGGCATGCACCTAATCAAGAATCTTCATTTTTATTTTCAATGACCAGAAGTGGCCTACGATGTACGTAGCCTTCACTCTCCTGTAAGTAGGACCTTTTATGATAGACTCACATTTTAGAACCTAGAGCCCAGGCTCTCTCTTCTTCATGGCACTGCCTGGTTTGAGGTCATGGAAAGAGTCTGCATGCGCGAGGAAACCATGGCTTGTCATGGATTTGTCAGCGGAGCTAAAGCACGAGAAGGTGGAGCACTGTGCCCTCTGTAGGTGCTACAGGGACTCAGCACCACAGAACATACACATGGTGTCCGTTGATCTTGGAACACCAGCGATATTGGTTAAGGTCGGCGATTGAGAAGCTACAGGCACTCAGCATTATTTTCTATACCATTTTGAATGTAATACATCCAGAGCCACTCACTGCAGTCTCCGCTGTGCGATTTTGCTGATGTCTTTGTTGTTCGTTAAGGTTGGCCAGAAATCTTTGCACAGAATGAATCACTGTGTTCCTTACAGGGCTCGCCTTGGTTTATAAGTCTCTGGGGTTTCCTAACCACCTACAGTTGCGCCACATTGTTTAGGACAAACTTTAGGAAATTTCTAACCTTGTTTTGGCCTCTCTTCTCATATTTTCATTTCAACTCAAGACACAGCTGCTGGTTGGGATCTCCCTCCGGTGCAGGAGGAGGAGGGATGGGAACAGCCCCACGGATGCTGGTCCTTCTTGGTCCCGCCCTGCACCCTTTTCCAGCTGACACTTTGCACACAGTGCTGTCTTCATGCGAGCACGTGTGAAAGATCCATACCGAGCCCATTCTAGTCATGTGGAAGCACCTCCCAGGCTAACATATGTATCATGCTCTTTGGCAGTGAGGCTCTTACACCAGGGTCCTTAGGAAAGGGGGACATTCCGGAATCTACTTCCCTTTTGGCAAATGACGTGCAACTCTTCGCTGAGAGCAAGCCTGAAATAGTCTGCAGCTCTGTTCGCCTAATTAAGTGGGTCTTTGTCACCACAGATGAAAGGAGAGAGCTCTCAACTCTCTGCTGGGGCTGAGGTTGTTAACATCAGAGAAGCCGATTGGCTGCGGCTACGTTACCAAATCAACGCCCTGAAAACACTGGTAATCCTGGAATTAGATTCTGTTACCAAAGGTCACTAAGTGTCACCACAGGAGAAGCCTTGGTGTCAAAGCACCCCAATTTCCCCTCGCCCTCATTCATCTTGGCTCTCCACGTGCTGCTGAAAGATCGCAGTGGCTTTTGCATTATTACACAGAAAGGGTTCTGCCATCTGAGCCCTGCTCCCCAGAAAGCGCCTTGCAGCGCTAGTCTAGGATATGATGCTCCTCTGGGAGCCTTAAATTCACCAAATGACTTCACAATCCACCGGGCGTCCAGAAACCCAGGGCGATTCTTGGTCCTACCCCTCTCTCACACCCAACACTGGATTTTTTTTTTTTTTTAACTAGACTACTTTTTAGAACAGTTTTGGGTTCACAGCAGAAATGAGAGAAAGGTACAGAGATAACCCAGGCATGCACAGCCTCGTTCCTGATCAATATCCCTCCTCCCCCTCTGAGAGGTACATTTGTTTCCTGATCAATATCCCCCCCCCCACCCCTCTGAGAGGTACACTTGTTACAATGGATGGATCTACACTGACACATCAAAATCACCCAAAGCAGGTGGTTTACATGAGGGTTCACTCTTGGCGTTGCACATTCTGTGGGTTTGGACAAATGTCTAATGACATGTATCCACCGTTATAATTGTAAACAGGGTATTTACCCTGCTCCAAAAATCTTCTGTGCTCCTTTTATTCGTCCCTCCCTCTCCCCAGCCCCTGGAAGCCATTGATCTTTTTATCATCTCCATCGTTTCACCTTTTTCAGAATGTCCTGTAGCTGGAATCGAACCGTGTGTAGCCTTCCTTATTGACTTCTTTCCCTTACTGCTCTGCATTGAAGTTCCGGAAGCCATGTCTTTTCATGGCTCAATAGCTCATTTTTTTAAATGAGCTACACGACAATAATATTCCATTGTCTGGATGTACCACAGTTTATTTATCCATTCATGTACTGATTCCCCTCCTGTCTCCCTACCCTGCCACTGTCTAAACACCTTCCCGCAGCACCTATCTGCTTGTGTGTGTGTTTTACAAATCTGGTTCTCCCACTCAACCGAGGACTTCTTGAGGGGAAAGCAGTGACGTTTATCTTGAATTCCCCAGCTTTCAGGCCATTACTCTGAGTAGGTCCTCAGATGTCAGCAGGAAGAGGTCCCACAAGCTCCTCTCATTAACCTCAACCTTGGGATTCAGAATGGGCAGAAAGTCCTTTGGAAGAATACTTTGTAGAGAGTAAGCTTGTGGGAGACAGCACCCCAAAAGATGCTAAAGAGAAATTAAACAGTTTCAGAAGTTAGCTAAAGAATTACAACATTGTTTCTATACCGTTCCCAAGGATACTTTTGCACAAACTAACACAGAAACAAGATTTCTCATTGCTTATGCCTCTTCCTCATATCCTACCACTAGCTACGATTTTCACAAAACTAAATAGAACTTTAAAAAGGGCTGTGAAGCCACAAGGTGACATCCTAAATCAGTATGCACTTTAATAAGTTTTCTAGATAATTCCGGCACTGTATCAATGAGCAAAGAGAAAAATGATTAAGGATAAGCTATGAAAATGGCTCATAGATTGATGGTAGTATATATTTTTCTTTGGTGATATTAATTTTTAATAATAAAACAAGTGCCTGGAAGATACATAACTCCCCATTAGAAAACATGATTTTTTTTTATTGTGGGTAAATATATAACATAAAATTTATCATCGGAACCATTTTTAAGCATACAGTTCCGTGGCATTAAAGTACATTCACTCTGCTGTGCTACATCACTACCATCTGTCTCCAGATTGTTTTGTCTTCCTAAATGGAAACTCTGTCCCCATTAAACATGAACCCCCCTGCCCCCTCCCCACGCCCTGACAACCACTATTCCACATTCCGTCTCTAGAAGTTTGGCCAGTCGAGGTACCCCAGGAGTAGAATCATACAAATTTGTCCTTTTATGTCTGTCTTATTTCACTTAGCGTGTCCTCAAGGTTCGTGCATCTTGTAGCTTGTGTCAGAATTTCCTTCCTTTTTAAGGCTGAATAACATCCTATTGTACGGATAGACCACCTTTGCTCATTGATTCATCTGTCTGTGGACACCTGTGTTGATCCCACCTTTTGGTTCTTATGAATGATGCTGCTATGAACACGGGTGTACAGAGATCTCCTTGAGTCTCTGCTAGAATACAGGATTGTCCATAAATAAAAATATTAAGCAATAATGGAAGAGAGCCTTCTGATAAAGCATGGTTGCCTCTGTGAAATCAGAAAACGGACTCTCTATAACGCATGGATTGCGTCTGTTCTCACTGCAACCAACAGAGACGAGCAATATATTTTTTTAATGTTGCAAAAGCTGTATTTTACACGTTTGCCAAGGTATAGCATTACTCAGGATGAAAATCTCATAGACAAGTGCCAGTCAATGCAAGCAATCAAGTAATTCTAGGCAAAAAAAAAAAAAAAAAAAAGGTGCCTTTCATCCATGCAGGCCAATTAGCTCAACACGGTCCTCACCTAACTCCCTCCCAGCCAGCCTTCCTCCCACACCCACGTCTCCCTTTCCAATCTCGCTGCCAGGCTCTTCTCATTCCATCACGTAAGTTTTTCCCTTATTCACTCACTTCTCCTGCCAAACGCACTTATCCTTCTCCCTTTGCAGATTGCGGTTGTAACGGGAAAGGTTTGCTGAGTTGTCTATAAGCCTTAGGTGCCCTTTCACGTCGCTGCCGCTGTAGATTGTAAATTTCAAGAAGGCACTGGTTTTGTCTCCGCGGAGCTGGGCTGTTGCCCGTGTTTCCTGCTCCTCTGACATGAGTGGAGGGTGTGCATGTGAGGAAGGGAATTATCAGGGCAGGGAAGTCTCAGAGCGGGTCCAGGCCCCCCACGGCTCTGCTTCTATCCTATCGGAGGGACCCTCTCTGATCAACATTAACATTATGCTTGTCCCCTTGCCGTGCAGATGACAGATTTCCAGGTGTCTTCTTTCTGTTTTTTCACGGCATGTAGCGTTCTCAGTACTCCTGACATTTTTGGCCATTCTCACGGCTTAGTCACTTTCAGTGCTAAACAATAGCCTCCTTTCTAGGAGGTAAAGAGTCTAGTTCTGTTGAACATTAGAACTCCAGGGTTCCTTCACAAACTCCCTCCCTTCTTGGCTCAAGGCAGCCTCTGACCAGAACATCTGCACTGAGGAGGGGGGTGTGATCTCTTTTCTCTGTAGTTTTTTAGTCTCCCTCCTCTCCCACTTGCAAATCAGGGTGGTTTGATTACCTCCTTTGCAATCCTTTCCAATCTTTTGCAATCCTTGCAAATCTTTTCGTGTTTTTTTTTTTTCTAAACCTCCAGTCATTCTTGTTTAGAAGTGGTAGTAATGGGTTACCCGCATCTTGTTCCCACTTATTTATTTCCTGTAACTAAATCAAATGTTTTATTTGTGTAACTGAAGAAACTGTACAACTGTTACTGGGAGCTATAAGATATCCAGCTACAAGGAGGGCCTTGCTGGTAGTTACTTTGTAAACAGCACAGGGAACATAGTCAATAATATTGTAACAACGCTGTGTGGTGACAGATGGTAACTAGACTTGCTGTGGCTTCCATTTTTGTAATGTATATAAATATGGAATAATCATGTTATACACCTGAAGCTAATACAATATTTATGTCAGTTACTCTTCAATTAAAAATAAATAAATCCAGAAAGCACATGATAAAAATCAACTGTACAAGTCCTAACTGATACTAGCTTCTACTATGTTATTTTACAGTAGAATTGACTCTTGTGTGAGCATGTGTACCATTCTATGAATTTCAGCACGTGTATAGATTCGTATAGCCATATGTAGAGAGTAGTCCTATCATCCAAATCCTCCCCCTTCCGCACTCACCTCTCCCTTCCCCCCATCCCCTGGTAATCACGAAATTTTGTTCTTTTGAGAATCACTGAATCTAGCAGTATAGATTCATCACCAGAGTTTTGACTTTTTGAGAATGTCGTAGAAATGGAATCGTACATTGTTGAGACTGGCTTCTTTCACCCAACGTAATGTTTTTGAGATTCATGGAAGTCTTTGCGTGTATCAATAATTTATTCCTTTTTAGTGTTACTCGGTCATATTCCATTGTATAAATGTACCACAATTTGAATTGTTTCCAGTTTGGGGTGATTATGAACTGAGCTACTGTGAATAATCGTGTCCAAGATTTTGTGTGAACATACATCTTTATTTCTCTAGGAATTTCATACCCAGCAATGGGATGACTTAACTTTATCATAAACTGCCAGAGTGCCTTCTAGAGTGGCTGTACCATTTTACGACCCCACCAGCAATGGTGAGAGTCCCAGTTGCTCTGTATCCTCAGTAGACACTGCTGTTGTAAGTATTCCTTTATTCTAGCCATTCTGACAGGGTAAATTCCTTGCCTTCTCGGGATTTACAGTGTAAGACAACACCGGGATGAAGGGACACGCGAGGCTTATAGGCAACGCACTGTGGTTTTGATTGGCATTTCTCTAGCATCTAATGATGTCGAACATCTTATTGTGTGTCACCCACGGATCCTCCTTAGTAAAGTGTCTGTTCATGTCTTTTGCCCATATTTTATTTGATTTTCTTACTGTTGAAGTTGACAGTTCTTTACACATTCCGGGTAAAAGTTCTTTACTGGATATGTGGTATATAAATATTATCTCTCAATAAAGAGCTTGCCTTTTTATTCTCCTAACACCTGGTCTCACTCTTTGAGTTAATTTTTTTTTAATAAATCCCGAGGATGAAGATCCCTTTTCTGCATACAGACATCCAATTGTTCTAATCCCATTTGCTGCAAGAGGCTATCCTGTCTCCATTGAACTGCTTTTCTACCATTGTCAAAAATTCACTTGGCCATGTTTATGTAGGTCTACTTTTAGACTCTATTCTGTTCCATTGATCTATGTGCTTACCCTTTGTCAGGATACATTGTTACGATAATTGTCCTACAGTGAGACATAAATTAGGGCACTGTGATTCCTCCAACATTATTCTTCTTTTTGAAATTTGCCTGGACTATTCTAATTCTTTTGCTTTTCCATATAAATTGTAAAATTAGATTGTCTATATCTACAAAATAATCCTGCCGGGCTCTGGTTTGGAACTGCATTAAATCTGCAGATCATTTTGGGAAGAACTGACATCTTTACTGTTCTGAGATTTTGAATCCATGAACACAACCTCTTCACCATTTATTTGGGCATTCTTTGATGTCTTTCATCACATTTTTTAGTTTGCAGTATACAGATCCTATATTTTCAAAACACGGGTCCTATTTGCAGATTCTGTTGTTTCTACCCTTAAAAGGAATACTTCTTTTTGTTTCCTTTTTATTTTATTTATTTTATTTATTATTATTATTATTTTTTCATTCTCAAGTTAGTTAACATATAGTGTAATCTTGGCTTCAGGAGTAGAATCCAGTGATTGCTTTCTTATGTGTGACACTCAGTGCTCATCCTGAAAAGTGCCCTCCTTAATAGCCACCACCCATTTAACCATCCCCCACCCCCATCAACCCCCAGTTTGTTCTTTGTATTTAAGAGTCTCTTATGGTTTGCCTCCCTCTCTGTTTTTATCTTAGTTTTCCTTCCCTTCTCCTCTGTCCATCTCTTAAGTTTCTCGAGTTTCACATAGTTTCCTTTTTACAATGATGTATGTTGTTTTTCATAGATATCATTTATCAACTTGAGGTGCTTTTTAAAAATCATGAATTGATGTTGGTTTTATCAAAGGCTTTTCTCTGCACCTATTGATATGGTCACATAGCTTATCTCATTTGATCTCTTAATGCAGTAAATCAAATGTATAGATATGCAAATATCAAAGAATCTTTGAATTCCTCTGACTCCAGCTTGGTACATGATCATAGCCTTTTATCTTTTTTTATGCGCAGTTGAATTCAGTTTAATATTTTGTTAGAACTTTTCATCTATAGTCATGGGTAAAATAAGGTTCTTATTTCCCTCTTATAAGCTGTTTTTATCTGGTTGGTTATCAAAGTTATACTGGCCCCGTAGAATGACTTGGACAGCATTTCCTCTGGAAGAGTTTGTGTAAGATCGGAATGATCTGGTTCTTGAAAATTTAGAAGGCTTCTGTAAAATCTTCTGGACCTGGTGTCCTCTTGTGTGAAGATTTTTAATTACACCTACATTTCTGTAGTAGTTATAGGACTATTGGGGCTTTATTTCTTCCTGAGTCACATGTAGTAGTAAGAGTTTCTAACAGCCCCTCTATCTACTCATGTCTTTCTTCTTTATCATTTATGACATTATCTATTTATAACTGTTCTTTTTCTTTAAGCGATCTACCAGAAGTTTGAAAATACCAACTGTTGTGGCCCCTGGATGGCTTAGTCAGTTAAGCATCAAACTCTTGATTTCAGCTCAGGTCATGATCTTAAAGTTTCTGGGATCAAGTCCCGCTGTTGGGCTCTGCACTGACAGTGCAGAGCCTGCTTGGGATTCTCTCTCTCCCTCTCTCTCTGTGCCTGTTGCCCTGCTTGTGCAAGCTCTCTCTCAAATAAATAAATAAATAAATAAATAAATAAATAAAAGATCAGCTTTTAACTTGGCGAGTCTTCATATTGCTTTGTTTTCTATCTGGCAATAAGTGGTCTTTTGTTATTTCCTTTTTTAGACTTTAGGGAGCTCTCTGTTTTCTCCTAACTTCTGAAGTTGGAAACTTAGCTCACTGATTTTTTTGCTTGCTTTTTAAAAAAGATACAAGTATTTAAGGCCATAAATATATATATTTATAAAAATATAATATAAATATAAAGGCTCTGAAGCATTCTGTTAACACTACCCACAACCTTGGTGGGATAAATCCCACAATATAATATAATATAATATAATACCTCAATTATAAATCCCATATAATTGGTTTTATATATTGCTAGATTTCATTGGCTGTTCTTTTGAGCATTTTTGTGTTAATGTACCAGCAGGCATATTGGTCTATAGTTTTCTTGTGATCTGTGTCTGGTTTTGGTATCAGAATAATACTGACTTCATAGAACAATATTTGGAGTATCTCCCGTTCTTCTGTTTTTTGGAAGAGCCATGAAGGAAGGTGTTAGCTTTTCTTTTAATGTATGGTTGAGTTCGTCAGTGAAGCTAACTGGGCCTGGGATTTTCTTTGTGGAAAGTTTTCAGATTACTAATGAAATTTCTTTACGTGTTATTGGTATATTCAGATCCTTCTCAGTGGTCTCTATCTACTTAGGAATTTATCCATTTAATACAGTTTGTCTATTTTTTTGGCATATGCTTGTTCATAGTATTCCCTTATCATCCTGTTTATTTCTGTAGAGTTGTTAGTGGTGACCTCTCCTTTATTCTTGATTTTAATAATTTGTATCAACTCCCTTTTTATCTTGGTCAGTCTAGCTTAAGATCTGTTGATTTTTACTAATCTTTCCAAAGAAGCTACTTTTGGCTTTGTTAATTTTCTCTATTGTTATTCAATTATTTATTTAATGTTTTACTGTCTATTATTTCCTTTCTTCTGCTTGCTTTGGATTTCTCTTCTTATCTCTTAAGGTGGAAGATCAGGTTATGGATTTGAGGTCTTTCTTCTTTTTTAATATGGGAATTTATAGCTATTAATTTCTCTACAGTTACTGCTTTAGTTGCATCAAAAGTTTTTTTTTTAATTTTTTAATGTATATTTATTTTTGAGACAGAGAGAGACAGAGCATGAGCAAGGGAGGGACAGAGAGAGAGGGAGACACAGAATCCTAAGCAGCTCCAGGCTCTGAGCTGTCAGCACAGAGCCCGATGAGGGTCTCGAACTCACGGACCATGAGATCATGACCTGAGCTGAAGTCGGACGCTTAACCGACTGAGCCACCCAGGCGCCCCCGCATCTCATAAGTTTTGACATATTGTGTTTTTGTTTTAGTTCATCACAGTGTATTTTCTTTTTATTTTCTTTATTTATTTTCTTAATGTTTATTTATTTTTGAGAGACAGAGTGTGAGCGGGGAATGGCAGAGAGAGAGAGAAAGACACAGAATCTGAAGACGCTCCAGGCTCTGAGCTGTCAACACAGAGCCCAACGCGGGGCTCGAACTCACAAGCCATGAGATCATGACCTGAGACGAAGTCGGATGCTTAACCAACTAAGCCACCCAGGCACCCCTCAGTGTATTTTCTAACTCATGATTTCTTCTTTGGCCAATTGATTACTAAAGAGTTTTTTGTTTAATGTCCACAGATTTGTGAGTTTCCCGAATTACTTATTGATTTCTTCTTATTTCATTCCGCTGTGGTCAGAGAACATACTTTGTATGATTTCAGTACTTTTAAATGTACTGAGTCTTGTTTTATGTGTAACATGTTATATCCTTGGAGGGTTATATCCTGGAGAGAGTTCCACGTGTAATTGAGAAGGATACATTTTCTGCTGTCATTGGAGGGAGAGATCTATACATGTCTGTTCAGTGTAGTTGTTTTTCGGTGATATTCAAGTCTATATTTCTTTATTGATCATCTAGTTGTTCATCTATTATTGAAAGTGAAGTATTTATTTATTTTTTTAAATTTTTTAAATGTTTTTATTTATTTTTGAGACAGAGAGAGACAGAGCATGAGCAGGGGAGAGGCAGAGAAAGAGAGGGAGACACAGAATCTGAAGCAGGCTCCAGGCTCCGAGCTGTCAGCACAGAGCCTGACGTTGGGCTCGAACTCATGGAGTGTGAGATCATGACCTGAGCCGAAGTCGGACGCTCAACCGACTGAGCCACCCAGGCGCCCCAAAAATGAAGTATTTAAGCCTTCAATAATTACTATTGAATTGTCTGTTTTTCCCTTCAACTCTGTGAGTTTTTGCTTCATGTATTTGGGGGCTCTATTGTTAGGTACACATATTCTTATTATAGTAGCAACATCTTCCTGATCATTTACTTCTTTAAAAAAAAAAAAAATTTTAGTCTGTGGGAGAGTGCAAGCGAGAGAGGGGCAGAGAGAGGGGGACAAAGGATCTGAACCAGGCTCTGTGCTGGCAGGCTGATAGCCGCAAGCCTGATGTAGGGTTCGAACTCATGAACTGTGAACATGCCCTCAGTGGAAGTCAGATGCTCAACTGACTGAGTCACCCAGGTGCCCCCCGATCATTTACTTGTTATTATTAAAACATGCCCTTCTTTGTCTCTAGTAACAATTTAAAGTCTATTTTATCTAATATTGGTACACCCACTCCATCTCTCATTTGGCTATTGTTTGCATATCTTTTTCAGTTCTTTTACTTTCAAGCTATTTATGTCTTTGACTCTAAAGTGTGTCTCTAGTGGACAGCGTATAGTTGGGTGATATTTACATAACCATTCTGCAAATCTCTGTCTTTTGACTAGAGTGGTTAGTTCATTCACCTCAGTCCTTGGACTTCCTGGTTCTATCTACACTTACTCCCCAGTGATATCATCCATTCTTGTGGCTTTCAATATGATCTATGTGCTGGTGACTAGACCTGAACTCCTCACCTGTTTATCTGTGTCCAGAAGGATAACTAATAGGCATCTTGCTCTTAACCTATCAGTTAAGAGAAACTGAGCTCCTAATATTCCCTAACTATTCCTTCTGCAGATCTCTTCAACTCAGTTAATAGCAACTTCATTCTTGCCACTGCTCAGGCTAAATTCCTTGGTGTCATCCTTGACTTATGTCTTTCTCTTACCCCCAAATCTCATCCATCATCAAATCCCGTTGGCTGTGCCTCAACATATATCCAAGATTCGCTCACTTAGCATCGTCCTACTGCCACCACCAGGTCCATCCATAGCTCTACCTGCCACAATCTGTTCACCCAGCCTCTCCCTTGCCCTCCTGCAGCTCATTCTCAAGAACAGAGAGATATTTCTTTTCTCAAGATCCTCAATGGCTTTCCAGCTTGCTTACATTAAAAACCAAAGCCTTACCATATTTCACATGATCTGCCTTAATTACATCTCTGACCCCATCTCTTGATTCTCTTTCCCTTATATGCTCCATGGTAGTCCCTCTGGCCTCTTGCCATTCTCTGGATTCACTTCCACCTAAGGACCTTTGCACTTGCTGCTTCCACTCCTGGGTGCATGAGGCATTTTCTGTTTTGTCATTGCTGTATCCAGTGTCCAGATTAGTGCTTGGCACACAGAGGACACCTGGTAAATATTTGTCGAGTAAATGAGCAGATGCACTGAGTCCTCGCTCAGCATGGGCTTGGTCCTGCCCTGATTTGACTCCTATGGATGTCTACATCATCGGTCTTAGGCAGTGAGGATCCCAAGGCAATGGCTGGGGCAGAAGGAGAGCTTCCATAGCATTTCCACTCACTTGTTCTCCCCCAGCCAACACCAGTCACCCTCTGTTTCAGCTACAGCCACTCTCACCCTGCTCCAACCCACGTGGGACACCAGTCTCCCAGGGGAATTGCAGTTGCCTATGTGCTGTCGTTTTGACTTGTATAGCTTTCTTTCTATAGCCCAAGGTTTGTTTATGGTAAGAAAGCCAAAAGCCCACGCTCAGTCTCGTATTAGCAGGAACCAGAAACCCTCCACCTGCTAGCTGGTGTTTCAAGCCCTTATGGTTGTGTTACAGGGGATGGGAAAGTGCCACAGGTGGTGCACTGCAAAAGTCCACAGGGTGACTTTCACATGCATATGGCAGCCTCAGGAGGGAAAGGTCTTACTTGAGGACGGTTGTGATTGGACATTGGAGTCCTAGAGGTATGGCATATCTCAAACGCTGATTTCTGTAATCAAGAGAAGTTTTTGTGAGCTCTTCAGAGATAATGTTCTTAGGGCTAGTGTCTCTCACCTACAGTTTACTTGGTTGGCTGATGCTTCCTCTGACTGCTTACGCTTTATCCTCTGCCCTTGTTCCGGGATCCCCTTCTCCAGATGGTTCTCTTGGGTAGATTCTCAAGATGATCCAGGCTGGTTCCCGGCTGCAGGGTCCACACCTGGCCCACAGGAAACTTTGGAAGCAGACCGTTCCCATCCCAGCCACTTCCTCTAGCTCTGCTGGAGCAGCCAGGGCTGTGGTGATTCAGCTGAGGTCATTAGACTCATGACAAACTTTTCAAGTGGCTCAAGGTTGTCAAGCTCCCACTGGGAAGCACCAATATCCAGCACCCCAACAGCTTACTCGAAAGAGCTTTTCATCGACTCCCTCTTCAATCTTTCTGAACAGTCTTGGCTTTGCCAGTGGCCTGGAGGTGACAGGGGAGAAGGGCTAATCTTGTCGGGACCCCTTTGGACACCTCCTGCACCAAGTTCTGCTTGGCTGGTGGAGCCCTCGCACCGGGGTGTCAGAATATCTGGACCTATTGTATTGTTCTTGTCTTTGAGCTTTCTGTCACAACTTTGAAGACCATAGGAAGAGTCGCATTTAACATCTGGTCACACATCTGAAACAAGACAGTTACCAACAAAAGGAGGATGGAAAAGAAAGGCTGAGTGTTTTTATTGGTGTGAGCAAAGTGAACAAGAAGCCCGTGGCTAAGCCAAAACTCACTGTGCAGGAGCACAGACCCCCCAAGTGTTGGTCTAAGACACTGCGAGGTTGGACTTTTCCAGATGGGTTTTCGATCGGAGTTTGTTCATTTCCCAGGAGATGAACGTCACACATGTGGGAAGCTGAATAATGACACCCCCCAACAACAACAAAAATGCATCCACTTCCTAATCCCTGAAGCTTGTGGTCTATCACCCTTTACAGCAAAGGGGACTTTGCAGGTGTGATTAAGGAAGGTTCTTGGAAAAGGAAGAAGGGTCCACGAGCCAAGGAGCACAGGGGGCCTCCAGAAGCTGGAAAAGGCAAGGATGTGCATTCTCTCCAGAGTGCCTGGAAGGAACCACCCTGCTGACTCCTTTGTTGTAGACTTCCGATCTAAGGCCTGTAAGAGAGGGAACAGCTGCTGTTTAAAGTCACTAAGTTTTTGTGAGTTACAATAGTGACAGCAAGCTAACGCACACGTGTTTTACTTGCGTGAAGGTAGGAGTATTCTCCAGGCACCCCCAGAAGTCAGAGAATGGACTGTACAGGTAGGACACTGTTGGCATGCGGGTGCTGGGTGCAGGTGGGGGTTCAGCTGTGTCCTACGGATTTCCAGCAGACATGGAGGGAAACCTGAAGCACTTGAGTGTTGAGCAGAAACTCCGCCACCGGCAGGTTTAAGGATGAGTTCCTCGCGTCCACAAAACCAGCCTCCAATTCCTTTTCGTTTCTTTTTACAACACAGTGAATGGCGACACTTGAATTGTGAGTGACAACAACTGTTTACAGTTTGAAAACCTGCACAATAACCCATGAACAGATTGCGTGTTTGAACTCAACGCTTCATTGATCTTACCCCTGTTTGCCCAACAGGAAACAAATGTTTTAAAGCGGAGTAAAACTTTGTTTGGCGTTCCTGGTAGCGTTTAACAATTGAACCCCATCTGTTCAACAAAAGCTTTAATTGGAAACTTGTTGTCTTTGGTTGTATTGAGGGAATTCTTTATCCAGCCGAAAGAAGTTCACATTAATGTTGCCCTGTGTCTCAGGTCTTAGCAGACCAGGATTACAGAACAAGGGCACATGTCCTCTTCGTATTTATTGGTGTGGCACAATCCCCCTGGTCTGCTCGATGCTATAAATTTGCCCACCTCACGGTGCCCCCAGTTACCTTTCAGTGTTTCTGATGGGGGCCCCACTCTGCTGCAGGCAGCGCATGGGCCCCTCAGATCCAATACCTGTTGCCTGTAGAGTTCCCTGGCAAACCCACACGCATCATGAAGACAAGGTCTCCTCTGGGAGCTGATGTTGGCGGCTCGGTGCCGAGGTGCTGCTGGCCTTAAGGTACAGGCAGGAGAGTGGCTCCCCCCACCCTGCTCTGCAGCAGCACCTGTCCCCCTCCCCACAGGTGCTCAGACCCCACCCTCAGCCACCCCGCTCCGAGTCCTCCCTGGATCCCTCTGCGGGAACCTCGTACATGGCCCGAAGGAAGTGTGGCAAGGACAACCCCCTGGGGCCCATCCCCCCACCGTGACAGCTCCTCCCGATGACCCAAGCACACCACGTGGAAGAACTTGGGTCACATCAGTGGCCCTTGACACAGGGGCCCTGGGAACTTCAGGAATCTTGACGCTCAGGCTGTATCCCAGACAGGTTCTGCCAGAACCACGAGAGACCTGCAGGGAGATGACGTGGTTTTCACAACCGCCCAGGGGATTTTTCCATGAGCTGAGGTAGATCTCGAAGATCAGCAAGAACATGGGATTTCTGGCACGGATGGTTTCTTCAATTTTCTTTTCTGTAAAATTAAGTATGGTGAAAAGCTATATATATATGTATGTATATATATATATATATATATATATATGTATGTATATATATATATATTTTTTAATTAGACAGCATGATATAAATCACAAGGAGACAGCAGAAGCCTCTGGAATGAAGCCCCCATGTCTTCACGGAATGATCTGAGGCAGCAGCCGGGGCCCAGGGCTGCGTGAACGTTTTGCCTGGTGGTTCTGGGCAGCCCTACCATCCCTCATTAGCCCAGGCTGGTCCCCGTTTGTCAGACCTGAAGGTTTTGGGATTTGGATGTTCTGCTTAAGAAGACAGACACAAAATGACAAATCAAAGTTAGGTGCAAAAGTGGCTACTTACTTAAAAGTGGGAGAGGAGGCCTGAACAGTAAATTCCACGGTAAAGAACTTCTCCGACTGGGCTGGAAGATCCCATCATCAGTGGGCTCCGGGCGGTGCCGCTCAGCTAGGCACACGCTGAATGTGTGTCCATCCCTGTGTCCTTGTGTGTGGACAGCCGGTACGCTGGCCTTAAACCCTCGAGGAGGGACTCGCACGCTCTACTTTCGCTGGGTTCTAGAAAGCTTCCCCTGCACTCGCACGCGGCAGGGGATGGGAACCGCGGGCTGTGTGCCCCTCCGATCGGGCAGCGTGCAGCTCCATCCGAGCGAAGCCGCCTGTATGCCTGTGCTTCAAAGACGCGCCCACACGCCGTGGGTGGGCCAGTTGTGCTGACGCTGGCTCTCAGGCAGCAGGTGCTCAGCCCCTGGGAGCCAGCTTGACAGCCAGGGACTTGCTTGAGCTCTCCTTCCTCAATGTCTCATCTCCATCAAGAGTCTTCTCCCACGACCTCATTCTTCTATTTTCCTTCCTTTTTCTTCCGCTTCCTTCTGGAAGTACTAGATGCCAGAAACCGCTTGGGCACTGATCATCAGGTGTCTGGCTGACTCAGTGGGTGGATGTGCCAGGGTGAAGGGACCCATCAGGTGTAGTCGGCAGCAGCTTCCTTGGCCGGGGGTGGGGAGGGAGGGCTGGAGAATGGATTTCTGTACCGTGCGCACAGAAGGTGACTGTGAGGTACACGTTTACCCGGTTGAGTCGTGTCCCCCCAGATTCCTGTCCACCTGGAATCTCAGGGCGGGGCGTGCCCTTATTTAGAAGTGGGGTTTTGCAGACATAATTAGGGGGAGTTTGTACTGAGTGGGTGGCGGTGTCCTTACAAGAGAGGAAGGGACACACAGAGGTGCACGTGGGGGCACAGGCCCAAGTTGGAGAGGCGCAGTGGCAGGCCAAGGAATGCCGAGGAACACCTGGAGCCAGCAGACGCTGCAAGAGGCAGGAAGGATCCTCCCCTAGAACCTTCAGAAGGGCCACGTCCCTGCTGCCGATGCCTTGATTGCAGTCTCCTGGCCTCCAGACCTCGAGACAATACACTCCTGCTGCTTGCGATCCACCTGGTTGGGGCACTTTGTTACAGAAGCCCCGGGAGACTCATATACACGTGAATAAATTATTTGAAAACAAGGCCAAGAGTGGCCGGGTGCACATATACACATGGTACTGAGAGAGGCCAAACCCCCAGCCTGAGAGTTGGCGCCACGTGCTTTTTGACGTGGCCTTCGCTCCGCGATCGGAGGCGAGACCTAAAAGCAAACGGGCGCAGGTGCAGTGACACGCTGATTGACCTTAGACCACCTCAAAGGACGCTGCGAGCCAGCCACCGTCTTGAAAACCCTACCTGAGGCCCCAGGAGGTGATGGATGTCCGAGTGCAGAGAATGCCATTGTACAGCTGAGCATTTCTCTGTGCGTTTGGTTGTGTTGCCGCGTCCAGAGAAGAAACCGAGGTTTCCCGGCTGTGTTCACAGCTTTTGTGCAGCAAACACACAACGCACAGAAGCGCTCAGTGCATTTGTCTTCCTCCGGGCTTGCCTAGCCTGCAGCCTGTGGACAGATTGCTATCACCTAAAACACACGGAACTCTTGATGCGTGCCGGAACGCCCAGCGGTCTCAGCTTTCCTTTGCTCAGCCAAGGGTTTTAACGCTGTTTATATTCTGAAACAGGATAGTTTTCTTTCCCCCACCTCTCTCTCTGTCACATAAAAGACCAGCCAGGAAAATAGCTGCAAACTGCCAGGGAAATGTAAAGAAATGATGAATTTTTAAAGTCCCCCAATATACACTTTCCTCCTCAAACGAGAAAAGGAAAGGTACCAGGGGAGTCTGCTGATCACAGAAACGAAAATTGAAAACCTTCTCTCCTAGCCATCCTTACATCATAAGAAGAAACTGTACTGGCTTAGAAACAGGCGGAGACGTAAAGATCGACCACTAAATGCAACGTGTGAGAGTTCTTCTGGCAGAAACCTGCTGTGAGGTATCGGTAAATGGGTATAATTTTGGTGACCACACGTGTTTCTGTTATGTTTTTTACCCTTTATTTTAAATCTGCAGTAAGCCGCAACAAGTGTTGTATGCTTTTAATTAAACTCAGCATTTGGATCCTTTCTAAATAAGCAGTGCAAGATGAGGGGCGGGGAAGCAGGCTTAAACATTAAAAAGTTTTTTCTTGATTAATTATTAAATATAACCCTTAAATACTTGGGCACTTTTAAGTATCGGTGAGAGATGAATAGCGGTATTCTTGCAGCCGAGAGAGGCGATGAACCCTGAAGGCTCGTCGCCAGCTCAGAGGTGAGTCCTGACAACCTGTCCTCTTATAAAGGATGACAAATCCCAGTTAGCATTATTCATTGGCAAGCTCCGAGATCAGTTTGAAATTCTCACAGCACTTGGAAATTCACACACATTAGTCGAGTGGAAAAGATGTCAAGGACTAAAATGAAAAATAAATCATTTTTGTCCACGTCAGTGTTGTAGTAAAGGTGTTCGTGTAAGCAGAACCCTGGCCAGTGCACTTGATAACCAGTCCTCCTCGTCCCTTACTCCAGACCTTTCTACTGTGGTGTAACGTGACTGAGAGCCTCAGGCTGCCAAACCGCCCCTCTGGGCTGGCGTGGGGGTGGGCTGGCGTGGGGGTGGGCTGGCCCCGCCCAGGATCCATCTTACGGATCTCCAAACATTCTTCAGATTTCCCTTCAGATGATGGCTCATTGTGTGACCTCGACTCCCATTCCACCTTTTCAGACTTACCTACTTATAGTAAATACAGTAAGTACAGCTACAGTTTCCCTTTCTCGGACAAGTTAATGTTTTTCTCTGAAGTACAGAGAATGAAGGACTTTGTGAAGTCTGGAGTTAAAAATACAAAGGCAATTAAAATACTTTTTGGACCGTTTCCACATCACTGCTATTGTGAATAATGTCCCATAAAAACATGGGAGCATAGGTATCTTTTCAAGATTCTGAGTTCAATTCTTTTGGATAAATACCCAGAAGTCAGATTGCTGAATCCTATGGCGGTTCTATTTTTAATTTTTTGAAACAGCCTGAATATCCATGGACAGAGGAGTAGATAGAGAGAATGTGGTACATACATACAATGGGATTAAACAAGGGAATCCTGCCATCTGCAACAACGTGGCTGAATCTTGAGGACATTATGCCGAGTGACGTAAGCCAGTCGCAGAAGGGCAGGCACTGCCCAATTCCACTTACGTGAGGTGTCTAAAATAGTCGAACTCCCAGAAACAGAGGGGAGGCTGGTGGTTACCAGGGGTGAGGGGACAGGAGACGAGGGAACTGCCATCCGGTGGGTACGGGGTTTCCGTCACACAAGGTGAATGAGCTCTACAGGTCTGTCGTACGATACCACCCAGGGTTAACAGGGCTGGAGAGTGCACTGAATTTGTCAAGAGAGTGGGTCTTACGTTAAGTGTTCTTACCACAATAAAAAAAAAAAGTGGAAATTCTGTCAAAGTTACCTTTTTTTGTAACTGAGTCATAGCTGTTGTTTCAAAAACAGGCAAGAAACGCATGGCATCCGTTGTCTTTGAGCGTTTTGGTAAGGAACAAGGTGGTCCATCACAACCGTAGACGGAAGATACTTGTCTTCTTTGCTATCCCCACTCTACTCTCATAGCACATGATACATGTTGAAAAAAAGAAACAGAAAGGTAGCAGGACACAGAGGGCAAAGAAATTCTGTTCAGTGTTTGCTCTGAGGATCATACGGAAGCCTACTCTGTGGATGATTAAACATCACAAGTTTGGGGAATAGTCCTTTCTAATGAGGGTTTCTGCATTTTCCCCATATTTAATTAATGCAAGTAACCCAAAGGGAAGGTACCACGATTCAGTTTCCGACTAAATCTAAAGATCTGATCCAAAGATACCTGGAAACACAAAACCATTTGGAGGCTATGTGAATGCTGTCACACACCCAGTTGGTAACTGGCCATAGCATCTTAAAACCTGTTAAGGAATTGATAAGGGGGCTTCCCCCAACCCCCATTCTGTCCAAGGACCATGTGTAGGGCAAGAATTTTGTTTCTTTGAAATTTTGCAGGGACAGGAGGAGCTTGTTTTTTGTTTTTTGTTTTTTTGGCTTGGATGGAATTGCCATGGCCTTAGATTGCCTACCAACACTTGTAACTTGCAAACGTAGAATTTTATGCATTTATTCAGAGGTCCAGCCTCAGATGTTGAGTAAGCAACTGTGAGATTGAGGCTCCAGCCTTTCCAGTAAACATACAATTTTGCTTGATGATGCAGGACTAGGGGGAGGGAGAGCATTTTCACTTTTCTTCCAAATCACTACAGCTGAAAACTACACCTGTTGGACAGCAACCCGAGGCAGGGGAGGAAAGAACAGAAGAAAGCAAGAATAGCTCTATCCATTCATTCGTCTCTTCACTCATCAAGTTCTTAGTGAGCGCCTACTGTGTGCCAGGTACTGGGCTTGTCAGTACCTGAAGCTCAAGTCCAACGTGCTTAGTTACGGCTTCGTGTTGGTATGACACAACCACGACTCCCAAAACATTCTTTCTTTTTTTTTTTTTTTAATTTTTTTTAACGTTTATTTATTTTTGAGACAGAGAGAGACAGAGCATGAACGGGGGAGGGTCAGAGAGAGGGAGACACAGAATCTGAAACAGGCTCTAGGCTCTGAGCGGTCCGCACAGAGCCCGACGCGGGGCTCAAACTCACGGACCTCGAGATCATGACCTGAGCCGAAGTCGGTCGCTCAACCGACTGAGCCACCCAGGCACCCCTCAAAACGTTCTTTCTGAAAGAGTTCTATTGCAAAGGTCTATGTGCTACTCTGACACGTAAAGAGTTCTATTGCAAAGGTCTATTTGCTACTCTGACACGTTAACAAAATGTATCTCTGAAACACCAAGTATTAAAAAAGAAAATCCAGCATTAAGCTGACAAGGCTCCCTTTGCAGACACATGGCTGCCTAACCACCTCTTTAGTAAAATAAATAAATAAATAAATAAGGCTAAAAATGCCTGCAGTAAAAGAGAGAATGCACTGTCCATGTTGCCCAGACACAACAGCAAAAGACAAAAAGCCAGAACTACAGAACTGTTAACCCCAGGCAGGGGTTACTTAGAGTCCCAGTCCCTACTAACTGTATGCCCCCCTGGGATCAGAGACAGCGAGACAGAAGCCGAATTATGAGAGAAACCGAACACTTCGCTCTCAGCCTTTCTGTCTCCTCGGCTCCCTGGTTCTTGTCACAAACAATGGGGTGTGGTACATGACAGACATACTAATCCTGAACGTGTCTTGCAGGGAATACAAGCATTTAGGGCTGGAAAAACAGACTGGCTGAGGCCAAGGGAATGAAAGCAGGGCGGGAGAGAGACTCTCGGAGGCCAGTTCCGGGGGAGGTTAGACTTGACCAGCTGCTTAGGGCTAAGGAAGTGGGAAGCCGTGTGGGTCATTCGTAGCTGCTCGCTGCTGGTCCCCTAGGATTCTACTTTCTTCTTTATGCCGTCCTGCGTGGCAGGTTCTCTCCTAATGTAGTTACCTTCTCCCAAGTGGCCTCCGTGCCCAGGAAAATCTCCGTTTTCCGGGGTGACGGGTGCTCCCACGGCTGTGTGTTTAGTTAAGCTTGGTTCCACAGAATCGAGTGAGGAGAACTATTCTGGAGAATAGGCCGTGACTCGTGCCGGGAACTGGAGGCTGTAGTAGTTGAAAGTAGCATCTAAAGCTTTTATGAGTGGGTCTGTAATCAATAGTAACTTTCAACATCTTGTATTCCCTAAATTCTCAGATAAGGCACAACATCATTTATCTTTCGGAAGTACACCCCACCTCTGGTCAACCGTCCACATACCTCTTTCCTTGTTTTTGTTTCACGGTGTCCCTGTTCCCCAAAAAATCTAGCAGAGAAGAAGAGAAAATTTATTTGCTTAGATCCTTGAGCTAAAATCAGATTCCTTGCTACAAAGCGATCTGCAAAGCATCCTTCACCCGAAAACAAATGGATTGCAGGGCCACCTGCTGGGCATTCCGAGCTGCGCACACCCTGGGTTCAAAGACCAGCTCATTTACTTAACAGCGAGCCAGGTAGTGGTCCTCAGACTGAGACACCCGGGGTCACAGGAGGACTTTTCAAGGAGGCCTCAGAGTTTTGAGGGCACCAATCCCCAGCTGCTCAAATTCTACACGTCCTCTCTCTTAGGGCGGATAGGATGGGACATTCCGGCAGTGAGCTGCCTGCTGTCCTGCTTCCTGCCTTTCCGCGCTCCTTTTAAGACAGTGTTGTAGACTGACTGTGTCCTCCCAAAACTCCTATATTGAGACCTAACCACCAGGGTGATTAGGTCATGAACGGGATTTGTGCCATCGTAAAAGAAGCCCACGAGGCTGCCTTACCCCTGCTACCGTGTGAGGACACGGCGAGAAGACAGCTCTCTGTACAGAACCAGGAAGCAGGCTCTCAACCAGTCCCCAAATCTGACAGCACCGTGGTCTTGGACTTCCAGCCTCCCCAGCTGTGAGAAATAAATCTCTGTCATTTATAAGCCACCTAGTCTATGGTAGTTGTAGCAGCCTGAACACCCCAAGACATTCAGTGCCAGGCATCATTCTAAGTGCTGTACGTTTAATTTTTTAAATTTTGTTAATGTTTATTTATATTTGAGACAGAGAAAGAGAGAGAAAGACCCTGAGCAAGGGGAGGGGCAGAGAGAGAGGAAGGCACAAAATTAGAAGCAGGCTCCAGGCTCGGAGCTGCCAGCACAGAGCCCGACACAGGGCTTGAACTCACAAGCTGTGAGATCATGACCTGAGCTGAAGTCGATGCTTAACCAACTGGGCCACGCAGGTGTCCCTAAGTGCTGTACATTTAACTCAAAAAGCCTCAAATGTCCCAAACAAAGGGGCAATTTGAAATGCCACCATATATTATTATTGGAGAATGCCTCCTTCATCAAGGATGCCTGTTGGCTATATAATTTGTATTATTTCAAGGGGAAGAAAATAGAAGGTCCACCTTCTGACAATTAACATTATATTTCCAAGTAAAAGAATTCCATATCAAGAGTAAATTCTGTATTTTCCTGACTTTTATTCAGATTTGTAAGAGAAACATTTTCATCAACGAACTTTGCCAAATGATTAGTAGGTACATAAATAATATTCACTTTTTACTTGGACTCAAACCCCTTCCTGGCTCTCATTTACCAATAGCTTCTTTTTTCTTTTATTTATCATGACCACATACCTATAAAAACTTTATGAACTTAATGTGTTTATATATTCTACTCTAAGTCCCCTTTTTGTTCTTTTTTTCACTGAACCCTGTCTCATTCAAGCAATAATCTCACTTATAGACACCTGAACTAATTTTTTAAAAGCCAAATAGATATGCTTAAATGATACATTTCTAATAAATTGCTTTTAATATCTAAAAATTCTTTGTCAAATGTATACAGCTGACCCTTGAAAAACATGGGTTTGAACTACATGGGTCCACTCATATGTGGACTTTTTCACATAAATACAGTATAGTTCTGTAAGTATATTTTTTTCTCTTCCTTATAATTTGCTTAACATTTTCTTTCTTCTTGATTACTTTATAGAATATATATACTTTACAGAATATAGATAGAGTATATAATACAAATAACATACAAAATGTTAACCAACTGTTTATGTTATCAGTAAGGCATCCGGTCAACAGTAGGCTATTAGTAATTAAGTATTTGGGGAGTCAAAACTTTTAAATGGGTTTTTGACTGCAGGGGGCATCAGTACCCCTAACACCTGTATTGTTCAAGGGTGAACTGTAATATATTTCCATGGTTTTTATTAGTCATATATGAATAATGATTGTAATGAGAATTTAATCCAGAAAAAAACTTTAACACTTAGAGATTTCTAGCTATAGAAAAGTAAATATTAATTTAAATTTCTATACATATTCTCTTGCAGAGAAGTGTAATAGGATCATCAATAAAAGACTATCAAATGTAAAAATGTTAGTTTGATGGTTAATATAAGAAATAACAAGTGTTGGTAAGGATTCAGAGGACAAGGAACCCAGCATGCACTATTGGTGGGAATATAAACTGGTGTAACATTGGTAAAAAAAAAAAAAAAAAAAAAAAAAAATTGGTGACATTGGTAAATTGGTACAAATTGGAAAACAGTATGGCGGTTCCTCAAAAAATGAAAAATAGACATGCCATACAATCCAGTAATTGCACTTCTGGGTATTTACCCAAAGAAAACAAAAACACTAACTTGAAGATATATATGCACCCCTTTGTTTATTGGAGCATTATCTACAATAGCCAAGATATGGAGGCAATCTAAGGGTCCATTGATAGATGAATGGATAAAAATGTGAGATATATACACAATGGGATATTCCCCAGCCATAAAAAAAAAAAAAGAATAAAATCTTGACATTCACAACAAACTGGATGGATCTATAGAGTATTATGCAAAGACAAAAACCTTATAATTTCACCTATACGTGGACAAACGAGCCAACAACAACAGCAAAAGAGTAACAGACTCATAAATATAGACACCAGAGTAGCGGTTGTGGGAGCACAAATTAGGTAAAGGGGATTAAGAGGCACAGACCTATAAACAAAATGAGTCATAGAGATGTAACCTACAGCTGAGTCAATAATATTGTAATAATTTTATATGATGACAGATGGTAATTACACACTGAGCATTTCGTAATGATTATAACTGTTGAATCACTGGTACACCTGAAACGAATCCATTATATGTCAAGACTGTACTTCAATTAAAAATGTTTTTAAGAAACACAAAGATTCAAGAAAAAAGAAATAGTTAAAAATAAATAATAGACTACCGAATATGGAAAAAATTTCCTCTTAAGATAAAAGCTGTTTGTACAGTATGACTGGACTGGGGGAGGAAGTGGAATCGGGACTTCTCAGTATTTAATTTTCCCTCATTTTTCGAACTTTAATCGACAAGAAGTTACAATTTGACAACACTCTGAGAGAGGATATAGACGGAAAATTTAAGGGAGAGGTCATTTTTTTTTTTTTAAGTATTTACATCTTTTGCAACTACTAAACTTGCTATTAAAAACAAGGGCACCTGGGTGGCTCAGTGGGTTCAGCAGCCAACTCTTGCTTTCTGCTGAGGTCTTGATCTAAGTAGTTAGTGGGCTGAGGCCCCGGGTTGGGCTCTGCTTGGGATTCTCTCTCTCTCTCCCAGAATAAATAAACTTTATAAACGGCAGACAAAATGTGGGAGGGTAGATTCTTTGCCAAGTTCTTGTGGGACCGCTCGCACGGAGACGATCACCACCACCTAGGGTCTCGGTATTTCAAAGGTAAGCACAGAAAAAGGGTGGGTCCTCCTGCGTCCACAGTCCCGAGACCACTGGATTTAAACACTGATACACCCCCTCCCCCAGAAACAGGGCCGCTGGGGCCCTGCGGACCCAGGGCCCGGAGGCATCAAACGGCACCGCGTGTGACCGGGCACAGGCGCGCCGCCCCGAGCCTGAGCGTGGGGTGTACGCCGCCCCCGGGGCCTCAGAACCTCACCATCCACGCACCCGACCCCAGCCCAGCGGGACCAAGCAAGGAGCAGGCAAGGAGTCGACCGCACGGCCGCAGCCCTCAGGGTCACAGCTCAGGAATTCCCCGCAGGTCTCCCAAATTGGAAGGCGGGGGGGGGCGGGGCGAAGCCGGTTCTCCAACAAGCCCGGTGATTGGTGGGTGGAGAGGCGTGGGGCGGGGCGACGCCAGCTCCCCTAGGAGCTCGGAGGTTGGTGGGCGGGACGGTGGAGGGGCGGGGCGACGCCGGCACTCCGGAAGAGGCCGGGGATTGGTGGGCGGGGCGGCGGGGCGGCGGGAGGCGGTCTCGCGCCGGGGGCGTGACTGGGCACGTGGTACGGAACCGGCGCTGCTGCAGCTGAGGGGGTAAGCGGTCTGGACGGGCCGGGCCGGGCGGTCCTCGGAGGGGGCGGACGGGTCGCGCCTCGGCGTGTGGGAGCAGGGACCGAGGTCCCCGGGGGAGTGGTGGCCGGGAGCCCCGGCTTGGAGAGGCCTGGCCCACCGCCTGGTGCGCGTGGCCAGTAGGGACCGGGAGAGAGGGTACCGCGGTTAAAAGAAGGCCCTCGCGGGGACCCGGCGCGCTGCGGGCGGCGGGCAAGACGCGCAGAAGACCGCTCAATCACTTCCTCCTGACGAGGCCCCCAAAAAACTCAAGGCTCTCTTTCTCCCCTGGAGCCTTTAGGTCGATGTTGCTGGCCGGCCGGGGCCCGGGGTCAGGGGTCCTTAGGGTCAGACTTTCAGGCGGGTGTGAGGCGGTCGGCTCAGTCTTGCTCTCGGCTTCAATTTCCCCATGTGCAAACTGGGGGTGGTCCTGTCCTCGGGCGGCCCCCCGCGGCATGGGCGGGGTCCCGGACGGTCATCCTCGTGCTGACCTGGTGTCACGAGCTGGAGAACATGAGAGACAAGGACTGGGACACATGTAGGTGTTGCCGGGTGGTTCCAGCTGCCACTAGCTTCATTGTTTAAGTGAAGAAACACTTAACCGGGAAAGTTAGAGATCCGGGCATTTATTCTGAAAGCATAATATTTTCTCTTGTTCACTCCCACACAGCGCTTTTACCTTCACAAGTGGGGTTCAGCAGGGCATGTCAAAGGGGTCCCATCTTTAATGGTTTCCGGTGTGGATGGGGAAGAGGGGCAGGTTGGGACAGGAGCTCCTAGAACTGTGAGCGGGAGCGAGAAAATGGCCCTGGCCTGACCTCCTTTGACCAGATTAGGAATTCAGAGAAGCATTTGCTTTTCAGGCAGCCCTGGTGACTTGGCATGGAGAGCTGAACAATCTGATCTCTGTTCCGTCTTGGGTAAAAGTGCGACTTAGGCAGATATATCTCTGCCTTAGCTGGAAGGTGGTTGTTCATTTTGACCGCAAAGAATATTAGTGAGAAGATCCCACAGTGAGCTTGGGGTTTCTGGTATTTCATAACCAGGAACCCAAATGAAAAGCACCCAGTGTAGCATATGGTCCTAGATAGCTTCCCAGTTTACATGATTGGTGACAGATAGATGGGAATTTCACTTGTTTATGCTCATGAAATGCCTCTCCAGCATTTGTGGACTGACTTGTGTTTCAGATCAAAGCCTCAGGGGCAGCAGTCTTAGGTGGCTGGGAGGTGTGTAAATATTTTATGCGCTGAGAACTACGTAGCTGGAGCTGGCCGTTCTGAAATCATAGAAATCATACAGCACAGCTGGGGCATCTTTCTGTTTGCTAAGCAGCCGCCAGGCCTCATGTCACGGTATAGAGTCACTGCCGTGTTTAGCAATCACTTTGGAATCCTCTACCAGGAAAAAACTACTCTTCGACTGCAGTGTGTCAGTACACAGGCATTTAGAACTACCTGGATGTGACAGGACCTCGTCACTACTGCTGCATTTCTGAGATGTCTGGTGTGACTTGTGATGCTTCTGGCCAGTCTTGCCACTTGATGGAATTTGAAATGTCAGTTGAGGGAAGGAGAGGGAACCGATTTTGAAAGTCCCCAAACCAGAATCCTTTTGTTCCCTGCTCATTCCCACCTTTAGACGGCTGGTCAAGTGAGTTCCTTTCCCCTGTATGTGTTTGCGTGGCAGAGCAGGATGTGTTGGGTCTCACACATGAGAAGCTGGGTGTTGGAAAATGCACTCTGGAGGGGGGCTGAGTTCCATGGAAGTTTCTTCATCAGGCCCGTGTGGAGGTTTCACATGTTGCCTTTGACCGTTTCTGGGCTCAGATTATCAACTTTTTAAATCGGACTTTCTTTGCCTTGGGTTTTGATTGTTGTGTTGTGGCTTTGTGACAGTAACAGACAGGATGTGACGCTTCTGCTGCAGTCTTTGGAGTGATTATTTTGTCTGTTGGTGGTAGTAAGTGGGAAGTTCAGTGCGTGCGTTAGAAAAATCTTAAGTGCTGATAAATCAGTGTTACTGGCAGCTGCCTACTTTTAATTTTCATCAGATTGTCTTCAACTCAGGCCCTTCCTTCAGTTAACTATCTTTTCTGGCCCACAATCTTGTGCACACGTTCCTTCTGAGAAAGGAACTGGGAGATCACCCTGAGCCTCTCACTGCTTGTGTGTGCACTGCAATCACTTCCTGGAGGCCTCGTGATGGCTGCGAGGGTGGAGTAGAACTTTATTGCCTCTTCGACCAGTGCCGTCCTGGCCCACTGCTCAGTCAGACCCGTCTACAGGCAGGACGGACAGGTTGTGCTTCCTTCCAGGAACCTGTAAGGCCCACGATTCGGTTGAAAGATGTCGGCCCTCACTACCCTGTTTAAGTATGTTGATG
The DNA here is from genome assembly GCF_023721935.1 of Panthera uncia. Taxonomy (NCBI): domain Eukaryota; kingdom Metazoa; phylum Chordata; class Mammalia; order Carnivora; family Felidae; genus Panthera; species Panthera uncia. The sequence continues at coordinate 4,531,211 of NW_026057586.1, read as the reverse complement.
AAAATCAGGATCGCTACATTAAGGTAAGAGAATATTTATTGCAGTAAACGTTAAAATTAGGTTTAATCCAGTGGGGCTCAGAGAAACTGTCAAGAAGCAAATATAAGCTATGCCTTTTATTTATTTACTTATTTATTTTGGTTTGTTTATTGAGGGAGAGAGAGAGCAAGCATGAGTGGGGGAGGGACAGAGAGAGGGAGAGAGAATCCCAAGCAGGCTCTGCACTGACAGCAAAGAGCCCGCCTGACATGGGGCTCGAGCTCATGAGCTACGAGATCATGAGCTGAGCTGAAATCAAGAGTCGGATGCTTAACTGACTGAGCCCCCCAGGCACCCCGGAGCCATGCCATTTATATCAAGTATTAAAAATATTATGTAGACACAGGTGCCTGGGGGGCTCAGTCAGTTACGTGTCCAACTTCAGTTCAGGTCATGATCTCTCAGTTTGTGTGTTCGAACCCTGTGTCGGGCTGACAGCTCCCAGCCTGGAGCCTGCTTCAGATTCTGTGTCTCCCTCTCTGTCTGCCCCTCCCCTGCTTATGCTCTGTCTCTCAAAAATAAATGTTAAAAAAAAATTTTTTTTTTAAATTTTGTGTAGACAGAGTGAGACAGGTACTGTGTGATCTCATATATATGTGGAATCTTAAAAAGTAGAATGTGGAGAAACAAAGTGGAATGGTGGTTGCTGAGAGTTGGGGGGGGGGGGGGGGGGGGGACCCGACAAAGAGGGATCAGGCTTCCCGTTCTGGGTTACGGGGTCCCCGGGCCGGAATGTACAGCAGGGTGACTGTAGTTAATAATACTGTGTTCTGTACTGAAAATTTGCTGAGAGCTTCCAGAGTTCTTGACACACACACACACACACACACACACACAAATGGTAACCTAAAATGTATTATTTAGAGGTCTTCTCCTCTACCTTCTCATCACAGTATGCAAGTTACCCTTTAGTGTTTGACAGAAAGTCTTTATATATATATGTTCGTAGAAGTAGAAGAGCTCATCCGACATTTTTGTTTAATCTCTGCATGCAAATTCTTGTAGTAGATACAGACTAAAGAACTTTAACTTTTTTTTTTGCATTTAGTCTGTTTTAAATGATTCAGTAATGTTATAAGTTCATCTGTTTCTTGACATGAATTTAAAGAATTGTGCTTTAAAGTTATTCTTGGAAGACACATTTCAGATGAAATCTGTGGTTCTCATTCTAAAAATTATACTTTAAAGAATTTGGCCGTTGTCAGCGTAGATAATAAGCTGACCTGGACTGTGAAGATGTTGTTTCTGTATGTTTCAGCTTTAATTTTGTTAGACTCGGACATAAACTTACTTATGGAACTTTGTGCATTTTACATTCATCTCGTGCTTAATGGTTAAAAATACACATTCTGACATTTTTCTGCTATTAAGCTGTAGTTCGTGAAACAATACAGTTTTTAAAAATCTTAAACAAAAAACCGGTGAGGTAGCTCTTCTCTTTTACATGTAGCCGTCACGTTTAAATGGAGCGGCCACAGGTAGGAAGTCAACTTGGCGTCCTCGAAACCTGGCAAAATCACGACTAACCTTTCTTCCTTTTTTTTTTTTATTTTATTTTTTTTATTTTATTTTTGGGACAGAGAGAGACAGAGCATGAACGGGGGAGGGGCAGAGAGAGAGGGAGACACAGAATCGGAAACAGGCTCCAGGCTCCGAGCCATCAGCCCAGAGCCTGACGCGGGGCTCGAACTCACGGACCGCGAGATCGTGACCTGGCTGAAGTCGGACGCTTAACCGACTGCGCCACCCAGGCGCCCCTAACCTTTCTTCCTTAAGGGGCACCTTTTCACAGTCCCTTTTTGCTGATCATCCCCAAACAGAAACTCGCGGAATGGGTGGCCATCCAGAGTGTATCTGCGTGGCCCGAGAAGAGAGGTGAAATCAGGCGGATGCTGGAGGTCGCTGCGGCGGACATCAAGCAGCTGGGGGGCTCTGTGGAACTGGCAGATATTGGGAAACAGAAGGTAAGGGGCCGGCACCTGGGAGTTACAGAACCCTGGGGAGCAGGTCTGCCTGAGGGGTTGGTAGGACTCAGCACATTCTTAAGCCATCTTGCTTCGGGTAATCTGCTTGTCTTTAGAACAAACGGGAAAGGCCCGATTTGGGTACTAAACTGTGTGATTCCCTCAGTTGGACTGGGGCAAAGCTTTTGTAACACTCGGCATTTCTCTCCAGGTGGCAGAGCTGTTGAGGTTACTTAGAAATACATTAATATAATGGCCACTCTTAGAAGACAGTGGGGACCCCCCCCCCCCCAGCAGAAAGCAGCCTGCATTCAAACCAGGCAGTCACATGCTACCCATGTAGGTGTAGAAGTAACAAAGCTTCCCGCTCACCGCACTGTGTCCCCTGGCATCCCAGGGGGTAGAAATGGCACTTTTTTAATGACTCGGTTCCTGAAAACGAGCACCTTTGTGTGGGGGCTGGGGGCCTGGCTGCATTTTCGTCAGGATTCTGACAGATGAAATCGGTTCGTTTTCTTCCTAACTTGAACAAACAGTCTCACTTCGTGGAACATTATTCCACTTTTTAGTTTCAGGTGATTTCAAGTCCCATGGTAATGCCATATTTCATAAGTTTGTAATATTCTTTTTTTTTTTTAATTTTTTTTTTTACATTTTATTTATTTTTGCTTTTTTTTTTTTTACATTTATTTATTTTTAATAGACATAGAGAGACAGAGCACAAGTGGGGGAGGGGCAGAGAGAGAAGGAGACATAGAATCTGAAGCAGGCTCCAGGCTCCAAGCTGTCAGCACAGAGCCCGACACGGGGCTCGAACTCACCAGCCGTGAGATGATGACCCGAGCCAAAGTCAGATGCCTAACAGACTGAGCCACCCAGGTGCCCCAACATTTTATTTATTTTTGAGAGAGAGACAGACAGCACAAGTGGGAGAGGGGCAGAGAGAGAGAGGAAGACACAGAATCCGAAGCAGGCCCCAGGCTCCGAACTGTCAGCACAGAGCCTGATTCGGGGCTCTAACCCGTGAACCGTGAGATCATGACCTGAGCTGAAGTCAGTTGCTTAACCAACTGAGCCACCCAGGTGCCCCAAAGACGAAGGCTGCATTGGCCGGGAATCGAACCTGGGCTTCCCGCGTGGCAGGCAAGAATTCTACCACTGAACCACCAATGCCCCGTTGTCATATTCTTTTATATTGCACAGTGTGACAGGGTTGGCTTTTCTCGGTTCTCTTGCTTGATGATCTAAGTGTCCGGTGGTATCATAATCTCGGGGTTTTGTGTGGACATTCAGCCCCGTCCGGTCTTTTCACAAATGGAAGAACCCAGAGGCCCAGATGGGCTGTGTCTCTTCAGGGAACCCGCAGTCAGGTCATGACAAAGGAGATTCACATGTGGGCCTCCTGATTCCCAGTCCAGTATCGTATCTTTGAGATTTCTTTTGACAACAGATGTAATAGTTGATTTAAGATACACTGCATCTTCCCAGCACTTTTCCCCACTTGTGAGAGGATAAATCAAGTTTCTTTGTGTTATTTTCTTTTAGAAGCATAATTGACCGCTCCCTTACCTTTTTTCCCAACATGTTAAAAAAAAATCTAGGTGGTGAATACTTTGTCAGGGTTGTTTCATTACAATAGATTGATTCTATTTAATGTTGGTGTTACAGTGCATTCCTAAAGAAAGGGTGTCCACAAAACACAAATGACTGCTACGCTCTTGAATTACATAAGACCTGTTTTTATCAAGGAACTGACAGATTGCACCACTGTTAGAAAAGTTCTCCATAGATTCTGGGGGCTTCTCTCCCCATGAGTCCACTGGGCAGCAGCGTTCTGTTTCTTAGGAAGCCAGGAGGCTTGGGGCGGGTCTGAAGGCGGAGTTGGATGTCTTGCGTACGTGCAGAAGCTGGAGCGTCCCCAGGCTTCTGGGGGAGAGGTGACGTTTGGAGGGAGCCCGGGTCCTAGTGCCGGACCTCAGAGCACGGGTCCCTGGCGGGTGAGGCTTGAGGGCGGGCACGGACGGTGGGAAGGGCCGACGTGGGGCTCTTTGGCATGGGGCTCGCTGCTGAGGCTGGCTCAGGCCATGTCACGTCGGGCCCGTCTGCTGCCTGGGCGGTAGGATGGGAAGGGTGCCTGGCCGGTAGCTGTGGGGGACCTGGTCACCGAGGGCCTGACCTCCCGACAGAAGTGCTCAGGAAATGGGACAGTCGTGGTCCCTGAGCAAGAAGTGGCGTGAGGGAAGAAGTGAACAAAGTGCACAGCACGGCGTGCGACCCGCTGGGTGCCGGTGCGGTGAGCCTGAGGGCTGGGAGCTGGACCCACGTGGTGGCTGTGGGGCTGGGGCAGGAGTGGGGAGACACGTGCGGTCCTTGTCGAAGGCTTCTGCCCAGGCAGGTTCTCTGGTAGAGGATAACGTGGTATCCCCGTAAACCCTGGACTGTGTTTCTCAGCCAGACTTTATTCTTTCACGTTCTGGGAAGTTAGGGACATCCCGACAGAGTTTGCAACTTGCAACATGAATTTCGGTATAAATTTATCTATGGGCCCAAATGGCATCCTTGAGAATGGTAAACTATTGAGCATTTCAGCTATACTGAGTAGAAATTTATTTAGAGAAAATTTGTCATTTGAAAGTCATTATTTTTCTGAGGCCAGCTGAGGGCCGGATGCAACTAGTGTCACACGTCACGTGTGACCAGGGTGGTGAGTCTGAGGAACAATTCTTTGCCTCTCAGGGCTGTGGCTGTCCTTCCGTACTGGTGCGTGAACCCGGCCCTGGGGGCGGTTCATGTGGGTAAGCGACCTTGGTTCCCAGGCTGCGCATGGGTACTGCAGGGTCGCCAAGAGTTACGAGTTGAGAGTTGAGTATTTATGAGCGGGGTGCACTGGAAAGACAAAAAGACAAATCGTACAAGAATTCCAGCAGCCTGGCATGGTCCCCAAGGGACGTGTCCACTTAGTGCCGTGACTGATACCCTGTCCCCCGTTCTTGCGAGGCTGTGGGACACCGATTAGGCTTGGGAGGAAGCCGAGAGGGGGCTCCAGCTCCCACTGCCCGCGTTAATATGACTTGCTGTGAATTCCGTTCCCTTCTGTCCTGGTCTGCATCCTTTCCCGTGCATAACTGTGACCCACGTGCGGAATTTCAAACCTGTCTCCTGCTTGAAGATGGTAGTAGTTTTCATCCTTATTTTGGAAAATAATGAGCAAAGTTGTATCCCAAGCATGGCCTTCATAATATGTTTTGTCAATATAGACGTTTAAAAAAGTCAGCTTTGAAAAATTCACCAAACTCCCTGCGGTTGGTAAGCATTATGTGGCCTAAGTGCTGTGGATTATGGGAAAGTAATTTGTTGTTAACTGATGCAGTTGAACAAGGTGTTCTTAAACTCTATAATGAAGGTTGATAAGAACAGGTAAAAATTCTCACGGTACTTTAATGGTATCTCCCATCAGCACCGAATTTTTGAAACAATGGCTGTCCTCTGTTGCTTCCTTCTCGTCTCTTAGCTCCCTGATGGGTCCGAGATACCACTTCCTCCCATTCTACTCGGCAAGCTGGGCTCCGACCCCCGGAAGAAAACCGTGTGTATTTATGGACATCTGGACGTGCAGCCGGCAGCCCTCGAGGACGGCTGGGATAGCGAACCCTTCACCCTGGTGGAACGCGACGGTGAGGGACGCTTTCCTCTAGCAGGGGAAGGGGAAGCATCTGGAGAAGCCTCTCTACTCTCTTGCCTCAGAAAGTAACTTGTTTTCTTTCCAGAGCAAGTCGTGTTCACATCACCTAGCAATTGGGTTCTGGAAGTTCCACACATGTGCACCAGTCATTGAAACATCAGAAAGCTTACCTGTCCTCGTGGAGAGGAGTATTTGTAGCCTGGGGTCTGTCGGACTTATTCCCTTGCTGATATTTTCTCAGAAAACGTGTTCTGAATTCAGGCTTGCAGCCCTCAAAAACCTGCAGTCTGATACCTAACCCGGCATGCGGCTGCTTCCCGGGTGTGTTTCAGCAGCTGTGCGCTGGGACAGTAGGGAAGCACTGGTCTCTGCCCAAGCCCTGCCTCCCGTGGCAAGGGACATAACAGTCACTCAGTGATAGTCAGTGGCTGCCACCCCGGCCACGTGCCCACAGGCACTTGACCGTCTTTACCGAGGACCCACCTCAGGCCGGCCTCTTTCTTCTTGTCCCTGTCCAGTATAAAGGTTGTTTGTGCACTCATTCCTGAGCTTCCCTGTCTCCATACTTGGCCATCTCTGGCCAGAGGAAAAAGCCCTTTCATTTGTACCTGCCCCCCTGGGGCAAAGTCCAGACCGTCTTTCATCAGAGCCCTTCTCACTGGATGCGTTAAGTTTCCATTCAGACCTTTCCCTGGCTCAGCGTCAGCCGTGTTCATTACTGTGCACACTTGAGGAACCTTTTCACTTAGAGCAGCATCTCTGAGGAGACCCAGTTCCGCACGGCCGTCGCTATCACGGTGCAGTTGTGACTTGCTGTTCGGCTTCCCTCGAGCGTCAGACCCACACGTCTGCGGGCCGTTCCGCTTGCCACTGTCCGGAACACAATTCCGTGTCTTTGCTCTCCGGCCTGCCCTTCCCCCTTGTTCCCTCTGTCACCGTCTCCCCTGCCACACGCACCGGAAACCTGGCCAGTCCCCCCCCTGCTCGCGCACGCCCCGGTGCCTGCTGGGCCTTTTCCCCGGCCACCGCTCTTCCCCTGTTGCACGCTCTCCCGTGGCTTGTTGACGTTGTGGGTCCTGCCCCCCTCTTCTTCCTGCCACGTGATGACCGCAGCGTGATGTGTCTGTCCCGACACCTCTCGGGAGACTCCGTGGCTCTTCGGCCTCCCCACCCCCCCGTCTGCCCCTCATGGCTCCTCACCTGCGCCACGGGAACACCTGCTTGTGCATCGGCGCTGGCGTGTGAGGCCTCCCACTCGGCCTGTCCCCGGTTCTGACACACAGAGCGGCGCCCTCGGTGGAGTCCCGGGCGTGGGTGAAGCTTCACCAGCTCCTCACCTTGCGGTCAGCTGGTGGTGACCTGTGTCGCCTCGTCGGGGCCGGGGCCTGGAGGGAGGGAGCACGGCGCCTCCGTGCACTTCTGTCCAGCTCATTCTGGCTCGTCGGAGTGATGCAGTCAGTGCTTGTCGCGGGAACAAGGATGCTTTTCAGGAGGGCTCTGCGGCTGTTGCGTAAAGCCGGTTTAGTTGATAGAAAGAAATTCCCAGGGTGGTGATGGCTTGAAGCCTCACGCCGCTTCGGGGAGGTCACGTTGAACGTGTCCAACATTAAAAGCAAGCCGAGGATGAGGAAGTCAGAGAACTGACTGCTCACCACAGACCAGGCCAGAGAGGGGCTGAGCCTCAGCCTGCCCTCGCTGGACTGCCGTCCTTCCTCTGTCCTGGTCTCCCTGTGCCGAGCTCTACACCGTGTGACAGGGGCAGGAGGAGGGTCTGAGCTTGATTCCCCAGTGTCCGTGGTGGCAGGCAGTGCCCAGCCCAGCCACCTCCCTCTGTAAGGGGTCCCAGGAGCGAGTGTGCAGTGGGGGGGGGGGGGGGGGGGGGGGTGGGTCCTGTGACTGATTTCACGGAGGAGAGGCAATACTGTGTCCTCTGGTTTTCCAAGTGATGTCCTGGAGAAGTGAAGAGTAAACATGTTCCTTCCTTTACCAAATGAGGTTAAGGGAGACAGCTCTCTCTCGATGACGGTGCACCATGGGTCCTACATATGACCACTTCGCCTACCCTTACTGCTACCCGGTGGTCGTGGAAGTAGATTTTAAGTAGCTGGCCGGCTGGTAGTGACCTCCTGGGGCTGGGCCCGCAGTCCACACCCCGGGTCAGGAGGAACATGAGCGCTAACTGCTGTGTCTGCGGAAGAAGGGGAGGGGAGCGTGGGGGCGTCCACGTGGCTTGCTCTTAGATCATAGCGAATCCTAATCTAATTTCGGATGGAGACGTGGGGCTCTTGATAGAACGAAAACAGGGCGCCTGGTTTGAAGAGGGGCTGCGTGTGGCGCGCGAAGATGGTATCAGATGAGCTCCAGAAACGCACTTTCTTTTCTACTTCATTGTGATCGTAACCGAATTTGCTGATTGCTGTTCTAGGCAAATTGTATGGGAGAGGCGCAACCGATGATAAGGGGCCGGTGGCCGGCTGGCTGAATGCCCTGGAAGCCTTCCAGAAAACGAATCAGGTACTTGAGCCATGTCTCACTGGCTCCGTCAGAGCGGTACAAAGCAGGGCTGTCTGTTTCTAGAACCGCCTGTGAAGATCAAAGGTCACCGGGATCGGAGAAAGCAAGGTTCCCCGAGACCGTATTAGCAGTTGGATCAGATTTAAGATTATAATTGTTTTCCAGCTTTAGGAATTGTTAATGGTTTTACAGTTGTTCAGAGGTCATACTCCTGATGACTCGGCAGGAATCCAGCCAGCACCTGAACTTTGAGTTTTCAGCTGTAGGTTCCATCTCTGAGAGGGCTCACCGACGGGCCGTGACTTGGGCTCCGTGGTCGTGGGCAACCCCTGTCTCTCTCAGGGTGGTTTTTATCTTCCTGAGAAATTTTTAGCTTTTGAAATATATTCCCTTAATTGTGAAATACCTTCTCCTTGTCTAAAGTTTAGAAAAGTAGAGAGGAAAAAGGTCCTAGAATCTCAGCTGTCCGAAGTTTTTTGTTTTGTTACTTTTTGATCTTTTCAGCTATTTTTAACCTAATCTCGATCAGTGTGTATAGAGCGTTCTTGCGGCTTGGTCTATCACGTGTCCTGATAAAACGAGAATAATGAGACAAGCATTTTTGTCAGAGGGTACAGTGGTAGATCTGGGAAGGGTCTGGGACTCCCCGGTCCAAGGTGTCATTTTGCACAGGAGGGAGCTGAGGCCCAGAGCCTCGGACTGGCTGGGCTCAGGGACTGGAAAGGCTCTCCTTCCTCCGGGGTCCTTCGGGATCTGGGGGTGACCGCGGGGAGTGTGGCCGTGTGCGGCCGCCGGAGCAGCGCCACTTAACAGTCGTTCCACCTGCCAACGTCCCAGGAAAGATTTCACTTGAGAGACAGAAGCAGGGGAAGCGAGGTAGCTGGTGCAGAGTGCTGTTTGGGGGCAGTTCTGAACCAGGACTCCACAGATTTGCATCCACGTGGGGCTCTGCCTTTTGTAGCCTGTGTGACCTTTGGCAGGTCACGTCACTCGGATGCCGCTTCATTTTCCCATCTGTGGAAGGGCCGCCTTCCTCACTGCACAGCGCTGGGGAGACCTGGAAAACTGGAGAGCAGGCGTCAGGGAGGCCACGTCTTACGGTTACCGTCCGCTCTTCGGGGAAAGGGCCTGTCAGCGTGTGGAGAGTGGGGGTCCTAGTGCAGAGCACCTGTGAATGGGAACAGCGCGTGGGTGGTGACTGGTGACTGACGCCGTGGAGACTGGTTTTCTGTGTGTCACGGCCTGTGTTGTAGAGAGAGCAGCTCAGGCTTCCCTGGAGACGCCTGATTCACGCTGGGTGAGCGCAGACGTCCCCGGGAATAGGAAGTGTGGTCGCACTGTGGCATCCTCGGAAGGAGTCCTCCGGGTGGGGGTGGCTGGGTCCATGCTTGTCCCCCGACAGCCCGGCACCTGAGGGCGGAGGGTGGCTGCAGGGCACACACAGCCTGCCCGAGTGGTGGGTCTGGGGGAAGTTGAGTATTTGAGATTTGTGATTTCAAAGCGTTCGGTGACTTCGGCCTTTTGTGTCTAAGAAGAAACAGCGCCTGAGACCTGAATGCCTCCTAGTGCTCGTTTTCCCGTCCACAGGAGATCCCGGTCAACGTCCGATTCTGTCTAGAGGGCATGGAGGAGTCGGGCTCGGAAGGCCTGGATGAGCTGATATTTTCGCGGAAGGACACATTCTTTAAAGACGTGGACTACGTGTGCATTTCTGACAACTACTGGCTGGGAAAGAAGAAGCCGTGCATCACATACGGTCTCAGGGGCATTTGCTACTTTTTCATTGAGGTATCGTGTAGAGCTCTACGTGTTTGTGGTGTTTCCTCCCAACCCGTAGGCCCCCTTGCCCTTGCGTAGCCCCCGGTGCGTGGGTCCCAGGAAGGGAGCCATGCGCGTGATGGAGGAGCACAGAGCCTTCTCGGCGTCTGGTTGTTAACGTGACACGACTTGGCGCTTCTCCGGGCGCCGACGGCACTCAGAAGTCAGTTTCACCCAACTTGCAGCTAGGGGGTGTTTGCAGGATCGCCTCGGAGCGGTCGAGGAAAGATAACTGGTAGGTCGTTTAGGAAGATTGGCTCGTGCAAAGCATTTTAGAAAGACTTTGAAAAGTCAAGATGTCCCCTCAGGCCCTGCCTGGAACGGAGGTCTTGAGGGAACTGGGTCGTTTCACTAGACATCGAAGCCGCCGAAGCCGCCGAAGCCGCCGGGCGCAGGGGCGGGGCGGGCGGGCCCGGGCAGCTGAGCCCGGGTCCCATCGGCGGATGAGGTGCCTGGCACGCGGGGTGAACTGGTTCCCGTGAGGGAGCGTTTTGTGGGCCGAAGATGCCAGAGCGGCCGTCACCGCTGCCCTGAGCGCTTGGTCTCCCCAGACTGCTTCCCGGGTGGCCGGAGCAAGAACCCTCTGGCCGACAGCCAGATGCTCCCACCTGACCGCTTTACAGGTGTGGAGGCGCGGGCCTGGCGAGGCCTGAAACCTGCCCCTGCCCGCACGTTAGTGGGGGGGCGGGGGGGCGGGGGGGCGGCGGGCGGGGTCTGGTCCCGGGTCCTCAGGCTCAAGGTCCTTGCCGCTGCCGTTCGTGTTGGTGTTCCCTTTCAGCAGAAAGGCGCGGGGTCCCCGCGAAGCCTCGGGAGAGGGCTCTGGGTGCTCAGGGAGCCGGCCGGCGGCGCTCCCCCCACCCGTGGCCGACGTGGCCCGGAGCGCCGTCTTGTCCCGCTGCCGGAGGGTTGTCATTTGGGAAATGCCTTGCTTTGCCCCTGGCGGGAGCAGATCGCAGTCTTGAAAACCGTCGGGTCTCGTGACTGTCGCGTGCTGAGGATGAGCTCCCACCAAGCCGCAAGTGGAGGGGTCTCTTGTGTCCGTGCAGGTGGAGTGCAGCGACAAAGACCTGCATTCTGGCGTGTACGGAGGCTCGGTGCACGAGGCCATGACAGATCTCATCTTGCTGATGGGTGAGCACCGTTCCCGCCACTCCCTGCGGACGTGGGAGAGAAGTTGGAGGGGCCTTGTTTCCAGGCTGTCCCCAGCATTTGGTGCTTGTCACCACCCTTTATGGTCCACTCTCCTCTCTTTCCCTCTTGCTCCCTCCCGCTGCTCCCTGTTCCTTTAAAAGATGGACACGCTTCATTTCTGCCCCTGTCTCCCTTGACCCCCTCGAGTGTTGCCTGCCTGGCCCCTGAGACCCGACTGGGGCAGACCCTGGCTTCGCCAGGCCCTGTGGGAGCCGTCCCTTAGGATCACTTGACCATCCTTCTGCTGGACACGGCTGTGTTTCCCGCCCCTCAGAGGGCACCCCCTCAGCGTGTTTTGTATCTTAGCGGCCCAGCGAGGGCTCCTGTGCTCTGTGGGAGCGGGGCCCAGCCCAGTCCTGGTGTCCTGCCAGTTTGAGGCTGGATGTGGCTTTGCCTCACCCATGATTCGGTTAAGTTCTGTCTCCTTCCCTGTCAGCCTCTCCTTCCTGGGACTAGAGTCTACTCTGTTCTACTTGTCTTCCTCCTCCTTTTTTATATAAAATTTTTTTTTAAGTTTTTAAATTTATTTTGAGAGGGAGAGACAGAGTGTGAGCAGGGGAGGGGCAGAGGGAGAGGGGGAGAGAGGGAGAATCCTAAGCAGGTTCTGAGCTGTCAGCACAGAGCCTAACGTGGGGCTCGAACTCACAAACCATGAGATCAGACCTGAGCTGAAGCCCAGAGTCGGACGTTCACCCGCCTGAGCCACCCAGGCGCCCCTGCTTGTCTTCCTCCTTAGCTTGGGAGCAGCTAGTTTCTTGTGGAACATGTATTAAAAAAGAAATGTTGGCTAGCGTAGTGGCTTTTACAGGGAGGCTGCTGGAGGCAGTCTGCTCCGTGTGTATCCTGGTCTGTGACTGTGGACGTGTCACCTGCCCTTCGGCGTCTCGGTGTCCTTGCGTTAAAATGGGAAGGTGATGCTGCTCACCTCACTGGGTTGTTGAGCTATTTAAACTATCGATGATCACACGTGCCTAGATGGTCCTTGAGCGCTCCCTCATACGTGCCCGGAAGACGGTCCTCCTCGGCCCGTGGCTGGGCGGACAGGCTCCCGCGGCGAGCACCGCCCTGTGGGAGCTGCCTGCCTGCCTGCCGAGCGCTCCTCCTCTGTGTGCCCTTCCAGGCTCTCTGATGGACAAGAAGGGAAAGATCCTCATCCCAGGCATCAGTGAGGCGGTGGCCCCCGTGACCGAGGAGGAGCTGGCACTCTACGACAAGATCGACTTTGACCTGGACGAGTACACCAGGGACGTGGGGGCAGAGACTCTGCTGCACGGGTGCAAGGTGCTGCCCCCCACCCCCCGCCGCCTCAGCCCATCCGTCCGCAAGGCCTCCCGACATGCCCTGCCCAGGGGACCCCGGTGGGAAGGAGCCCGAGGTGCTGGCAAAGACCTGGACAGGTCCTTGTGTCCCGGAGCCCTCGGTTGGTGCAGATGCTGGAAAGCGGCACATTTTCGGGCTTGGAATTAGGAGGTTTTTAAAAAAGTCACACGATGGCTTTTGACGACTTAGGAGCTAGAGAATGTGCAGGGAGAACACATAGTGGCAGGGCTTTTGCCTTATTTGCATTTGTTGGATAATTTTTACCTCTGGGCCCGGGGATGACCCAAGGCATACCTGATAGCCGGGTGCCATGGTGGAAACCGTTTGCACAGAATGGTCACTTAACTCTTAGGAGAAAACCGTGTTACCATATTTCTTCTTAGTCGGGGTACGTCTGATTTAGCCAACGTGAGTTGGACTGCAGCAACAGACCCCGGGTTGCACGAGGAGTGTGGCCAGGCTCAGCCCATGAGTTTCACCTCTCCAGGAGACAGATGGGCGAGGGAGCGTCAAAGGGTGTGGAGGCCACTTCGAGGTCTGCAGCGCAGTGCGCCTGGGAGGGGTGAGGCCCGAGGGGTGAGCGGCAGAGCAGGGCACGGGCGAGGCAAGCTGTCTGGGGGGAGGGCTGACCAGAGGAGGACGGAGAAGGCCGGGCGAGCAGGCCTGTGATGTGCTGAGGAGCTCACTTACTCTCCGGGAAGATGACGGACGCGGTGGTTTTGGGCAGAGGGACGGGCTGATCAGACCTCACTTGAGGGCAGACCGTGGCAGAGGCTCTACGGGTTTGGAGCTGGGGCCGTGGGGTGGGGAGACCAGTCGTGCTGCTGCAGGGGGGAGCCTGCAGCTGGTGTCGTGGGGACGGGAGGGGCGCAGAGGCACCTTGGGCACAGGCACCCCAGAGTCAGTGGGTCGGAGCGGAGGCGGGGCAGCTGGCGGTTGGGTCCTGGGGGCGGGGGGGTTTAGGGGGGGGGGGGGGGGGGCGAGCCTGGAAAAGTGGGGCTCTGAGCAGATTTCTGTTTCCTCCTGCCGCCTTCCGGTTAGTGTCTGTGTTTACGGAAGCAGTCTGCCTTAGGGCCAGGTATCACCTGGTCACAGACAGGAAGTCCACGCATTAGGTGGCTGTCACTGAGGAGCCCCGGGGACCCTGTCAGGTTCCTCTCTGCCAGGTGCTTGTTCAGGTGGCTGCGTGTCTGTGGTACCCGTCATACGTTTGGGAGATGGGGGCTGCTTTGTGCCAGTCCCCTTGGCAGAGGGACGATGTTTGTCTGTGGTCACTGGGCCCAGGAGACAGTGGACGGTCCTGGCTTTGCTCTCCAGTAGGAACCACGGCCGCATTCTGTGCCCTGTGGGCCCAGGGCCTCGGGGCTCACAGGTGGCCTGCGTCATGCTGCCCTCTTCCTCCGGTTCCTGATGCTTCTGATGTCTGTGGGACTACGGCTTACTCCTGAATTCTGCAGGGCTGGCGGGAACCCCGTGGCTCTTCTAGTCTGCGGCAGCACAGAGCCACGAGGAGGCATGGAGATGCCACCCTCGAGGCTGTTCAGAGTGGCACAGTCCCCTTGTGCTGTGTCACAGCGGGTACCAGAGCGCACTGGGGCGGGCTCACCCGTCAGCCCTCTAGGGTCTGTACCTCCCGCCTGTGATCGTGCCCACCCCAGGCTGGCCGGTGACTACGGGCGACTTCCAGATGACATTGGCGTTTCCTTCGTAAGTAGGCGGTGCTGTCACCTGCCCCACTTTGCTGTTTTTGCAGAAAGACATCCTGATGCACAGATGGCGGTACCCGTCCCTCTCCCTCCACGGGATTGAAGGCGCCTTTTCTGGGTCGGGGGCCAAGACTGTGATCCCTAGGAAAGTGGTGGGCAAGTTCTCCATCAGGCTCGTGCCGAACATGACTCCTGAAGTTGTGAGCGAGCAGGCATGTGAGGGAGCTGGGACGCCGGGAGGGGGGCTTCTGCCTCCGCGGAGACTCCGGGGGTGAAGATTCCCAGTAGGGCGCTGAGCAGCTAAAGATACAAACTCCAGACCCACACTTCCTGCTTCTTGACTCTTGCCAGCTCTGTAATTACTGAATAAGCAGTTCAGAAACTGATGAAAGGTTAAAGGCCATATAAAAAGCATCACGTGTGACCTTTGTCACTGCTGAGGCATGCTAAAACCTGACCTCTGACCTCATCCTAAGGCTTCAGATCCCATGCCGACTGGGCCGAGTATGTTGGGTGAGGGATCCGCAGGAGCTGTGTCTGGGCTGTGGTGAGGAGTGGAAGGGCAAGATTCTGGAAGGGGAGAATTCCAGAGGGGGGCAGATTTGGGGAGTAGTGGCCCCACCTCATCCAGGAAGATTTCCTACAGGTAATCTGTAGGAGGACTGAGGACTCCTCAGGACTGAGGACTGAGATTGCCATCGGGTGTTCCGCGGTCTCCACTTTTGGTCTAGATGTGATTATTATCATAAAGCAAACCAAGAGACTTCCTAAAGCCTTGATTTAAGTGTTATCATGTGGGAACATCTATGTAAAGGGTGAATTGCTGGAAATTAAAGCTTACCTTTTACCTTCAAATGGCTGGGTTTTGTTTCTTGATAAAATCCATTTTTTGCTATCACAGTTATGCTCAGCATTTAGCAGCAGAAAATGAGACCCACTGAGGCTCTTCGTAGACTAGTAGAGTCTACAGACTCCAGCACTGTAGACGTGTGCTAGGCTTATGTAGCCTAGCTGTGGACCTCTGTAGGCTTGTCATCGGCCCATCGTAGATTCACTGTAGACCACTGTAGAGTAAATCTCTAGCACCGGATCAGACGCCAAGCTAATAATACATTGTGTCTCTCACTTGTGGTTCAGGTTACGAGCTACCTGACGAAGAAATTTGCTGAACTGCACAGCCCCAACAAGTTCAAGGTGTACATGGGCCACGGTGGGAAACCCTGGGTGTCGGACTTCAATCACCCTCATTACATGGCTGGGAGAAGAGCCCTGAAAACAGGTCAGACTTCTCTCTGGGGACGCAAGCAAGGGCCCCGAGGGGAGGCGTGTGTGGGCGGGGCCCTGCCACCAGCCGACCTTGAGAGCGGGGCTGCCGGCTGCAGGCCGCACACAGGGTCCGGACCCTGCATCTGCGGTGGGCGCCCGGCCTCACCATCTCTCCTTCTGTTCTCCCCCAGTGTTTGGTGTTGAGCCGGACTTGACCAGGGAAGGTGGCAGTATTCCTGTGACTTTGACCTTTCAGGAAGCCACAGGGAAGAATGTTATGCTGCTGCCTGTGGGCTCAGCCGATGATGGCGCCCACTCCCAGAACGAGAAACTCAACAGGTGAGGCTCTGGGTCCTCGTCCTGAACCTGGGTTCGTGTCCTCATGGCTGCCTCCTTGCTCCCCGCCTCCTCCTGTCCTGTAGCAGAGCGGGAGGGGGCGGTTTCTGTGGCCCCCCGCCTGCAGGGGAGTGAACGCTTCGGGGGAGAGGCGGGGGTGGGGGGTGCTGCTGGAGGTGGTGGGTCTTCCCCAGGAGGCTCAGCCAGTGGTGTGTGTTGATCTCAGGACTTCATCTCTGGCTCCTAAAGAACCTCCGCCCTTTTCCTGTTTGGAAAATCCCAGTGTCGTTGCCGGCTGTGCTCCTGAGCCCCTTTTATGTGTTCCTGGCTTATGCAGACGTGCCGGGGGCTCTTTTAACCAACAGGGATAGAAGGTGGTCTCTGGGTTAGCGGCAGTGAGGAGCGCTCCAGGCAGGGATGACCCGTGGGCATTTCGGGGTAACGGGGGTGGGCTAGTCAGGGGCGAAAACAGAGGCGAGACCCTGCTCGGAGGGCAGAAGGAGGGGCCAGAGACCTGGGTGTCAGGGCACAAGTTGGAAGCCTCTTATCCAACACACAAAAGGAGGGGCTGTGATCAAAGTAAGGCTTTTCTTATCAAGTCCTGGGTGAGGCCCCCTATACTCTGTGAGGCCGGGCCAGGACTGGTCCCTAGAGGAGCGGTTGGACTGGACCCTGCACTCGAGAACCAGGTTCTAGAGGCCAGCGGAACTAAAAACCAGGGCAGGACGGTGGGCGTCCCAGAAAATGCCGTGTGCGCGCCTGGACCTCTGGACACCAGCCGACACGATGGCTTGTTCTTCTCCGTTAGGCTTAACTACATAGAAGGAACCAAGATGCTGGCTGCGTACCTGTATGAGGTGTCTCAGCTGGAGAAGTGAGACGGCCCGTCTTCCCCAGAGCACTGCCGGAGGAGTCCTGCCCTCTGCCCCCGCCCCGTGCTCTCTTCTGATCGCTCAGGAGAGCAAAGCCCATCTCTCTCCTTTCCCTCTTGTCAGTAACAGACTGGATGACAGCTGAGTTCTCAGAGGTGGTCAGCGTGAGGGGCTCTGGAAAATAGCCAAGATCTGAAAGCACACGTTCTGTGGGAGGTTCTGGTTGGCATCCAGTTGGGCTGAACAGAGGTCTGGGTGCTTTCTGTCCCATCTCTGCTTCCTGACTCAGGCTCGTGTGCACTCAGGATATTAATCGGGGGGCCACCCTTTCCGATCCCTCGCTGTTGTGCGGTTCTGTCCTTTCTCGAGACCTTAAACCGTGACTAGTGTTTCCTGTCTTCTCTTCATTATGATTCCTCAAAACCTAAGCCTAAGTGGAAGGATTCGTTGTTCTCAGTATGTGCTGCTAAATAAAAAGTAAAAACGAAGCGTCTGGGAGAGTCCCTGCCCCTGCCCTCACTCGCAGAGCACGCCGTCCTGTGCAGGGGGTGTGGGTGGCTATGTGGGCTCATGGTGGGGGGAGGGGCTCCTCGCCCACCCACACGAGGAGAGCGGACTGGTGACACCAGATGTGGTTTGTTGAGCCCCGCGGCCTCTCTCACCCTCACTCCTTGGGTTCTCCTCCGCAGAGCCCTCGGGTCCGGGCCCCCCCCCTGTTCATCTTCCCCCGGCCCACCCATAGCCCTCTGCGAGGCTGGTCCGAGGACAGCCTCTGAGGCCACTCACTCACCGTGGACACTTGTGCGGCTCGGCCCTCTGAGCCACCTCGCTCCGGGCCTTTGCGCTTTAGCTCTGGTTTCTAGTCGGGGGGTAGAGCCCCATGTGGTGCGGAGGGGATGGCGTTCATCAGTGAGCATTCCAGAAGTTGTTCTGCATCTGGGGAGGCCTCCGAACTGCAGAAATCCAAAGCTTGTCCGTACTGTCTTACTCCACCGACAAAAACACAACCGCCTGGCTGGTCTCCCGTAGAAAAAGCTAGCACTTACAGGGCCCCATCCTTGACCCGGAAGGCCACGAGCTGAGAGGAGCTCCTCAGACCTGAACCTGAAGGGACTGGAGCGTCTCCGCGTCACGGAGGGAAGGTCAAGTTCAGTCTGCCCGTTCCTTGCGGTAACAGTGTCAGGAGAAGATGACAGACGTGTCAGAATCCTTACCACGTGTATTAGTGAGGACATAGGCCGGGCAACTGGGACCAGAGGCTTCGCCACGACGACCGTGTCCACGTTTGTCCTCGTAAGGTCTGCGCGGGTAGGCCGGGCTGCTGGCAGCTCTTCTGTCACTGGGGGCCGGCTTCCCGCGGCTCTGTCCCGTCACCGCCCCTGGTGGCTGCTCCGGTGCCCCCCGCACTTCAGCCTGGGCTTTCAGGCACAATCCAGAGTTCGCCCGTGTTCCTTCCACGTGCCTCTGACTCTCGGGAGGGGTCACATGGCCACTTGTAACTGCACCAGGGCCGGGAAATGTGCCTGCTGAAATTCCCGTCACTCCGTAGGCGTGCCATCACATTTGTCCCAAGGAAATCAGAAAAATAGACTGCGTGGCATCAGATAGAGGAAGGATCCGTGGGGCACACTTTGTTAACTCAGTTCTCTGAGGGGACTTTAACATCTGCATCAGTCCCTGCGGCTTCAGGGAGCCTGCTGTGTGGGCATCAGGAAGCAAGCCTCATCCAACGTTGTTCACGCCTTCCTTTCTTTTCCTTTGCACCGTTTCCCATCAACACGTGACTGTGGGCCGACTCGGACAGTCAGTGGAGCCTGGTACCGTCCGTGACCAGGTTCACAGTCAGCATCATAAATCACCTGCATCTAGGAGAACCTGTCAATCTGTCATAAGACAACAGCCCCTATATGGAGTGATGCATAGAAAGATGGTTTGCAGAATTCCACTGACCTGTGTTTGAAATGGCCTTGGTGGACAGGCTGCTTCAATGTGCAGCTTGAACAGTTATTTAGTAAGAAGAGAAGTTCCTTGGAGTGACAGATGCTCATGGCCAAAGCCTGCTTGAAAGGGAACAGTGTGGACGTTGAGCCAGATGTGTGGTGCAGATGGTCCTGTGGCCCCAACCGTGCGTGGGAAGAGATCAGGGACCAACCTTGGCCAGGACAACCCTTGGAGATTTGGATTCACGGTCTGGTGTGTTTGGAAAGATCTCTCAGGGCGCCTGGGTGGCTCAGTCGGCTAAGCGTCCGACTTCGACTCAGGTCATGGTCTCACGGTCCGTGAATGTGAGCCCCGTATCAGGCTCTGTGCTGACAGCTCAGAGCCTGGAGCCTGCTTTGGATTCTGTGTCTCCCTTTCTCTTTGCCCCTCCCTTGCTCACGCTCTGTCTCTCTCTCTCTCAAGAATAAATAAACATTAGAAAAATAAAAAGAAAGATCTCTTGAGGTGGTTTGGAGACATAGCCTGTTAGCGGTTGAATTGTGTCCCCCTGCAAAATTCTTACAGTGGAGTCCTAATTCCCATTACCTCAGAACATGACCTTATTAGGAAATAGGGTCTTCGCAGATGCAATTAATTATGACAAGGCCATACTGGAGTAGGTGGGCCCTAATCCCATGGGACTGATGACCTTATGAAAAAGGGACATTTGGACACAGGCACGCACACAGGGAGAAGGGCATGTGCAGGTAAGGGCAGAGATTGGGTGATGTGTTTGCAAGATGAGGAACACCAGCCACCAGCAAGGAGCAGAAGCTGAGAGGCCGGGAAGATTTTCTCCCTTCCAGCCCTTAGAAGGAACCGGCTGTGCCCACACCCTGATCTTGGACTCCCAGCCTCTGGAACTGGGGGACAACAGGTTTCTCTTGTTGCATCCACTGGCCTATGGAACCTCCTTGTGGCAGCCCGAGCAGGCTACCTCGGGGCCTGCGATGCTGGTCTAGCTCATATGTAACATTCCTCCTGAGGGCCTGTGATGACAGAGCAGGGGCTCCCATACCTGCCCAACATCGTAGGGTGTGTTCCCCGCCTCTGTGTCAGCTCTGCTGGCCTTGGGCACACACACTTGCTCCCGCTCACAGGTCAGCCCCTCCACACGTACGCGGTGAAGCACCTGTTTTGTCACGCTGCCTGAGCTGCCTTGATGGCCTTCAGGAACGTCAGATGACTTCCGGGCCCCTACTTCATCCCTTTATCTGTGCGCATGAGATGCCTTGTTCCTTCCTCTGCCTTCGGATTGAATGAATATCTCTGAAGCATCTTTGTTTTCCAAATGTGAATCGGTCCACTATGCCAGCCTTGTCTTTTATGGGGGTGGCGGTGGGAGCACAGCCAGGCAGTTTGCAGAGAGATCTCTAGTTTGGGCAGCTGAGGGCCTTGAGGAGACCTTCTCTTCCCCTTTCCTTTGAGGTCCAGGGGAATTTCTAGAGGCTGCGGAACTCCAGCCCAATGGATCCCAAACTAGGAAGAATGGAGAGTAGACCTCCGACATCCGGAGTCTAGGGGACAGGGTGCCGGACTGCGTTTGTCTAAGGAGAGCGTGTGCCGTGCCGGTGTGCCAGGTGGGCAGGGCAGATGCCCGGGTGGCCCTTGAGATGAGCCACTTCAGGTGTGCTAGACGCTCATCGTCTCCACCTGACGGAGGTGAGATCTGCAGGATTTTCCAGTAGTTTCTGCAGTGCCTGGAATGCAGTTGTGCTGCGTGAGTGGTGGAGTCGGGTGTGGACTTGAGGCCCCCACGGCTGCTCCGGGCAGGCGAGCTAGGACATACGACAGCGTGCTTGTCCATATTCCCTTTTTCTTCCACAAAAACCAATATTCGTAATAAAACCACAGAGCAGAACTTCTGTTGAATGCAGAAAGCAAGGTACAACTTCGAGGGAGGATGTGGACAATCCTCACCAAACCCTGACATTTGGTGACATCTGGTGACATTTCTCACCAAACCCTGAACTCTCCCGCACCCCACCAACATTTGTGTGCATAGTTTTGGGGCGGAGGCCCAGGAATCTGCATTTCAGGTGGTAATTCAGTGATTTTTGGTATATTCACAGATATGTGCAAATATCACCACAGCTGATTTTAGGATATTTTCATGACCTCATAAAAGAAATCCTGTACCCTTGTCAATCTCTTCCTATTCCCCAGTGCCCACCTCCAGCCCCAAGGAACCCTTCATCTATTCACATCTCTTCTAGGGCTCCCTGTGGTGCAGGCAGTCAGCTACTTAACAAGAAGCATTTCTAAGGAAAGAAAAGTTTATGATTAGGACAAACTCCAGACTCTGTTTTTTAGTCTAGAGGGAGATCAGTTGAGATTTTTCTGGATGTTGGGTTTGTTGCATCTTTAGATGGTGGAGTGGGTGTGGGTCTAGTGAATTCCTGCCTTGTGGTTGGTGTGACCGGTGATGGCCTTGGGTGTTCTGGTGAAGTTCCTGAGTGGCCCACCCGGCAGCAGACAAGAAAAGCTGTCCGTACATGAACCGGTGTAGTGATTTCTCTGAAGTTTGTATCAAGTTGTCCAGCTTCAGTTTCTAGGGCGTTGGGAAGAAAGGGAAGTTTTCCTTTTTAGCAATTCCAAGTCAGAAGGGTGGGAGAAAATTGGAAACATTAGTTTGGAGAGTTGTCGCCAGCTATTGGAGGAAACTGAAAAATTCAGGACCCAGCCTAGTTTATAGGTGGATAACAGAACCTCAAAGACAATGACTGGGTCTAGGATCTGATAATGAATGTGTTGCAGTTCTGTACTGAAACACAATATTCTCTCTACAGTCACCCCCATTTCGGTCAAATGTGATCACAGTAGGATTAATGTGTTTGTAAAATGAGTCTAGTCCCATTACACTTGGCCGGATAATTTACGTAAGTGCAACAAGAATACTGACTGGTCACATAGGCTCTTTTTAAGTCTGCTTTACCAAAACTTTCAATGAAGAATCTCAGATTAGACTTTTGAAGTCTCTCTATACTGGGAAGCTAAGCCAAGGACTTGTCATCATTCTTTGCCTGTAATACCAACAGATCTGGGTGAATTCCTCTCTTCTGTGGTCCCCAATATATATTCTTATTAATTAATTTTTTTATTGAATTATAATTAACATACGGTGTTATTTTCAGGTCTACAACATAGTGATTCCCCAGTTCTAGACGTTACTCGTTGCTCATCGTAAGTGTGGTCACCAGACAATGTTATCGCGGTAATATTGGCTATATTCCCTATGCTGTACTTTTTCAACTCTGTCACTTACTTATTTTGTGCCTGGAAGTTTTTACCTCTTAATCCTCTTTATTTCACCCATCCCCTCCCAGCCTCTGGCAGCCACAAGTTCTCTGATTTTTAAGACTCTGTTTGTTTGTGCCTTTGTTTTACTTTTTAGATCCCACATGTAAGTGAAATCACATGGCACTCATATCTTAGGTTTCCTAAAATCTGCCAGAAAATATCCCTCCTTACTTACATGTACTTACATGTAAGGCTGGAAACCCTGTAAGCAAGGTACCAGGCTGGTTTTGGGGGGGCTTTATTGGTTAGATAAAGTCGACTTTAGTTCCTTAAAAGTGGTCATATCTGATTCTATATGCATATTATTCTCCAGTATGACATTCCAGTCAAGGCTTTGGTAATCAATGTTTTAAATTATATTTTCTTATAAGGACAATGCGTTACTATTTAACATATGAGTTTGCATATATATATATGTATTACATAGAAATATTATATACATTGCATATGTGTGTGTGTGTGTGTGTGTATACAATTAAATTATATTGCCATGGAAATAAGAACACTCAATAAGAGTTTACAGATTCCAGAGGGATCAGGCAGGGAGAAAAGCATAAATGTTTTAATTCCTGTTTACAAAGATAATTTATCAGATTACTGTAAGTTATAGATAGCTTAAGAAGAGAAAAAAGGGGGCGCCTGGGTGGCTCAGTCAGTTAAGCATTCAACTTTGGCTCAGGTCACGATCTCACGGTTCGTGAGTTTGAGCCCCCAGGTTGGGCTCTGTGCTGACAGCTCAGAGCCTGGAGCCTGCTTCAGATTCTATGTTTCCTTCTCAGTCTGCCCCTCCCCTGCTCATGCTCTGTCTCTCTGTCTCAAAAATAAATAAAACATTAAAAAAAAACTTTTTTTAAGGAGAAAAAAAGGGCTTCCTTAAATCTTAAAGGAGCCAGTGATATTTCAAACAAAAAGTTTAAAAAATGACTATCATCATCATCGGTTTGTTCAGACCCATGTAGTTAACTTTTTGTTTTGCTTGATTCTGGGTTAGAGGTTTTGTGACCGCATCAGCCTTCTCTTATTCTGGAAGTCCTTGCGCAATCACGTGGCAGGGTCTCAGGGCTCGAGGGATGCCACCGTGGAGTGTCCTTGCTACGGCGGATCACAGGTGTTCTGGGAGAAGGATCAGAGTGAGACAGCAACTTGTCTGAGGATGACAGAGACTTACAAATGACCATGGGTAAAGATGTGTTGAAAGCTCATTTTAAAATGAGTGAATTGACAAGGAAATTTGGTTATTTCTGAGGCACACAGCATTTTAAAGTAAACGTTGGAGGGGCTCCTGGGTAGCTCAGTCCATTAAGCCTCCTATCTCATGGTTCATGAGATTGAGCCCCGCGTCAGGCTTTGCACTGACAGTGTGGAGCCTGCTTGGGATTCTCTTTCTCCCTCTCTCCCTGCTCCTTGCCTACTTGTTTTCTATCTCTCTCTCAAATCGATAAGCATGAAAAAAAAAAGTAAACATTGGTATTATGATGGATTATACATACAGTAAGAACATTGATAAATTTCTAGAAATTGTATACAACTTCTGAAATACTTGTATTAGTAACACACACCTGGACAAATACAACTTAAAGAAGGTTAAACATCACTTGTTTGACACTGCTTCTCCTGGAATCCAACATGTCCAGTGGGCCTAATTATAATTTAATATCACTCCCAAATGTTTGATATTTTCCAGAGACCCTCTGGAAAAATTCCAATATTGGTTCTAGATCAAAAAGACTTCATGTAGAATTTGACTTTTGGAAGTTATCAAAAATGTCCAAAGGTTTAAAACTTGATTAAATATGATCAGAGGTCACTGTGAAATAATACTTGGTTATCTATTCAACCAGAGTGACGGTTTAAAAATGTCAAGGGCAGACCAGAAAGTTACCTGGTTTGAAAAACAAAACAAAACCTTTAGTTCTTTTACTATTGAGAAGATTCAACCTTCTTAAGTCATCAAAGACCTGATTATGACACCAGAAAGTACAGGGGGTTATTTTGACAAGGCACATAATCTTCATTTTGTAGGCAGATTATTCAACACGTAAAGAACAGTCTTCTGCAATAATCCAAGATAATTTTGTCCTTTTAATAGAGAAGGAATAATACATTCTAGTTTTATATAGGCACACTCTTGATATTAAAGCTCTTAAAAAAAACCCTTGTAATCAATTCATTTAATTTTAGCCAGTTTCCACACAACATAAGATTTTCTCTATTACTCTCTTTTTCCCCCAGCTTTTGATACTTGTTTTCTTTTTATGTATTATTCTCCTGTGTTCTTTTTAAACATTTTTATTTATTTTTGAGAGACAGAGAGAGACAGAGCCAAGCGGGGTAGGGGTAGAAAGAGGGGGAGACACAGAATCCAAAGCAGGATCCAGGCTCTGAGCTGTCAGCACAGAGCCCGACTCGGGGCTTGAACCCACAAACCGTGAGATCATGACCTGAGCTGAAGTCGGATGCTTAACCAACTGAGCCACCCACGTGCCCAATTCTCCTGTTCTTTACATTTTGAAATAGCTTTTAGATAACCCCTAAACTAGGACAAAATTACTCTTTTCTTTTAATAAGGGCACATTTTCATTCGTTAAATACATTTTCTTACCCAAAACACGTAATACTTTCCTGTGTACTTTATGTACGGAGTTTATTTCTTTACCCTAATTATTCTTAGTTTCCCTTACCTACGTAGATTAGAACCTTTAAGCCTTGTAACTGTAATATCTAGGGAACACCAGGAAATAAGCAGTTGTGAACTAGTTGTTACACACACATTCTGCAGTGGATTAACAACTTTGTGAAGACACCACTTCATAATTTCTACAGGCATATGCTCCCTCATAGTACAGATTCCCTCCCAAATGTAGAACATATTTGCCAACAGACTCACACATCTTTTGTCTCTTTTGTCTGTAATAAGAAGCCAAAATAGATAAATTTATGTTTATAAGTGTTTCAGTATTCTATCTTAGAAATGGTCTGGATATTTAATGAATATCCATCATTTAACTTAGTATAACTTTAAGGTTTCCAGTTTCCGAAAAGATTTTGGAAACTTTGTAACCAGTCATATTTTATAAAACCTAGGCACTGTTTGGGTCACAGTGTGAGGACAGTGTGTGTGGGGGGGAGTGGACCGGTCTGACACTGTAGGGGCGCCTGCCCCGAGCTCCTGCCTGGGGGGGCCTGCTGGGGGCTTGCTTCTGGGGTAGAGCCTGAGCCCCCACCAGCTGTTCTAGTTCAGTCTCACTAATTCTGGGGAGGAGGCAGTGAAGGACAGGGACAGTCCCATTCCACCTCTCCAGCTCTGTGCACAGGACAGTAGGTAATTCCTACACTGCCGGGTGCAAGGGCCTCCTGTCCCCAGAGCACCTCTCCCTGCCACCCTGTAAGTCCTCAAGTGTCCTGTGTCTCAACTGCACTTCCAAGTGATTACAATCCTTCCCGTTCAGAAGAGTTCTGGTTGGAACAGAGGCGCCTTTTGGAATATGCGTGGCCCTGAAAAGGACCACATTCGGCTTTGGCAGCCACGGGCACATAAAGCTGGGGGTGCTGGTCCCTGTGTCCCCCTGAAGGAACGGGAGGCAGAGCACCCTGAGGAAGTGGGGAGCTTGTGAAAGAGAAGTAAGGGGGAGTGCACACGTTGGGGGGGGAGGCTGCACAGGTGGAGGGAGGTGGGGGGTGCACCCAGGTGGAGGGGGGAAGTTCGCACAGGTGGGGGGGGGAGTGCACACAGATGGGGGGAGTGTGCACAGCTCGGGGGGAGTGAGCACGGGTGCGAGGGGTGCACACAGTCGGGGGAGTGACACAGGTGGAGGATGGGAGCGTACAAAGGTGCGGGGGGGGGGAGTGCACGCAGGTGGGGGAAGGACACGTGGGGGTGTACACGGGTGGTGGGGAGTGAGCAAGCACGGGTTGGGGGAGTGAGCACAGGTGTGGGCGGAGTGCACACAGGCGGAGCTTCCAAAGACAGTGAGGAGCTCCTTGAGTCGGCCCTACTAACAGACTTCAGCTTTACAGTTTACATTGTGCTGCAGCCAAGGGCCTCTGCAGGAGCTCTGGCCTGTGGCAATGACGGAGCCCAAAACCCCTACTGACACTGCACCTTGATTTATGTCCCGAGCTCACGGTGCTGGGCCCACAGTTATTAATGTATCCCGTGTACTGGGCTTGGAGGCTGAGGGTAGGTAGGATATGGATGTTCATGCCTTTTAAGGCGCAGTGATCAGAGCACAGGGCTTTTCAGGGAGCTTTCTCTCCACGTTAACCCGCCCTCCCCGGATTTGGGAAAGTTTCTGGTGAGTCTGCAGGGGGACGCTGCATGTGAGGCTGGCATGGGGCCAGGCTGGGGAGATCTTCCTTCCGGGACGTGAAATCACTTAGGGACTTCTGATCAAGATTCATTATGAGTTCATTTTTCCTGTTTTTTTTTTTTTTTTTTAATGTTTATTTATTCTTGAGAGAGAGAGAGAGACAGAGTGTGCGCAGGGGAGGGGCAGAGAGAGAGGGAGACACAGAATCCGAAGCAGGCTCCAGGCTCTGAGCCGTCAGCACAGAGCCCGAAGCGGGGCTCGAAGTCACGAACCTGTGAGACCATGACCTGAGCTGAAGTCAGATGCTGAACTGACTGAACCACGCAGGTTCCCCTCACTTTTTAAGCTCTCCCGTCCACTTCAAATACCCCAATTATATGTGCTTTAAAATTTAATTAATAGACTCAGAAATGTAATAAATATCCCTACTGAACAAAAACAAAACAAAACTTATAGTGGGGAGCAGGGGCTGAAGCTGCTGCTTTGCTGGACTCTGGGTCCCAAACAGGCTGCGGCATCTAGAAATGAGACTCCCGGGGAGTGACAGGGGCCCGAAGTGCCCAGGCACAGAGGGCAACCGGAGCCGGTGTCGTTGCAGAAGTCGAGGGACCGGCTGGGTGTCCCTGCTGGTGGCACACCCCAGCCCCACTGCACCCTGTCTGGGAATGCCGAGCCACCCCCGTAAGAGCTGGTCCTGGACCAGGCATCCCGAGCACCATGTGGGGGCCACCACAGCATCCCTAGGCAGAAATACTACAGAGAAGGAGGACGAAACAGCTGCCACTCAAGGCGAGCCTGCAGGTGAAAAGTCCTCAAGTGGCTAAGACTCATAATAAGAAAGATAGCCCACAGAATCTATTGGGAAGTGAGTTTATATCCTCAGAAATGGAAATAGTAGAACATGTTTAAAATGGATACAAACGATGTCTGTTTAAATTCTTCAAGAACTCAATGATCTCATGTGGGAGGCACCTAGGAGTCAAGAACAGATGGAGAGGAAGGAAGCACAACCTATTGGAGGTCCTGAAAATGAAAACTCGTCCTTGGAAAAACTCAGTGGTTCACGGAAGTGCATAAAGGGCCACAAAGAGAGAACCAGTCACCTGGAAAGCATGGCAGGGCTTTGCCCAAGGAGCTGAGCCAAGAGAAAAGAAGTAAAGAAGAAAAAAGAAAAGCTGAGAGAGCTTTTGGATGTACGACAGAGTGAAAGACTCCAACGCTAGTCCTTCTAGAAAAGGAATAACGGGAACGGCGGAGATGCGGAATCAGGGGGAGAGAAGAAGGGCTGAGTCTCCAGCTAAGGACGCCGAAGACTGAGCAGGTGAAGCCTTCCTTGTCTGGGAGAAGCCACTCTGCAGCTCCATACGGTGCAGAGTCACCGCACCGTGACTTCCGTCGTGGGACTTCCACGGGTACCTGCCTGTGGGAGAAACAGCCTCACCGTCTCTGTCCGCGGCGTCTGCCCTCGTGCTGTAAATGGCTGGCGTGTCTGCAGGTGTCGGCGGGCTTCTGGAAGCCGCGCAGAGCGGGCCTTCCTTCTGGCTGGTGCTTGGAGAGGCCCAGATACCTGGCCGGCCTGGAGGGAATAAGAAGGGTGACAAGAGTCCTGTCTGAAGTGACATCACAGGCGGGCGATGCCTGCTTTCTCCTTCCCTGCGGCCCACGTGGGGCGAAGACGGGAGGGAAGGAGAAAACACGCGCCCTTGATGTCGGGAGCTCGGTTATCGGACAGGCTGTCTGCCATCCAGGAGGGAGCACTGTGCACAGAGCCTTGGGGCCGAAGAGGGCTGGATGCTGTGTACAGGAGCTCAGGCCTCCTGAGAGCACGGGGTCAGGGGCCCGCTTCCTGTTTGTCTCTGAGCCCTTGCTGTCTGCGATTACGCAGCTCCCCCTCGGGCGGTCTCTGGCCGAGGAACCCCAGTTCTTGGGACTTGCTGGGGAGTTCTGCTCCTTGAAACCAATTCCTTCCTCTTGGAGGGCCTCCAGGCTGCCCTCTGAAGGCCACGCCCCCTTCCAGCTCATTCTTCAAGGGACAATTGCTGTCAGAGTTAGTTAATCTCTGCCGGGATCACTTGGCTCAGTTCAATGCCGGCAGCGGCAGAAAAACCTGGGTTTTTGGTGTTTTTTTTTTTGGTGTGGGGGTTTATTTTTAATCCTGTCATGGTAAGACAAACTAGGTGAATAAAGCCTTCTTTTCTGTGTTGTAACAAATCCATCCAAGCAGACCCGGGGCAGAGGCAGGCCCTGTAGAGCAATCGCGCGGGACGCCAGGAGACGTGGTGAGTAGAGTGCGTGTGTGCACGTTGGCCCCGCACTGAAGTTGCTCACAAGGGGAAGTAGGCCCTGCTGATGGGCCTTTGTGTTGTGGGAGGAAGCAAGCTTGGCCCAGGCTCTGTGGGCGGCAACAGTTTCCTTTTCTATCGTTTATTCTGTTCAACAGTCAGAATCAAACAAGGACAGCAAATGGGGAGGGGGTGGGTTTTATCCACATCCGCCCCCTCCCCAGCCCCCTCTCAGGGCTCCTGCTGCTTTTGAGGCAGGTGGGGGGGAGGGCCCTTGGTGAAGGCAGCCCTCGGCGATTTCCAGGCTGCCG
This sequence comes from Panthera uncia, assembly GCF_023721935.1. Taxonomy (NCBI): domain Eukaryota; kingdom Metazoa; phylum Chordata; class Mammalia; order Carnivora; family Felidae; genus Panthera; species Panthera uncia. The sequence goes on along the minus strand of NW_026057586.1, from coordinate 4,502,320 downwards.
TCGGCTAAGCGCACGATGACCCGGCTTTGTCCACTTGTTGGCGGAGCTGAGAGAGAGGAGAGTAGAAACAGGCCTGCGTCCTGTCCGGTGGGAAGCCAGGCCACAGCCTGGGAGGGGAGACATTCAGGAGGTGGGGCTGGATTGGGGCTGGGGGTGGTTACACCACAGACATGGGCATGACTTTGAGAAGTCTTAAAGGTAAAGTGTTTAAAAATAAGAGCACCGGGGTACTTGGAAATTTGTTCTAAGTCAAGGAACAACTAGCTGGAATCAGCAAGCAAGGCTTCCTCTGTGACCGGCCCCCGCAGCCCAGGGCTGGGCTACCTGCTCCCCGAAAGAAAACACCCCAGGGCTTTCCCAGCTCTACCCCTGACCCCATTCTTCAACTTCTCCTTCTCTAGCAACTTTTTTCCTTCTGCCAAGGCCAAAGTCAGGAATAGCCTTTCTAAATCTCCAGAATTTTGTTGGGTGATTAGTTCAAGGTCAAGCTTGACTATAACACAGGGAAGCAAACAGATAAAGGAACGTGAGAGGCTCCAGAGAGGAGCAGAGGTACAGCCTGGGGTCGGCCCCAGATCTTAAAGGCAGGGTTGGTGCCCCGAGCCACTCCGTGGGCCTGATAGCAAAGGACAGCAGTGCTCCATGTGCTCTGCGGGGAGAGGGAGTGAAAGTGAAGTGGTGTAGACCCCTGTTGTCCGGGCCACATCACCAGGAGCGGTCTTTTGGGAAGGTCAGTCCTTGGCATACGGCTCCCATTGGGAAGGGGGTAGTTCCCCCTGGAAATGGAGATGTTCTCAGGCCTTACGGTCACAGTTCTCCCTCTTTGCCTGTGACTCCCTTTTCTTCTTCAAAAATCCCTTTTTGTTTTTCATCAGAGAGGAGCATCGGATAATTTTTAATGGAAATTGAGTGGATAATAAAAGCTCAAATATTGGTTTAGGTGGAAAAAATAGCCTACTCCATTTCAAAGGGCTTTTCCTGGGTGCTCAGAGCTCCATCTTCCTGCCACTGTGGGTCTCAAGGAGTCCCTTCCTCCTGATTTATTTGCACCCTTCAGCTTTTGGCTCTGCCCCACAAGAGCCTAGCTGGATCCAGCTGTGTTCCCACCAGAATAGGAGGCAAAGGGAGGCAAAGGGAGCCCATGAACGGCCCACTGGCGCCACCTACTGGACAAAGTTCTTAATCCGTTCTTGACCGAGGACGGCTCACTGTCCCCTTGTTACCCACTACCTTGCTTCCTTTGTGGACAATTCTCCTACTCAGTGGTAGGCTGAATGAGTGCTTATACTTGTTGTTTCTACAACAGCTGTACTGTTTTGCACTATAACTTAATATCTTGCAATTCGCCCATTTAAATGGTGCAGTTACGTGGCTTTAGTATATTGACTTGTGCAGTCATTGTCACAATCCCAGAACCTGTTGTCATCACCCCAACAGAACCCTGCCCGTGAGCAGTCACTTCCCATCTCCCCTCATCCCCCCAGCCCTAGGCAGCCGGCAACGTGCTTTCTGTCTCAGGATTTGCCTATTCTGGACAATCTGTAGCGTTTTGCGTCTGGTTTCACCTAGCAAGGTGTTAAAGGCTCGTTCCTGTAGTAGCAGGTATCAGTACTCCATTTGTTTTTAGGGCTGAGCAACATATCTTGTCTGTATCACCCATCGATGGCCATTGGGATTATCTCCACCTTTCGGCTGTTACGGATAATGTTGCTATAAATGGTCATGTACGGGTTTTTGTGTGGACGTGTATTTTCATCTCTCCTGAGTGTATACCTAGGAGTGCAATTGCTGGGTCATATGGCAACTGTTTAATCATCTGAGGGCCTGCCAGACTGCTTTCCACAGCAGCTGCCTCATTTTACGCCCCCACCGGCAGCACATGAAGGGTCTGGTTTCTTCACATTCTCCCCAACGCTTGTCATCATCTGACTTCTTGGGTTTAACCATCCTTGTGGGTGTGAATTGTGTTGCTATGGTTTGATTTGATTTTCATTTCCCCGATGGCTAATGATGGTGAGCATCTTTTCATGTGCTTGTTGGCCATTTGTGTATTTTCCTTGGAGAAATGTTTATTCAGATTCTTTGCCCATTTGTAAACCGGGTTAATCTGTATTTTATTACTGAGTTGTAGTTTCTTATATCGTAGACACAAGTCCTCACCTTGGCTGTGCTGGTGCCTGGAACCGTAGGCCGAGGATCTATTGTAAAAATGTACAAAAGTCCAGAAGGAAGAGCTGGTTTGGAAGAAGATGATTAGTTTAGTTCTGACCTGGTAGTCCTACCCTCATCCAGACCAGTTTTTCTGCTCTGTGCCCAGCCTGGAGCCCACCATCCGGGTGGAGGGACGGCTGCGGAGGGAGGAGGGGGGAGACTGGGGTCTCTAGCAGGTCCCACATTTACAGGCAAGGGAAGGAGGGACCCCTCATGGATGGAAACAGAGAGGCCAGAGCAGTTCGCGGGGAAGACAAGAGATAGGGCCGGGGGGGCCTCCCAGGTGGAGGGTGGGGCTGACGGTGTCTAAGTGACGGCCAGGCCTTCGATGTCCTTACCGCATGGCTTGTAAGTTTCTTTTTAAGGGACTCTAACCTCAGGAGCGGATGGAAGGAACTCACAATGCCACACAGGATTTTAAAGAGTCCTTACAAAAATTTTTTTTTTCTAATAAACTGGTTGATCACACAAAAATGTTTTGGTTTTTTTTTAAACTGAGTCACACTTCTCTCTCACACAAACACTGCCCTTGGCTGCTGCCTGGGATGCGGAGCACTGACTTGCCTTCACGGGAAGAGGGCCAACAGGGAAGACGGCATGTTACCAAACGTGTTCACTTGGTTTCTGTCTTATTAAAATTCTTCAGCGTTGAAAATGAAGTGATTTGGTGAAGATACAGCAAAAACTCTTCTTTCCTGTTCTACTACCTTTTGTTATTTTAGTCCAAATGACCGGGAGTAGCTGTGTTGGATAACATAAGCTTTCTTGAAGTATTTGAAAGGTCGAAGGTTCAAAATCTGGTATTTATCTTTGATGTCCCTCCCCTGTCGCCCGCTGCAGGTGACCTCTCTCCTGGCTTACCTGCTGCTGCTCGAGGGAGGCATGTTCTCTCCGTCCCCACCACCCTCCGGGCTGTTGGAGAGGGTCTTCCAGTTCATCGATCTCCACCAGAATGAGTTTGTACAGGTAGGAGGAACCACACACACGAAACGCTTAAATGGCATACCCTTTGGGTATCTGGGTGAGTGCTTATTTGCTGGGAGGTGTGGAATTTTCTTTTTTTTTTTTTTTTGCCTGACAACTTAATTCCATTTGAAATGCCCTTGAGTCTTCACTGAATTAAACTAAGAAATATTTGTGGGGCGCCTGCATGGCCCCGTTGGGTAATCATCCAACTTTGGCTCAGGTCACGACCTCACGGTCTGTGGGTCTGAGCCCCATGTCGGGCTCTCCGCTGTCAGCGCGGAGCCTGGAGTCGGCTTCAGATCCTCTGTCCCCCTCCCTCTCTGCCCCTTCCCAGCTCGTGCTATCTCTCTCTCTCACGGCTGTCCGCGTAGTGCTGACACCTGCTGAACCCACGCTGACCCTGGACCGTCACCAGAGTGCCCATTCCTCCCTTACTGGGGCCCTTGCTGAGGTCCCTCCTCCTGCAGAGCCTGCCTGAGACTCATCCCCCCGTGACGCCATGCCAGGGTAATACCACCTGGCTGCAGCAAGCTTTAGGTCCAGAGTTCTGCCGAGGTCAATGTCAAAGCTGTTTTGTAGACCTTGTGCAATGTGCACTTTATCTCCTCCCTTAGAATCCTCTGCTCCATTCCTAACCCAGCGCACGTGGTGCAGGGCATACATCTCGCGGAGAAGAGATGGAGTGGGAGGGGTGGAGAAAGGGGAGAGGGGGCCTGGGAGCAGAGAGGGTGGGGGCAGGCAAGGGCTGTAGCCACTGTCTCCCTGAAAGTCCCCTCCTCCTCCGCTGGCCCTCTGGCCCCTTGACGCGTGACAGCGTCCACCACGGCCCTGGAACTCTGTGACATCTCACGGGACTTTGTACCCGAGCCCGCACGCCATGTCTGACACACGATTCACGTTCAGTGTACGTATGCTGGATCCACCAGCCGGCGTTGGCCATATTCATGGGCGGACAGATGGGAAAAGCTCGTGTCTCGTGCCGACACGAAGGCTGAATGGCCAGGCCGCTGGCCCTACACTTGACCTTCATGGAATCCTTCCTCATACTCGTGTGTGTCTTTACTTCACGTGAGGCCTCTTGGGTGTTTGAAACCCAACTGGGGACTCCGGTGTCGTTTGGAATTAACGGGGGGCAATGTGTGGTGGTTGACTTGGGTGTTTCAGCCCAAACTCTCCTTTCTGCAGCCTCCTCACACGTTCCCAGTCTGTCGCCTTTAGGGATTACTTGGCGGCCTCTGGTCTATAAATGTCAGTTTAAGAGTGCAAAACACGATATTCCTTCAGGTCCAGTTAATGTCTTCATACTAAAAATAAAAGTGCCACAACCGGGAAAGAGATCAAACTAAAATAAGGTGGGGAGTCCAAGAGCAGTCATCTAAAATACGCGTGGTTTTTGACAAAAATGGTGGCTGTCCCAATATCAGAAGCTCGAGCCCCAAGAGTGGAATGTGATTGATTATTATTTTTTTTAATTTTTAAAAATATTTGTTTATTTTAGAGAGAGATAGAGCATGAGTGGGGGAGGGGCAGAGAGGGAGGGAGACGCCGAATCCGAAGCAGGCTCCAGGCTCCGAGCTGTCAACACAGAGCCCGACGCGGGGCTCGAACTCACGAGCCGTGAGATCATGACCTGAGCCGAAGTCGGATGCCCGGCTGAGCCACCCAGGCGCCCCTGTGATTGATTATTATTGATAATTCGATACTAGTTGGTATTGATTGGGTGCCTGTTAGGGCCCGGGCGCTGAGATAAGTCATGTGTCGTCATCTTCTCTGATCCTCGCGGAAAGGAATGCTTGTTGTCTTTTCGGCTTCCCTCTTTTGTGTGACCAGATGTGTGCGTTTCCCACATGTCAAGCAACTATATAGCTCTCTGGACACCAAGGGGGCATCCACAGTCCAGCTCCCTCCCGACCCACCTGCCTGGCACGAGCGTCACCCCCCTACCCCCACCGCCGACTGTGGATGCCAGTCACGGGTAGTGAGCCCCCAGTTACCCACAGGTTCCATGCAGCTCCCGTGACTCCCGCTCAGGTCCCATGGTTTGCTATAACAGCTCCAGAACTGAGGGAGACAGTTACTTACGGTTGCCATATGTTATGTAATAAAGGACATGATAAAGGCTATGTGTGAGCAGCCAGGTGAAGAGGCACAGAGGGCACGGTCTGGAAGCACCTTCTGTCCCCCTGAGGTTGGGGTGCGCCTCGTTCCCGGGCCGCGGATGCAGTCGCCAACCTGGAAGACGTCTGAACCCTGTACTTTCAGGGACGCTTGTAGAGGCTTCTTCACGAAGGCAGGATCGATTGTGAACCAATGTCCAGCCCCTCCCTCCCCAGAGGATGTGGCTGGGGTCGGAAGCCCCAAGCTTCTAAACACGGCGTGGTCTTTCTGGGGACCAGCTCCATCCAGAAGCCCATTAGGACTGCCTCATTAGAACAAAATATGCTCCTGCCTCCCGAGAAATTCCAAGGGGGTTGGGAGCTCTCTTTCAGGAGCCCAGTCTCTGAACAAAAGATACTCCTGCACCGTCATCTCATAGGAAATTACCAAGGTTTTAGAGGCTCTGGTCAAGAGCCCAGGACAAAGGTCAAAATGTACATTTCTTATTGTGTGATGGTATCACATGCACAACTGCCCGCAGGTGGAGAGCACTGCCCTCCTCATGGGGATGAGGGACATGTGCTGTCCCTCCAGCTCGAATGGGCAGAACCCGGTGCAGGAGGCAAGGCTGTCCGCCTGCGGAGGCCTGAGTTTAGGCCCCGGGATACACTGCCTACTGGGTTCCGGAGGTGCCGGGGGCTGACCACAACACCTATATGCCAAGGGTGCTCAGGGAGCCCTGCAGCCCAGCCGAGGCCACCGTGTGCTTGATCAGAGTGAGCAGCGAGGGCCGGGCGCCTCCGGGGCCTTGTGGGAGGCCCGGGGTCCTAGAGCAGAGTCACCAGACAGCTGCTCCAGGCTCTTACTAAACCAGAAGTGGTGGCTCAGGAGCCCTGCCGTGCACCCTGTGGATCCAAGGAGGACAGGCGCAGCTGTCTAGGAAGACAACCCTGTGCCCAAGCTGTCCTGGCCTGTTTTCCTTACACAGCAAACGTCTCTACCGGCCCGTCTGGCGGTTCATCTTGGGTGTTGCCTGTTTGCCAGCTCAGTGTTCAGGTCAGATGAAGAGTGCTAGAGATTTGGTGTCCCCTACCGCTGAGTGACGTCTCAGTGAGGAGCACCCCACCCAGAGCGGGTGTGGGTGACACTCCCCAGGCAAATCACCTTGTCGCCTTTCCTCACAGATACTTAAGGAGTGGGTGGCCGTAGAGAGTGACTCCGTTCAGCCCGTGCCCCACCTCAGGCAAGAGCTCTTCCGAATGATGGCCCTGGCTGCAGACAAGCTTCGGTGCCTGGGTGCCAGCGTGGACTCCGTGGACACGGGCTTTCAGCAGGTTGGATGGCCCCTCCCCCACCATGAGTGAGGCCACCTCCCTGGGCGTCAGCCATGGCTTCCCTCGGGGGTGGCAAGACTGGAACTGGCTTCGATCCTCCAAAAAAACACCCCTATAATCTTCATGCCCAGTAAAGATGAAGAATTACATCTTGTCCCCGATGAGATGGTGTTACCGATCTCTCGTTGTGTCAGGACTGGGAAGGCCCCCCTCCGTATTCTATTCACATCCTTCACGTGTGGTTCCAGTTACTCCCAAACTGTCCTTTCCCTTACATCCAAATGTACCTTTCTCAAAGGACCCAGTCTTTCATCAGAGTTACGGCTTTTTACTGCATCTCGGTCACAAATGGCAGTCCTCCCTCTAAGTGCCGTTGCACCCGCGTCAGCACTGACGAATCCCTGAATGGTCTGTTTTCCAGAACCATGTCCACTGGATTTAAGCCTTTGGAGTCTGAGTTCATACTGAAGAGCATGTTCGATTCAGCTGGCTGTCACCATGCATCTAAAAAAGTATTTTTCATTACGTTTTAGGTTTTAATTAAGTGGCTCATGGTACCCTTTTTTAAATGTAGATAAAGTGATGATCAGAAAAACTGTGTGGGCTCTACAGAAGACCATGGGTAGAAACAAAACAGGACTCCTACTCTCATGTCTGAATTTTCTGGACGAACTAGACAACATTTATTTATTTTTTTTATGTGACCTGTTTTTCTTCTGCAGCTGCCTGACGGTCAGACTCTCCCGATACCCCCCATCATCCTGGCCGAACTGGGAAATGATCCAAAAAAGCCCACCGTGTGCTTCTATGGCCACTTGGACGTGCAGCCTGCTAGACAGGAAGATGGCTGGCTCACAGACCCTTACACGCTGACGGAAGTGGATGGTCAGTGATGCATCAGTGTTGGGTTCTTTGTGGATAAGGGATTGCCTACAAGGCTTGGGGACTAAAGATGTGACTCCTATCCCCTGTCACCGTTAAGGATCAACAAAATGCTGCCAGTCTTATAGTCTACCAGTTGTCCAACAAGGCTGGCTGTTAGTCACTTGTGAAATAAGCTACAGCTGTGTGCGTGATGCATGCTCTTGGGCGAGTTAACTCCCAAGATGGGGGTTCTTGGGAGGAAGGTAGTCGTCCGGGTCACACAGTTTCCTTTGTTAAAGTACTGAGTGAAATTATGTTTTTTAAAGAAAAGAAGAAAGGTTAACGGAGATACACACATACCCTGTTTTCATTCTCATGCGAATTATAAACTCTTGAAAGGAGAGGCTGTGTTACATGGCATTCCACAACAGGTCTGCAGGTTCTTTCCAGCAAGCTTGGATAAAACGGCTAATTCCTATTAAGGCCAGAGGGATTTGTATATTGCAAATTAGTTTGTATTATCTGACTAGCTGATGGCCATACTGTTTGTACAGAAGAAATCGGACATGGTGATCTCAAAGCAAGATTTGTGCCTGGGAAAATAGAAAGTACAGTTAAAATGATTACCCATAAAACTACCTTTGTTTTTAACTTGCTCAACTTGGCAGGGGCGTCTGTGCCTTTCTCAAAGTCCTTCCCCTATTTTTAAAGGAAAACTTTATGGTCGTGGAGCAACAGACAACAAGGGCCCCGTTTTAGCGTGGATTAATGCTGTGAGCGCCTTCAGAGCCCTGGAAGAAGTAGGTAACCAGCTGTGTTTGGGAGGGGATGTTGTCGGCATGGTCACTATGATCACGATGATGATGATGACAAGGACGATCATGGCAGTGAAGGTGACAGTGTTGATGATGATGACCATTATGACGATGGTGATGATGACAGTGCAGGTGGTGGTGATGGTGAAGATGGCCATGACGAGGATGGTGATTGGCAACGATGACAATGATGATGACGATGTGGACATTGATGATGACGATGACAGTGATGATGACATGATGATGACGACAGTAATGATGACATGATGATGACAATGACAGTGATGATGACATGATGACAATGACGATGATGTGGACATTGATGTTGACAGTGATGACAATGACAATGACGATGTGGACACTGACAATGACGATGATGATGACGATGATGATGATGTAGACATTGATGATGACGATGACAGTGATGATGACGTGATGATGACGACGATGACGATGACATGATGATGACAATGACAATGATGTGGACATTGATGATGACGATGACAATGATGATGACATGATGATGACAATGACAATGATGTGGACATTGATGTTGACAGTGATGACAATGACGATGTGGACACTGACGATGACGGCGATGATGGTGATGACGATGGTGAGGACATAATGATGACAATGACGATCACGATGATGACGAGGACAAGGGTGATAGTGATGACGAGGGCAGTGATGACCACAAGGATGACAAAGATGAGGATGACGATGACACTAAAGGCAGCGTGCTTTGTGTCACGGTGCTCCGAGCTTAAAATTGCGCTGTGTCCTCTTCTGTTCCCAGCAGTCTCCAGGGGTGTGGGTTACCGTCACACCCACTTCACAGATGAGGAACTTGAGGCCTGGGAAAACAAAGGGACTTTCTGAGTCTGCCCGCTGGTCTGGGGCAGGGGTGGTGCTGATGCTTTGAGCCTGCGTTGTTGACCACAGTTAAAAACAAAACACCAAGCACAGGAGGAGCCTGCACTCGTCTTTTTTATCTTTCTCTTGTCTGGTCTCCTATCTTTATCTGTCTCTCTTATCTTTATCTTACTTTAGCTTGTCTTTTTTGTCTTCTCCTCCTCCTTAACACAAGATATGGCTTCATTAATAGAGACAGACATGCACTTTAAAGAACGTATTAGCTGCTTTACAGATTATCAAGCTAGAACTCTCTGGTATGTGACATTCTGTCTGAATCCTCAGATCTCTTTCCACTTGTGTGAAAAGTGGTTTCAATAGGTGTCCAAGTCAGGGCATGGAAAAGTAGGAGTGCAGCTCTGAGGAGGGGGACCTCCTCTTTCAGGCCACCGGAGGATGGCATTGGTGGACCCAAGCTTGCACCTTTAACTGTCTCATGCAGTGTTCTCCAAGGGTGGTTCATCTCACACCACTCTCCTCCTACTAACGAATGTGGTTAGACTCCAAACCGAGGATTCAATCTAGCCGTGTGGCCACGGGCAAGAGAGTTCATCTCTCTGGGCCTCAGATTCTGCTCTGTAAAAATGAGGGCATTGATTTGGGTGGTCAGCTTTCCAACACTGTTTAGTTGATGGCGTATTTCCATTTGGCCCCGAGTTAGCCCGTCGAGTTGGTGAGCATGATGGCAGGGAGAGCCTGGCCCTTGGCTCCTAGCCCCTGTCCGTGCTCCCTGTTCTGGGGAAGGCTGGGAAATCCCCGCGCCGAGCCCGCGCCAGCTGCAAGTTCAGGGAATCTTCCCGGAGAGGAGGCAGCCCTGGGGCTAGACGTGGTGGGAGGGGCCGTTTCCAATGGAGACGGAAGAGAGGAGAGGAAGGAGGGGAGGCACCACCGTCACACCCCGACTCCTAAGGCACTTCCCAAGGAAAGCCGCCTGCAGGCTTCTCCCTGTGCATGAAGTTCAGAGCACCTGCTGTGCTCCAGACACCCGAGAGGTCCAGGGGCTGCAAATACAGGTCCCCACGGTCCTGGCCTCATTCCCTAGCTCGCACCGGACCTGCTTCATGGCCCTGGGGTCTCTGGGTACACTGAGATGGCCTCGGAGTTTTAGGAAGTTCTTCAAGGCCCTTTGAGCCAGAGCTTCCCTTCTTCTCAGGACTTACTTATGAGGCGTCCATTGTGGAATATTCCTTGAAGTGCAGTTTGGAATGGGGCGCCTAAGTTAAGTCATAGGGTTGACATTTTGCACCTATCTTGTTCGATGCGGTATTACAAGAAGAAGGAAGCTTGGGTTGGCTCTGTTGGTTCCGGGACATGCACATTTATTACACTCGGTTCCTGTCTGGGCTCCACAAAGCATTAGCTCTGTGCCTCTGGAGTGCAGAAGGATTTTGTGGGACCGAAATGTGTAACCTTTCTACCTTCCTCTCCTCTTGCTCACATGACTTCATTGAATTAACCATTTGAAGGTTGGATATTTAAAAAGGAAATGGGGCCCATCGGGTGACTTCATGGGCAAAAAGGAAGGTGTTACCAGTCACAGAGGAAGCAGACCCTCTGCCCGTCGTCCCCACCCCAGCCCCAGCCAAAGGCTCTGAGAGCAGCACACCCTGTCTAGGACAGAGGAGGCTCGAGGTAGGGGTCCCGCTGTGTGGGTCTCCATCCAGCCTGTTCCAAGGAGACCTGGGGAAGTAGGGGTCTGTGTCCGGGTGCCAGGCAGAGCGAGCCAGCCCACCCTCCTGGATGGCCTCTTCCAAATCCTGTCCGTCAGACCAGGTCCTGACTTTGCCCCATGTTTTCCTAGAGGCAATTTCATCAGCAGCCAGGGGCTGCTCTTTCAGGAGTTCATTTTCTCCTGAGACAGAGCAGAAGAGAGGGATGTAACCGCTCTTGACTCCACTGCTTTATCTCACTGAGAAAGACGGGCTTCCTAAGTGAGCCCATTGTTCTGGCTGGGTCCCATTGACCCCCTACAAAGCTGCCTCCCGAGTTGTCATACCTGCTTAAATAAGCCCTGAGTGTTTAACATGATCTTGGTTTCTCTTTCTTTTTCTCTTTCTTTAGTTCTTTCTACATTCTTTCTGTGTCTTCTTCCTTATTTCCTTTCTTCCTTCCCTCCTCCCTCCCTCCTTCTCTCTCTCGTCTCTTTCTTTTTTTCTTTCTTTCTTTCTTCCTTTCTTCCTTCCTTCCTTCCTTCCTTCCTTCCT
>NW_026057586.1:4456461-4490904 GCF_023721935.1 Panthera uncia | reverse complement strand
CTTCCTTCCTTCCTTCCTTCCTTCCTTCCTCTGTGTCTCTATCTCTTTCCTTCCTCCCTTTCTCTCTGTTTCCTCCCTCCCGCCCTCCTTCTATTTGTCTCCTTCCTTCCTTCCTTCCTTCCTTCCTTCCTTCCTTCCTTCCAAGGGAGAAAGAAATATTTATAATAAAGTTCCTATATATAAAGGCCAAAGTTTGCTTTGCTTTTTAAATTTCAACTCTGAAATGCACATGATCACAAACAAAACAGAAGAGGGGCGCCTGGGTGGCTCAGTCGGTTGGGCGTCCGACTTCGGCTTGGGTCATGATCTCATGGTTCACAGGTTTGAGCCCCACATCGGGCTCTGTGCTGACAGCTCAGAGCCTGGAGTCTGCTTTGTGGATTCTTTCTCCCTGTCTCTCTGCCCCTGCCCAGATCATACTCTGTCTCTGTCTCTGTCTCTGTCTCTCTCTCAAAAATAAATAAAACATTAAAAAAATTAAAAAACAAAACAAAAACAGAGGAGATGTTCACTGCCCTTGGACAAATCAGTTAATCTCTTGGAGCCTCATTTACCTGACGTGTGAATAGGAATAGTCCCCTCGACCTCAGGAACCTAGAGTGGAGTAGATGAAGTCCCAGGTAGGAGGAGCTCCGAGCCCGGGAGTGTGAGGCCCTTTGCAGTGTGCTTTCTTCCTTGCTGGTGCCCTCCTGTTCTTCTGCCCTCCCGTCCTCTCTCTTGTCTTGCTTATCGAGCGCGCAAATGCACCTCACCTCAGTGGCTAACTTCACCGAGAGGCAGACAACTGTTAACACCCATACCGCATAGGTGGGTGGGTGAGTGGCCGAGGAGTGGAGCAGCTCGTCTCGGGCGCCTTGGGTGTCAGTGACAGAGCGGACAGCTGTGCCGTCTGCCTCCCCCAACACGTAGCAGCTACTGGCTTGTGTTGTGTTAATCACATTTTGCCAGAAAATTCTTAAGCTTTCCAACTACTTCTCAGCAATTGTTTTCTAGTTAAATGTTAATAAAGAGCTTTCAAATATTAATATTTCAGAACTTCAGCTTAACTTCTTAAGACACATAGAAATAAATGTACCCAAGGGATACATTTGAACAAATCGTTATCCCCAAATGCCCTTAACCAACTGAATGACCGAAGGTCACTTAATTTCTAATATATAATCCTCCGCTCATCCTGCCTTTGTTAATCTTTGGTGAGTCAATCCCACTCGTTAAAACTAATTAGTATGTTTGTGCCATCGATTATCTGCATGGAATTACTTCTAGAGTTCTCCTGTGCATGTTTTATGCTCCAGGAAAAGACTTTGACCTCTCCTCTTCATGTGGCTCTCAAAGATATGAAGTTATAAATTATAAAGATACAAAAAGATCAAAACCGAATGGGGGAAAGGCACATTGTAAAAATTTTAAAGGAGCTATTCTGTGCCCTAATATTAGCTAGAGAAAAACCTGAGTTCCATTTTGCTGCAAGATCAAAGCCTTTGAATAAGTTAAAAGGCAGATTGAACTCAAAGCTGAAAAATAACAGATACTTGAAATAAAAATTATCCTGAGGCTTAAACATTAGACAGTCGTTCAAAGGAAGGAGTTCTCATTTATCACGCTCAGAATTACGAGAACAGAAAAAGATTTGTAATCGAGTAACCTTTCTTGAAAGGTTCCTTTTGGGGAGAAGGAGGAAGGTGCCCATCTCTGTGGCGGCCCAGCCGAGCCCTGAAGTGTAGACGTTGCTTTTTCGGTAGGAATTCCTTCCCTGAGTCCTTTGTGGTCCACGCTGAATCGATGGGTCATGCTGGAGGCCGTACGCTGGGCCTTCCCTTGAATTCTGCTTCCTGGTCTTAGGTCTGACCCCTTTGTTATAAATGGAGCCGTTGGGTATGTGGACAACCCGTACGTTGAATGCGTGTGGTGATGGATTTATGTCACACGCGAACTACTTCTGGATCCGAAAAGATGAATGGGCATGTTGTGCAAGTTTTTGACAGAATGGTTTGTTCTGTTGTTAATCTGATTCAGGATCTCCCCGTGAATATCAAATTCATCATCGAAGGCATGGAAGAAGCCGGTTCTGTTGCCCTGGAGGAACTGGTCAGAAAAGAAAAGGACCGGTTCTTTTCCAGTGTAGACTACATTGTAATTTCAGATAACCTGTGGATCAACCAGGGGAAGCCGGCCCTCACCTACGGCACGAGAGGGAACAGCTACTTCAGGGTGGAGGTATTTGCAAGCTCCAGGAGGGCGAGGGAGGAGTCCATCCTGGGATCTTGGAGGGAAGAGAGAAAGCTCTTGAGAGAGGAGAGTTCTGACCTGGAGGCTTGGCCGGGTCACAGAGGTCACGGAGGTCTCAGGACGGGGGATTCAGGAAGCTCCCCAAACAGAGTGGCTGTGCTGTGTGCATTTTTCTGGAGAGAGGATACAGGGGTTTGTGACTCACAAAACCAAAAGGTTTAGGAAGCACGGCTGTGGAGTTTGGAGGTGAGAAGAGCAGTGCAGGGGGTAAGGAGACTGCCTGATGGGGCCCAGGCTGCCGAAAGGAGGGGCAGGAGCCCCATGGCAGGGGGAGGAGGGGGGTGCCGCATGGCTGAGGCTGATGGGAATTCTGGCTCACTCCCTGTGCAGCCTTGTGCAGGCTCCTTCACTCGGAGCCTCCATTTCCTTACCTGTAAAGGGGGCCCAGTGATCCCTTCCCAGGCTCGTTGGGATCCCTGAGTAGGTGGTCCAGTTCGGCTTCCTTTAACTTTTCTAGTCATACGATAGCACTTTAGAGCCAGACGGCCCTCCCTGGGAGATCAGTAGGTTTTCAGCCACTTCGTGTTTCCTCGTGCAACAGTGTGCACACTAGCCACACGTGCCCTGTCCACACCCGACGGCTGTGAGCATGAGAGGGTGTAGAGAAGGTGGAAACGCTCACGCACTCACAGGCGCTTAAATGGCAGCGTGTGCCTTCTGCTCACCAGGTGTGAGGATGCCGAATCCCAGGCCAGACAGCCTGACTGAAACAGCCCCTGCCCTCGAGGAGTTTACTGCCCGGAGACCCAGATGCTTGAAGACATGGGAGGGAGAAGCAGCGAGGTCCTTGAGGAAACCTCTCTCAAAGACTTGGCCTTGAGAAGGCGTGACATGAGAGAACGTCTAGAGGGGCACAGGGTCTGGGCACCTTCAGGAGGCAACCGAAAAGCTCTGAGGGAGCAGGGGGTTTATGAGAGCAAAGGCACGGGGGCGGCGGCGGGGCGGGGGGTCCTGAGCTCTTCTGAGCAGGTGCAGGATGACACTGCCGAGGGAGAACGTGCAGGACATCTGTCCCACTGCGTCTCTGGGTCTCTGCTGAGTAGGAAGTACGTCTGCCTGCCACAGGGTGACTGGGGACTGGGTGGGAGAAGGGACCGGATCATGATCAAGTGTCAGGGAGGCTTGGGCAGGGAGAGTCCCCTGCCCTGCAGTTGGGTCATTGTTAGCAGCCGAGCTCAGTAGCCAGGGTAGGAGAAGGCCCAAGTGGGCAGGGCTGACCCAGGGCTGAGGTCGTTCCAGGCGGTGTGATGGAGGGACGAGGGAACGGCCAAGAGCACCACTGGCCACAGACAGTTAGAAGTGATGGGCGATGCAGGGCTGAGGGGAGACAGGAGGACAACAGGTGCGGAGATCTTGGCTTGGTCAAGGGAGGCCACGAGCAGGTGCAGGAAGTGACAGGAGAATCGGGGGTGGAGGGAAGGTGGCAAAGACTTTGGAGGTGGGACTCTGCAGGCCCCACAGTGCTTTAGTTAGTGTGACTGCCTCATGAAGTAAAGGTTTGAAGCTTAAGTGACTCAACGGAAGATGCGTCTGGCAGTGCTTTGAAGATGGACCGGAGGAGGGGAAGACCAACCTGGCGGGAGAGATGGGGGGAACGAACCAGAGAGACATTTCAACGCAACTCATTAGGAGCTGGTAGCAGATTGGGTGTGGGGTGCACTGAAGTCAAAGATAACTTTAAGGTGACAGGTTTACAGGACCCGTGTCTGTTCTTCTTTTGGAAATGGGTGAGCTGGTAGGAGGTAGCTGTGGGAGCAGAGGCGCAGCTCCCCTCCACATCTACGGGATTTCAGAAACTGGGAGCACACCAAAGTATTATGCACCAGAAGCAACCAACATTTTGAGGTCAGGTGAGTGGTAGGTGAAAGGCCAGACCTCCAGGGATGGACACTGAAGGGTGTGGAGGTGGTAAATGAAGCACAGAGAGGCGGTTCTTTTTTTATTTTTGTTATGTTTTTAATGGTTATTTTTGACAGAAAGAGAGAGAGAGAGAGAGCACAAGCCAGGGAGGGGCAGAGAGAGGGGGAGACACAGAAGCTGAAGCAGGTGCCAGACTCTGAGCTGTCAGCACGGAAACCGACGCAGGGCTCGAACCCATGAACGGCGAGATGGTGACCTGAGCCAGGGTTGGGTGCTTAACCGACTGAGCCCCCCGGGCACCTCCGAGGGAAGGGGTTCTTGAAGTTCTGTGTGTAGAGGGAGTAGGAGCCAGGGACGGAGCTCCAGGGCGGGAGGCAGGGAAGAAGTTACCAATGGAGACACCAGTGGAGTTGTAAGAAAAGGACAAAGAGGAGGTTTCTGGAAGGAGGGCTGAGGAACAGGCAGACTTGGGCTACAGAGACGTCAGCCCCTTGGGGAAGGGGCTGCTGGCCTCAGACAGAGCCATGTTGGAGGGACAGTTGGGGACTGAAATCAGCTTCAGAGGATGCAGGAAAGAACGGGAAATGAAGATGCGGGAGGTGTCCCACGCACTGTGACCGGGAAGTATCCACCGGAGTCCTGAGGGACAGCACGTGGGGTGTGTCCGACCACGTGATAGCTGCTGCCAGAGCTACCACAGGGGTAAGCGCCTGTCTTCTCTCTTACCTGCCTTCCAGGTGAAATGCCGAGATCAAGATTTTCATTCAGGAACCTTCGGTGGCATCCTCCATGAGCCAATGGCTGATTTGGTTGCACTTCTTGGTAATGTCTTATTTCATTTCACTTTTTAACCACTGGGGAACCTACTGGAATACAGTTCCGTTTGGTTCAGTGCATCTCTCCTCCCTTGGCTTCCGAGCCAGTTCTGAGTAAGGGTCGAGTAGAAGAAGAACCGTATTCCTAGCTTCCCCCGCTTTGGCTAACTGTTCCTTGGGCTTATTGAGTCCACATTACTTTCGTTCATGGACTGAAGCTCTTCCTCAATTCACCCCCTTTTCTTTTACTGGATACTGTGACACAACTGGCCACGCTCAGGGTCACTAGCGGAGAGACCCTTCTGGAGAAGCATCCAGAGGTGATGCCAAATACATCAGCACCACTTGGCTCCTCTTGTCCAGGTTGCTGTGGCCCCCAGTGGCACAAGGACTCCCGTGGGTCTGCCCGTGGCTGCCTGCCCCTGACCTTGCAGCGTGTCTGGGGTACGGAAGCGGAGGTCATGTGTACGTGTGCGTGTTTCCAGAGAGCCAGAGTGCCCACCCTGATCACCTTGATTCTTCCTGTAGCTCTTGCTTCTGTCGGCCCGCCCAGCATCCGGCTGGATCCCGGGAGTTCAAGGAAGCTTCATCTTCAGGGGCCTCACTTGGATGAGCCCCTTTTGCAGGCTTGGCAGGGACTCTGTGCTTTTGTGTTTATAATTGGGTGTTCTTTTAAAAGAAGAGGTTCTAGGGGAAGCATCAGACCCCACAATACTTGGATCTGTCTTCACTTGGCACAAAGGGTACTTCTGTGAAAGTTTTGCAATGTGTCCCTTTTGGGCCAGACATGTCCCAAAAAGCATGTCCGCTATGGGAGTCAGCTAGAAAAAGTCTCTTTTCTTCGTGTGTGGACACAGCGTCACCTCTGGCCCCCTGGCTTGTATCCCCTTGGCCTCGGCAGTCTCGAGAGGGCACCATCAGTCCACCTGCGCCATTAGGGTCTTCAGAACTGTTTTTACTTGTAAAGCTTCTTGCTCATTCATTCCCCAAAGTAAATAATGAAATCTATCCATCGATCATCTGTTATCTAGCTACGCTATCTGTCATTTATCTCCCATCTGTCTGTCCTGTCTGTCTTTTTTTTTTTTTAAGTTTATTTATTTTGAGAGAGAGAGAGGGAGAAAGAGCTCATGAGAGGGGAGGGGCAGATGGGGGGGTGGGAGAGAGAGAGAGAGAGAGAGAGAGAGAGAGAATCCCAAGCATGCTCCACACGGTCCACACAGAGCCTGATGGGGAACTTGAACTGCGAGATCATCACTTGAACCGAAATCAAGAGTCAGACGCTTAACTGATTGAGCCACCCAGGTGCCCCTGTTCTTTCTGTCTCTTTATCTATCATCTATATATTCCTTTATGACCTTCTACTTTTCCTAAAATATAACTCTTAGACCATATCTCACATGCTTGAAAATATCAGACGGAATACAACAATCCATTCTCTTTTAAAGTTTTTAAATTGTTTCCAGAAGAATTCACATAGCATGCAACTCGGTATTGTGGGGGGGAAAAAGAGTTAATCTTCTGTTTTACCAGAGCTAATTTTCTTTTCCTTAAGAACAGCATCATCAAATCTCTATGGTACATTTCAATCTCCCCCGATCACGATTGCTGCATTGCATCCTCTTAGACTGTATGGTTTCGCCCAGGCATAGAATTCTGTTTAGTCCTACAAATGCATATGGTTCTGTTAAGAACAATCCGATCAGGATCACGAACAGAATGAAAAACACATGGTTTCACTTTCTCTTATTTTTGAGACAAATCAAATAATCCATAATGAAGTGACTCTGGATTGGGTCTTCTATATGGCTTTCATATGGTTTGTAGAAAGACCTGAAGGACATACGGTTGAACTGCAGCACTGATCAGATGACAAGCAGGGATTTTGCTTGCTGACCGCGACAGCATCTTGGCTCCCGGGCTCTCCCCGAGGGCCGCTGCGCGATAGGATGTCAGGGAGAGCGGGTTCTGTTGGGTTCTCCCCCCTGCAGACTGGCAGGTGCCCGACACGTTAGTCAGGTGCTGCTGTGTGACCTTGTGCAAGTTCCTAATCCCTCTGTCCTCGCTCCTTGTCTGTGTGATCCCGGTAACCATGAGTGCTAATGAGTCATAAACGTGTGTTGAGTGCCAACGGTATGAAAGCCATGGAGTCTCCACCAGGGGGATACAGGGAGCTCCCCCGGGCCCTGGGAACACCGCAAGTTCCTGTTTTCAAAGAGGCTTAGAGTGGGGTGTACATGGGAGGTCGGAGGAGGTGGGGGTGGACATACTCAGTCTGCACAGAGCCCTCTGCTCCTGGGCATTCCTCTGTGGGCATTCCTACTCCCTGCCCTCACCTAAAAGCCACAAAGCAGGGAGGTCACCGGGTCCAGGGCGCTTTTACCAAACGTCAGATTCCAAGGGGCCTCTTGAGGATCAAGGATTACTTGATTTGTTTTCAAAGGCGCCACCCTCCGCCTCCCCTGCGCTTCCAGACTGGGCTCCCGGCCGAGGCCCTCGTGGCTGCAGAAATCACATCCCATTCGGAGGACGGTGATTTCAAGTGGGAAACGAGGAGGGGGTGGGGAGATGAACTCTTGGCAAACGTCCTTTTTCTTGCCGACGCGTTCGGTGTTGGAGGACTGGGCAAAGACGCAGCGAGAACACGCCGTGTGGGGCAGAAGCACGGATGCGCGCGGTGTCTTCCCTCCGGCCGGTCCTGCGGCGCCTGGAGGCCACCGCGTGCTGAGCCTCCTGTGAATCTCCCTGACGGTGGGTGCGCGGGGCAGGGGGCGGGGGACTCGGGGGGGTGTCGGCTGTGCTCTGTCCCGCCAGCAGCTGGGACGGCTGTCCTGCATCCTGAGAAAACAGGCTCCAAGACTCGAAACCGCACCCGGGCCCCGGCCAAGTGCAGTGAGCGTGAGGCAAGGCCCCTGCTCACGTCACAGCCTGATTTGCCAAGGACCCCTGACTCCCATCCCCACGGTGATGCCTGGCACGGCTGCCTGAAATGACAGGAACAATGTCCCGGTTCAGTGTCCCGTACGGACACTGAGCATCCTGGCTGCTGGCGTGTCTCAGGTCTTCATTGTTTTGACCTTGACGTTTCGAACACCCATCTCTTCTCGCCATCGAGACCGTGCCGGTCGCGTCCCACACAACCTGGCTGGCGCCCTGCCTGCTCCTTGCTCCTGCGTGTCCACTCCCCTTCACAGCTCTTTGCTCGTGGACCCTCACGTGTTTCTTTACCCTGTGTCTTTCCAGCCGCATTACGGACGGGGTCTGTCTTTCGTGCACTTTTGCAGCTCTGTCCTTGCGTACAAGAGTGTCGGCAGACCTTTAGGGACGTGCCCCGAAGGGAGGACCTGGTGATTCCTGGTGGTGCTTTTAGGTTCGGTTTTGATTTTGGCGAGGGTGCAGAGCATGGCCTGCAAGCCAGTGACGGCCAGTCCCAATCACTTGGCACCCAGCTTAGTTTTTAACTTCAATTTTATGAATTGGTTTGTATCACGTATTTCACACAGGCTGTGCTGGGCTAAATGCGGCGAATCCCATAACGCAGTAGCGCAGGGAGGTGGATAGCGGTCTGCAATACCATCCCCAGGGTGGCTGTGGAAGTTTGGGTGAGGTACACAGGGGACCCGGGGAGGGGCTAAGGAGGATGTGGTCAAAAACCAGAACAGCGAAGACCTCCCTTCTCATTTTGCTGCCTTGATGCCCTCGAAACTTGGGGTCTTGCTTTCGAGGATGGCCTCAGAGTGCTGGGACACCTGTTACGTACCACCCTACCACTGGTCCTGTGGGTTTTGGTAACCTGTTTGCCTTGGATCCCGTTGTGCCCGCAGACAGCCAGACCACCCGCTGGTCTGCTTGTGCCGGGTCACACTTGCTATTCAGCCTGTGTGGCCACAGATGGCACCATTGTTGACGAAAGCAGGGTCTTAACGTATCCTCAGCGTCCCCAGCACTCCTCCGGTTCTTTGAGCACAGCGGGTGTCCCGTAACTGGGGGGACACACCGGTGCTCACAGAGCCTCCAGCCCCGAGCTTTGTCAAGTGTCAGCTTTAACAGGAAGCCCTCAAGGTACAGTGCGTCACAGTAGCTTTTTGACATTGTCAAGTTACAATCTCATTATGCCTGTGGGGCATATGTTTTGCGAAGTGTCTTCACTTGAATAAGAGTCCCGCGTGGATTGAAGAGAAATTTCGATGTCCCGCTTACATTTTTCACCATCTCCACTAGTCTACTTGCTGCTTTGAGAAGTATTTTTTCAAGGTAGTGAGCAGTGTTTTACTAAATCTACTTCCTCTGTAGATATTCATTGATGATTCTCCCCCCTTCCTATGAATCCCCAAACTCTTTCAGAAATAAAGACTGGTATATCTGCCTATTCACTATGAACGCATTTGTAGTCATCATGTATGCCTCATAGACTTGATCTCAAGGATTTTATACTTTTGATTGAAGATGAGTACTTATTATATTACGGTTCTTACGGGGGGGGGAGCTGAGAATGATGATTTTGGTTCCTCAGGAATGCTGTATAGACATATCCATACATAGTTAAGTTTTTATTTTATTTTATTTTTTATTTTTTTTCAATATATGAAATTTATTGTCAAATTGGTTTCCATACAACACCCAGTGCTCATCCCAAAAGGTGCCCTCTTCAATACCCATCACCCTCCCCTCCCTCCCAACCCCCATCAACCCTCAGTTTGTTTTCAGTTTTTAAGAGTCTCTTATGCTTTGGCTCTCTCCCTCTCTAACCTCTTTTTTTTTTTCCTTCCCCTCCCCCATGGGTTTCTGTTAAGTTTCTCAGGATCCACATAAGAGTGAAACCATATGGTATCTGTCTTTCTCTGTATGGCTTATTTCACTTGGCATCACACTCTCCAGTTCCCTCCACGTTGCTACAAAGGGCCATATTCCGTTCTTTCTCATTGCCACGTAGTACTCCATTGTGTATATAAACCACAATTTCTTTATCCATTCATCAGTTGATGGACATTTAGGCTCTTTCCATAATTTGGCTATTGAGAGTGCTGCTATAAACATTGGGGTACAAGTGCCCCTATGCATCAGTACTCCTGTATCCCTTGGGTCAATTCCTAGCAGTGCTATTGCTGGGTCATAGGGTAGGTCTATTTTTAATTTTCTGAGGAACCTCCACACTGCTTTCCAGAGCGGCTGCACCAATTTGTATTCCCACCAACAGTGCAAGAGGGTTCCCGTTTCTCCACATCCTCTCCAGCATCTCATAGTTAAGTTTTTAAATGATGAACATATATTACTTTTTAACTCAGCATAGATGAACATTTAAAAAACGAACCTTGTTTTTGATACAGAAGGTACAATTGAGGACCAGTGTCATGCAGCTAAGTCCTACCCAGTTACATGTACGCAGACCCCTGTATTTCCATCCCTGCACTGATGAGGTAGACATTAAAATGGGTCTGGCTCAGGCTGAGTCTGCCTGGAGACCAGCTCTGTCCTTTGGAGACGTGAGTGCTGCTAGCGGCTCCGCCCGGGGGGACCAGGGCCCGTCACAAGGCCCGCTGCGGCCACAGGAGTCACCCGGGCCCCCGCGCCCAGGCCGGAACCTCGGTGCACTCGTAAGCCCTCCCTGGCTTGGTTTCCCGTGTCCCTTGCAGGCAGCCTGGTGGACTCATCTGGTCATATTCTGATCCCTGGAATCTATGACCAAGTGGCTCCTCTTACGGAAGAAGAGAGAAAAATGTACAAAGCCATTGATCTGGACCTGGAGGAATACCGGCATAGCAGCCACGTTAAGAAATTTCTGTTTGACACCAAGGTATGCTCACAAGTTGATGGCTGATCTGAAAGAGGAATGACAGTAATAAATCATATTTTCCCAATTCCTGATTTACTGTGTTCTGCTCATCCACACATCTCAGAACTGAAAGCAGATGTTAATTCTGAGGCAGATTTTCACTTTCGTGGCCACTTACTTCCCTAAGGTCTAGATCAACCAGAAGTCTGTGTGGGGTCTGCCCAGTACTGGCCTCGGGCATGTAACCTTGGGGCAGCCACCCATCTCACAGACATGCTTTTCCAAATCAGTTTATTAGACCCAATGCGTTCAGCTGTCTGCGCTTTCTGTCTGCTTAAAGATTGAGAAGAGTCTGATCATTCCCGTTCCAAGACCCCCAGTTGTTCATTTAAATAGACAAAATCAAGAGCCCTGGGGGCTAATCTGTGAGTTACTACATTGCCGCCTCAGTGTAAGTAAACCAGAGCCCAAAGCATTCATTTCTGGCAAATTTGGATGGTTTCTTTCCCCTTCTCCTTCTTATTCTTTTTAAAACCTTTGCTGCTCTGGTGTGTGGTGGCTGGGGGACCTGCCAGGAGAAGGGGAACCCTGTTGAACAGATGTGACAGAGTTTGTCACCGTGAAGTATATCTCTTCCCTCAGACCAGCTCCACCTTGGTCACAGCAGCAAAGAAAACTGGCTCAACCATACGCAGAGTTCTTTGAAGCCTTCTGAAAAAAGAAAATGCTTTCACTACACAACTTATCATCGTGATGATTGGGGTAGAAATTCATAATCAAGCCCCAAATTCTGAAAGGGCCCCTTTGCCATCTATTAACTTGAGTGCGCGAGCAACGAGGGGCCCTCCTCGGTGGAGCGGCTCGGTCAGCCAGAGGCAGCAGAGTGTCTCAGGTCTGGAGGGGAAATCCCACTTGTCTGGCTAGTCCAGACACATCTGAGGAAGGTGATAATTAGCTTGTCACAAACAGTGCTAGAGATGCACAGAAATCGGCGATACAAGCGATACAATTGAACAGTTTTACTTGAGCTTCTTTAATTTAGTAAAATGATTTTATTTTAATTCAGGAGGAAATTCTAATGCACCTATGGAGGTACCCATCGCTGTCAATCCACGGGATTGAGGGTGCATTTGATGAGCCTGGAGCTAAAACCGTCATCCCTGGCCGAGTTATCGGAAAATTTTCAATCCGTCTGGTCCCTCACATGAATACGTCTGTGGTGGAAAAACAGGTGACAGATGTGCATTGGCCCATTTCTGAGGGCCGC
Source organism: Panthera uncia (assembly GCF_023721935.1). Classification (NCBI taxonomy): domain Eukaryota; kingdom Metazoa; phylum Chordata; class Mammalia; order Carnivora; family Felidae; genus Panthera; species Panthera uncia. The sequence continues at coordinate 4,478,900 of NW_026057586.1, read as the reverse complement.
CTCCCATGGCTTAGTGGGCTATTCAGTTGTTGGCACTGACGTATCATTTTTTCCCAACATAAAAGGGATTGTAACACACGTCAAGAAACCAATATAATTTTTGTTTGGTGAAATCTCTTTCTGTAATTGTATGCAATTACAGTAGTCAGACAAATAACCGTTTGGGGTTGGAGTGATGGGAAATATTTTTACATTAAACAGTTGACATAAAGGCAAGATTGGTTTACACACAGATGGAAAAGCTGATTGCCTACGGCCGGATGGAGCCGGAAATGCTCAAGCCTGTAGTTAGTTTGCCCGTTGGTGTCTGAAATCAGTACTCTGAAAGCAGCCGTTTTAATGAAAATGTTATCTGGAAGGAGTTACATGTCCAAATTATCAACCTATCATCAGTTTACCTCCAGTTCAACAGAAAGTAGGCTCTGGATAAATGGGCTCCAAGAACACCTCTTCCCAACTCTCTCTCATTGACCTCTTTTATTGTCTTCTTAGCACTAATTACATCCCAAAATACCCGCCTTCCCAGTCTCTATCCCTGTTTTTTCCCCTCCCTCCTTCTCTTTCTCAGGAGATACGAATCCCCAGGAGGGCAGGCCTGTCTTCCTCTTGCTCACAGCTGTGTTCCCAGCACCTAGGACAGTTCCTGCCACATGACAGGCAGTCAATAGATGTTTGTTGAAGGAATGAATGGGAGGGATATTTCAGAGTATAGTTTTTCTTGGGAGAATTTCCATTGTGGCAACTGGAATGGAGCCCAGAGGACAGAGAAGGACTCTGATCAAATGCTCTTTTATAGCTTAGCTCAGAATTGCCCCCACTTTCCAGAAATTTCCAAATGCATAATGTTCCCACAATAGTCACTAAGGTACTGACAAGTTAAAAAGGAGGGATATTCAAATTGAGAAGTTGTATTGTTTCCTAATTAACAAAATTCATAATAACCAGGCGTCAGAAGTCTGACACTGTGGTCAGGATGGGTGGGCGGAGGGCTGAGGACTGCAGGGTCCTGAGACAAGTGTTTCTGTAACCACTGAAGCTCTCTGTCCCTGAGGCCCCTCTGCAAGAATGAAGGCAAAATCACAGCACTGGAATTTGTCAGGCTGGGATGAAAAATTGCTATATAGTCACTGCGTGTGAGAATACCTTGACATGTTCTCTTACAAATGAAAATGTTCCTTTTCAGGTGAAGCAGCATCTTGAACATATATTCTCCAAAAGAAATAGTTCCAACCAGATGACTGTTTCTATGACACTGGGACTACAGCCGTGGATGGCAAATATTAAAGATAATCAGTATCTTGCGGCCAAAAGAGCCATCAAAACAGGTTAGACTTGCGATATCTCGAGTTGCCAGTTTACCATGGGACCAGGTGTGGTGCCTGGTGGGGCAGTGGAGAAGGCAGCACATTCCAAATTTCAGGCCGGCCCTCCTTTCCACCAAGGCCATGTCACTGAGCGCCATCTATGCACAGGGCTCTTCATACACACTGTCCCACCGCCCCTACCAACAGCCTCCCCTGGTTCATCAAGTCTGGAGGACATTAAGGAATTTGCTGAAGGGCACTGAGCTGGAAGTGACAAGGCCAGGATTAGAGTTTATGTCTGGAAGCCTGAATTTGGGGCAAAATGGTGGACTTGAGAGCCTCTGATACTTACGGAAGTGATGGCCAACATATAAAAATGTCCTTTAAAGGGCACAGCTGAATTTGCATGAAAGTAAAGGAACTCTGGGGTTAAAAATGAGGAAGGAGCTAAAATTTAATGGAGGGAGCAAGCTTACAATGGGCCACCCTGTGGGGATTTTCTTTTCTTCATCTTCTTTTTTTAAATTAAATTAATGAATTAATTTATTTAGAGAGACCATGAGCAGGGGAGGGGCAGAGAGAGAGGGAGAGACAGAATCCCAAGCAGGCTCTGTGGTGTCAGGGCAGAGCCCAACATGGGGCTCTAGCTCACGAACTGTGAGATCATAACCTGTGCTGAAACCAAGAGTCGAATGCTTAACTGACTGAGCCCCCCAGGCTCCCCAGGATTCACTCTTCTTGGTCGCAGGGAGGGGTGGGTTTTCATGGCCTTAGGCCAGCACGAGGTGGAGAACAGGGAAAGAGACCCACTACATGAAGGTCGGGCCTTTCCCAAGAGCCAGGCTCACCCTGGAGGGGTCTAACTGTGGGCCCATCCTCACGATATTTGGGTCTTCAAATTCCACTCTCTGTGAGGTCCATAGATGCAAACGGCTCCAAGGCCACGTGGGATTTCCACAGAGGTGCTTCCTGGGGAGGAGATCATTGTACAAAGTTACCAAACACATAAACTCAGTTCCAGCCTATCTGACTCTAAAACCAGTGGTCTTTTTTTATTGCCACTCTGCTTGTCCAAGGGTAGAGAAGGCAGCAGAGCTGTACTTGGGATTTTCTCGCTGGTCCCTATTTTGATGGCACATACTTCAAGTCCTGGGCCGGATCGTGTGGTTGGTGAGCACGGGACACGTGCCTGGGCCCTGGCTGCCTGGGTGGGGAGAAGGAATACCTAGTCTCTTTGGCTTCTGACACTGCCCACAACTGCAAAGTAGGGGAATCTCTGAAAAGCAGGGGGATTTTCAGAGTCTCCCCAAAAGCCAAGTGGGAAAACACTGACACGTGTTTGTATGGACCTGTGGGCGTTATATCCTGGGTGAGGCCTCAGGCCAGGCCCCACAGTAGTCAGAGCTGAGCTGGACTCCGAGGTTCAGACCACCCGGGAACAGTGACACTTTACCAGGGTTATCTGTACCAAGGACAGGGACATTAAAAATTAGAGGACAGGGGGCGCCTGAGTGGCTCAGTTGGTTAAGGATCCGACTCTTGATTTCACCTCAGGTCGTGATCTCACAACTGTGAGTTTGAGCCCTGCGTCCTATTCCACACTGGATGTGGAGCCTGCTTGGGATCCTCTTTCCGCTCTCCCTCTCTCTCGAAATAAATAAATAAAATTAAGGTCCATTCCGCTTTCACCACTGTTTATTTAAAAAATATAGTAAAAATAAAACCATAAAAATTACAGGGCAGGTCTGAGGACAGTCTGAGACTTAGAGCCATAGTTGTCTACGCAATCATTCCTGCTGCTCCGGCTGTCGCAGGGTGTTACCACCAAACTGTAGAAACCAGGAAGAGAGAAAGAAGAGTCAGGAAGGTAAGTGCCCTGCGAGCTGAGGACAGATGTGGGATTGAAATGTCCAGGTCAGCAGTAAAGACCTGAAATACTCTCGCAGGAACGCATGAGGCACCTTTTGGTTTATTTGTGTGTACAGCCAGTTCTTCACCTGGACTCACATTCACACCTCGCTCTGTGGATAAAGAACATGTGGCATGTTATCTTTTGTGTCTTTATTTTGCATCTCCCCTCCATCACTGGCACCTTGTGCCCTAGCCTCGAAGGTTTCAACTCATGTCTCTAGACCCTAGGATATCCATGAAAACTATTCCATGGGCTACCTTGACAGCTGAGCACAAAAACAACAACATTCAGGTGACAGTTGAATACAGCTATTTATTTATATATTGCTTATAAAACCAAAGAAGTCCCGCTTTCCAAATATTTAATTCATGAAGCAACCATAAAAGTAGGTACATTGTTTTGCAATACTCTTGCCAGAAATGCATGACCTCTTCCAATCATGAGAAAATATCAGACAAACCCAGATGAGGTTACAAAACAACTGATCAGTACTCTTCAAGAGGGTCAAGGTCATGAAAGAGAAGGGAAGACTGAGAAAGTGTCACAGACCAGAGGAGAGTTAAGAAGCAGTTAGGATTCTGGATTGGATCCTGGAATAGAAAAAGGGAAAGATTGGTGAAATTCAAATAGGTCTGAATTGAGTGAATAATATTATTCCAATATTAATTTCTTATTCTTTATAACTTACTGATATAAGATGTTAACTGATATAAGATGTTAACATTACAGAAAGCAAAGTGAGGAACATATGGGAACTCTGTACTATTTTTGCAACTTTTCTATAAAATTTACAATTCAAAATAAAAATTTTATTTAAAAAGGTTTTTTTAAACATTTATTCATTTTTGAGGGGGTGGGCAGAGAGAGAGAGGGGACAGAAGGTCAGAAGCAGGCTCTGAGCTGACAGCAGAGAGCCCGATGTGGGGCTTGAACTCACAAACTGTGAGATCATGACCTGAGCTGAAGTTGGACGCTCAGCAGACTGAGCCACCCAGGTGCCCCATAAGGTTTTTTTTTTTTTTTTTTTTTTTTTTTCCCAAGTAGGTAATTGTAAAGAAGGCAACCATGGTTTTCTTCTTGCTTCTAGTGACTATTTTAGAATATAAACTGCATGATATCAAGAAGCTTACTTAACCCAGGCACCAAATTTAGTGGTTAAATACAAAAGAAAAAGAAAAAAGAGAAAGCAAACACTGCATTTGAGAAGATCGCTAGGGGTAGTGTTGTCATTCTTTTATTCGAATGCCTTCTTTCCTGTGTTTCAGTATTTGGAACAGAGCCAGACATGACCCGGGATGGCTCAACCATACCGATTGCCAGAATATTCCAGGATATCATCCAAAAGAGTGTGATGATGCTCCCGCTGGGTGCTGTTGATGATGGGGAACACTCTCAGAATGAGAAAATCAACAGGTTAGCGGATTCCTCGGAGGGGCCAGTCCTTCACCACACAAACCCCAAGTCTCCACATGGTAACCCTCTGACGTGCTACATACTGGCGATTGAATTTCCATCACCAAACCTTCCTATTTACATTGTAGGCTACTTTGCCCTGTCATTTGCATGGAAATAACAGTGTTTCTCTTTGTTTCTTCTTTTGTTAGGTGGAACTACATAGAAGGATCCAAGTTATTTGCTGCCTTTTTCCTAGAGATGGCTAAGCTTCGTTTGTAATGACAGGAACCTTCCAGCTTAGAGCTGACCTACTGACAGACACCCTCTCCTGCAGCCCTGCATGGGAGTAGAATCTAAATATCCAGATAATTTCCATCCAGGAAACAATGTCTTCCCTCCCATTTAAAATATCTCCCGACATTTGGGCCAGTAATAAAACCTTTTAAAGGCACAGATATTGGAAATGGTGTACCGTCCCAGTGGCACACCTTTCTGAAGTCACAGCTACCTGCAACATCTCCCTAAGTCCAGCTGTAGGAGCCCCGGGAAGAGACTCACTCTTTCCTTGGAGCACAAGGACTGTTCTTCCACTAGACTCTCCCTGGCACTTTGATGGGCCTGATCACTCCAGTGTGCTTTTAGGTTCTGGCGGTGCTCAGGACATACTCATTCCATGTTTCTATCACCCTTTCCTTTACCACACATTCCTTTTGTTAGTAAAACTGTTGGTCCCACCACTGGCTACCATGATTTCCCTGTGGGTTCATTTCTAGAGGAGTAACTAAAGTGTGATGCCCTCTTAACCTTTTGCTTCTCCTTCGTTTATTTTGCCTTGCTTCTTGGAAAGTTCTGAAACAGGAATGGTCAGTAGTTGTATCCTTATGCCATTTGGGATTCCCTTTGTGAAGATGAGTACTTTTTCTATTTCAAGGCTCTTTATTTACCTTTTCTAGGATTCATGCCAACCAACCACCTCTCCTGCACCCTCTTCTTTCTTCCTACCCCATCCCCCCAGACATCCGTGCACACGTAAAGTCACCACAGGAGAATCAATCCCGATAGAATTTCCCTCCCCCCGCTGGAATTTTACTCAGTGACTACATCTAAATTGCTCAAAGCTTTTAATAGCATCGGTTTTAGATAGAGAATGAATCTAATCAGCCCTGACATCAGTAACACATTCTAAATTTAAAGCCATCAGCTAATGCTGCATTTAGTAATCATTTTAGTTAACCATCTTGTTTGCCTTGATTGCATTTGATGGTGTAAACAAACAAACAAAAAGAATGTAATTTTTCTACAGTTGAGTGTATATAAACAAATCAATTCAATCTTTATAAATTCATTACTTAAATGACATTAATGGAAAAGAATTTAAGAGTTTATTAAGAATGTTTCTCCTAGGATTCCAAATAAAATCAAAGCATAATACATTTAATCTCTTTGTGGGTTTTTGAAATATCAGTTTTAAAAGTTGCAGCACCATATCTAAAAGGGCTGCACCATAGGCCAATGATTCAGCTTCTCATCATAGAAATGGGACACCACACGAGGTGTCAGCTTCATGGGGGCATCTATATGAATGATCTGCTTTTCTTCTGATGGTAGCGAACATCGATTCCTATTTGTTGAGTATGGACAGGTGTTTGATACACTTTATTGTTAAGCTTGGTTCATGCTTGCCAGATTATGTTGAATCATGTGACGTTTTGGATTTTGCAGGGCCTACCTGATGTATTTGGCAGAGTTCCTAAGAACTAATTGCAAGAGGTTTAGGACACCAATTTATATTATTAAAACGGTATTCATATTAGTCAATGAACAAAAGCTGGCTGTAAAGTAAATTCAAGCACTTCTGAGCAATGTAACATCACTCAGAGTATTGGCCTGGAAACCTGTGTGAGTGTGCATTGCATGGTGCGAGAGCCTTGTCAGTGACACGTTTTCTGCACTTGCAGCTGGAGGGGGGCAGTGGGTCAAGGGCACAACAAGGGACTTGAGGTGGGCCTCTTCTCCCTCCACATGCTCACTCCACTACATCCTTTTGTCAGTCTCTGTTAGCCCGATGCCTGGGACTCCCAGCACAGCTCTACTCAGCCACCTTTTCTGAGAACTGGGCCCCTGATCTTCCTGCAGATTTCGTATCTGAAACTTGACTCGTCCAAAACGGAAACTCTTGCCCATCCTCCCAAACCTGTTTCACCTCTAGTGTTCCCCGACCTGGTACACGGATTTGGAATCCTAAATCTTCTTTGACACTTCTATTTCAGATCCAATTCAATATCAAAACCAGGTGACTCCATTATTCAAAAGCCACCACTTCCTTCCATTTCCACTGTCACATCCAATGGCCTGAAAGCCAAATCCTGTGTAGCTTGCTTATGGCAGAAGCCCTCACCCAATCTCTCTGCCTAAATGGCAGTCCTCTTCCACGTATGTGTCACACTGCAGTGTGCATGACCCGGTGGAGTGCACTGCACACAGAAAATGCTCAGTATTGCTTGCTGAAATCTTCCTCTTAATTTTGCAGTTGCATTTTTGGAGTGTCTTCTGGTAGGTCTGCTGTCTCCTGCATGGACTTCTATCTTTATCCTCTTCCTCTCATGTTCCTCCTAGTTGGAATTGTCTTGGGAGCAGCCAGTACTGGGGAAAAGTACATACAACAAGTCACGCTGAGGTGCCAGTGACTGATGATGGCTCACATGTATACCGCTGGGCAGTACTTGTGTCTTCACAAGGATCATGCCTTAATTCAGAGGCCACAAAACAGCAACCTGTGGCTCAAGGCTCCATTCACTCTGTTTCATGTGGCCTTTGCAGTGTCCTAAGTATTTCTGAATTGGATGCCAGCATTGCAAAATCAATAGACTGATTCGCACAAATTTCTCTTGAGCAACTACAAGATTGGGCAACACTGATCTGTTCCCACAGGCTGATGAGCCAGTTGAGCTGAGAAGTTGTGCTAAGCACAGTGCCTGGCCCATAATTTGTGCTCAACAAATTTCTTGGAAGTGGAAAAAGAAGGAGGTTCACAAAAGAAGATAATGCTATTCAATTTGGTTTCTCACTTACTTTCACTTTGTAACATCCACTTTATATTTTCTGGAGCTTGTAACACTCAAGAAAGCTCATCTTCCTCTTAACTACGTTGTAAAGAACTTTCCTCTATAGGAAGCAAGCTCTGGGAGGCAGAGGCTGGGTTGGGTATATTCTATATTTTGCTCAGCCATCCAAAGGCTCAAACAATTGATGAAGTACAAAGAGAAATACAGGAGATTTTCTGAAGCAAAGTGATGTATTCTTTCTTTTCCAGCATGATGTGGAAGAGGACAGATGGTAGGTGTAATGACTATAATTTCTTAACAGTTATGATAAATAAATAAATGCTTCTGAGCTTTTTTAGCTTGAGTAGATTGAAGAGAAAAAAGTTTTCATCACATGGAAAAATTTTATTTAAAAACATTATGCTGTATAATTTCTTATCCAGAATGAAAAAAGATGTCAGAAAAATTATGCCTTCGACTATGATAGAAAATGTGAAGTTTGAAATCATCTCACCTCCCACATTGAAATTCACCAAAACAGCATTCAAAGAGAACGTAGATTTAAAATTCTAGTGTGGGTGGTTAAGTGTTCATAGCACATTCTTACTGTTATTGTAGGTAGGCATTTAAAAGTAATGGAAGTACATGTTAATTTAAAGGAAATTAGCACTTTAAATGTCACTGTTAAATTCATCTTCAAAAATGATTAGTCACCAAAAATGACCAATGCTTTCTTTCAAATTTTGAATAATTAGAATCGAATAAACGAGGCCATCTAAACTTTATTTAAAACTCACTTGAGGAACCAGAAGGCAGAGCCCAGGGTTACCACATTAGGACACAGTAAGAGGAGGGAGGTTCTGGAAAGAAGAGTCACATAAGGAAAAGCACCAAATTCTGCATACTCTGCCTAAATTGCCAGATGACCTCTGAACTAAGCCTGTGTGAGGCAGATTAAAGCATCCCAGCTGAGGCTGAGGGAACTGAATTAGATTTCAGTTGCCACCACAACAAGGGAGACAAAGTATGGAGTATGAATACAGTCAGAATAACTAACTGCCTATTAAAACTCTATCAACCACAAACAACCTCTTCAGAGGAAAGTAACTAAATTCAGAATAGCTACATTAGTTAAATGTCTAGGATACAACTCAAAATTACTAGACATTTAAGAAACAGGAAAACATGACCCCTAATGAAGAAAAAAGAAAATTAATGATGCTTAATCCCCAAATCATTTATATACTGGAATTAGCAGACAAAATGTCAAAGCAGATATTACAGCTTTGCTCAAAGACATAAAAGAAAATATGCTTTTAATAAGTAAACAAATAGGAAATCTCATCAGAGAAATAGAAATGGTGAGACAATTGAATAGAAATTTTAGAACTAAAAGATGCAATATCTGAAATAAAATCATTAGCAGTTTTAACAGATGATTTGAGATAACAGAAGGGAACATAGAACACAGATCAATAGAAATTATTTAATCTGAAGAACTGAGAGAAAAAAAAGAATGAAAACAAAACAAAAAAGGACAAAGCCTCAGTGAATTGTATATAATGTCGACGTGTATATATATTTGATTGGAGTTCAGGAGAAAAAGAGAATGGGGAACAAAAATATTTGGAGAAATAATGCCCCCCAATTTTCCAAACATGGTAAACTTACAGATGTTAAAGGCTCAGAAAACACCAAGCTGGTTAAGTGTGAAGAAAAATCAGGGCTAGGCACATCATAATCAAACTGCTAAAAGCCAAAAATTAAGAGAAAAATTTGAAAGTAGCCAGAGAAAAATGACAAATTACATATACGGAAACATAAAAGTTCTGAATGATCTCTGCTCCATCAGAAACAAATGGAGGCCAAAAGATATGGAAAGATATCTTTAATAAACATCTCTTGTGGGCAGCACATGGGGCTAAGATATTCTTTTTTATCCATTCTGGCAATTCATCTGTAACCTTTTGCAAATCCCTTAAATTATTGTAATGCAGGAGGACAATAAAAAATAGGTGCAAAAATATGAATAAGGTCTGGTTATTTTTTTTAATGTTTATTTTATTTTTGAGAGAGAGATACTCACTTCTAAATGAATGGGGGAGGGGCAGAGAGAAAGGGAGACACAGGATCCGAAGCGGGTCCAGGCTCTGAGCTGTCAGCACAGAGCCTGACACGGGACCCACAACCTCAGATCATGACCTGAGCCGAAGTTGGCTGCTTAACCAACTGAGCCACCCAGGCGCCCCAAGGTCTGATTATTAGAGAAGAGCATTGTATCAGCCCTAATTTCTTGATTTTGATAATTGTATTGCTATCTCAGAGACTACCCATGTTCTTAGGACATGTACACTGACATGTAGGGTTAAAAGGGCATCTTGTTCGCAATGTATTTTCAAATGGTTCTGAACAAACTATGCATAAACCCATGAAGCAAATATGGTAAAATGCTGATAACTACAGAATCTGGTTGGAGGAGACATGGGAATTTTTTTGTACTTCTAACTCTGAAAACCAGACATTATAAAGCAAAAAGAAGTGAGGTCAGAAATTAAATGTTCTCCAAATTCTAGTTGAGTGTGAATGATAAGCTTGTAGGAAGGAAATAAAATCCATTATTCTTGCTTTTTTTTTTTTTTTTTAAATTAGGGAAAACACACACATCATCAAAAATTTCCACGAGGAAAATGAGGTCCAACTGACTTCCTCAAGGTCACATTATGACGTAAAAGTCCGGTTTCAGCAACATAATGGATGAAACTGAAGATGAACTCAGATTTTATTTCAATGCTCAAGGGTGAAAGATAACACGTTAACTATATCTCCCAGGTAAGAAAGGTAGCAAGACCAATCACCCAAAGACCCAAAAGGATGCCTAATCCACATGGAGAACTGCACTATTGCTACCATTCAGAGACCTGTGACCATGTCATACAAGACTAACACTGTCAAAACAGATATTTAGAAGGTTATATTAACAAGTACTACATTTTCAAGTAAATTCTAAGTAATTTTCACGTGAACTCTTTGGAGGCAGAATCTAGCTTTTTACTTATCTTTTACCAGTAATATTTTCATTGTTTTCACCTGTAAATGTTGGTTAATGGCACAAACATAACATTGACAGGCTAGCCACCTGTTCTAATTGTTTTCCATGTATTTCTCTGGAACTTTTAATGCACTATTACTAAACTGAGTCGGTATGGTAGGCTGGAAAAGGCTGACTGGAGTTCAAAGCTGAATCCCACCTTTACTAGCTGCCAGATCTTGGAATGGTTATTCGACTATTTCAACCTGCATTATCCTACCTGCTGTGAAACACAGACGTGAGAACTCACATGGATTCCAATGGGAATTTGACCAGATACCACCGATGAAAATTATTCTAAACAAATACGAAAAGTTGTCATCACCTGAATAGTTGCATTTTTCAAAAAATAATTGCGTGGACTTGACCTTGAGAGATGATTTGTTTTAGAAAGCCTTAGCACTATTACCGTAAGGCAATAATTTTAAAATCCCGTTTGCTTAAAATTATCTTTATAAACACAAACCGATTATTTCAGATTTTCCTAGCCAACCTGACCCCAGACGGGGTGTCTGTCACTGAACTTTTCAAGCTGTGGTTTTCCTTGCTAGACTTTGGGTTTCCAAAGAAAAGGTTGTGAAGTGTAGGTCCGGGTAGGCTCCTGCCTCGGGCCCTGCCGTTAACATTTACGAAATCAGCCCGTACGGGGACGTTTTAGACACCGAGTACTTCGCAGCTTTTACAGCCAAACCGGCGAACCACCACCTGCGGCTTCCCTGCCTCTCTGCTAGGGTCAGGATTCGGCTCGAGGCTTCCCAGGGCCTTGACTCCGAGGGTCCCTTGCTGGAATCACCCGAGTGGGTCTCCTCGCACTCTGGAGCTGCGCAGGCGTCTGCCATAGCACAAAACCCTCGCCCTTTCGGATGAGGGCTCAGAGGCGCCGGGCGCCCGCCGCCCGGTCCAGGCAGGGGATAGCCAGCCGCTGGTCGCCGGCCGGCGCAGGCCTCTGCGGTCCCCGCAAGGCCCAGGCCGCGTCCTTCTCCCGCGCCGCCCTCAGGGCACTTCATGGCCTTCGGGCGCCGGGGCGGAGTGGGGAGTAAGGGGGTAGGGAGGAGCCAGGACCGCCAGGGAGGCGCCCGCTCCGGGACCCTTTGGAAATCCCAAGGGGTGGGGGCCCTCCTGCTCGGACAGCGCCAGCTTTCCAGCCTGACACGCATCTCCCCTGGTTTAGATTGACTCCGTGGGCCTTCCGTCTTCCTCTCTGGGGGAAGGGCGGGACTTCCGGCCTCATTTCTCAGTGGCTTCCGGTAAGAGCTGATGGACGGAAAACAAGGCGGCACAGGGGGTCTGCGGGCCACTCGGGGCAGAAACAGGGAACCCGATGTGGGTTTCACTAAACCAGTTCCGAGATTCTGTTTTTTGGACGTGGTGTCCGGCGCTCGGCCCACGACGGAGTCGACCCGGGAACCGCCGGAAGTCGCTCAAAGGAGAGACAGGAAGTCCCTCCTCTTCCTCCCAGAGGGAAGACGGTGAGCCGGAGGAGTCAGTCAGAGGGGCGAGCAGGAGCGATCCCGTCGGCAAACAGGTAAGTTATTCTCTGGCCGGGGCGGGGGGTTTGGAGGCGGGGACCGTCCAGCGTCAGCGCGGGGCCTGGGGGCGGTGGCTTGAGGGCCCGGGCCCGGGCGGCCGGGCGCCGGGAGCCCCGCCAGAGCCCTTCGCTCTTCCTCCTCCCCCCTCCCCCCGCCTCCGCCCCTCCCCGCTCGCCGGTCCCTCCCGACGCCGCCCAGCCTCGCCCGGCACACGCCCGCTGCCCGCGGCCCGGCCGCAGCCCGGCCTCCGCTCCCGCCCTCCCCCGCTCGCTGCGCGGCAGCCTGCGGCCGGGCTCGCGCGGCCAGCGGGGCCCCGGCTTCCCCGCGGGGCTGGCTGTCAGCAGCCTTGCACGCAGCGAGCGGGGCGTTCCTTACCGCCCGGCTCTCTCCGGGTGAAACAGCTGCCCCGGCGCGGAGCTGCGGAGGTGTGGGTCTCTAGTCCCGGCCGTGGTTTCCTCCGCCGCCCGCCCACCGCCGGTCACCCCCCAGAGGCACTGATGCGCCGCTGCCACCCGCGCCTCCTTCCGTTAAGGACAGTGGTGCGGTCGGCGGCCCCTGACGCTGGCGACCGAGTGCTGAGCGACTGCAGGTGGAGGGTCCAGGCCCCCCAGGTTCATCCGCTCTCGGCACCGGGGCGGGGGGACCCGGGGCTGCGGCGCACCAATGTCTGCAGCAGTGGCTTTTGCCCCGGTAGATTCCCACCTCTTCTTAGGCAGAGAGCACGTCCTGAGTGCGCTTGCCCGCTTTCTGGAGATTAGTCTGGTGGAGGTGGGTCCTGGAGCTGCTGACCCCTGTCGGTTGTGTTGAGTTTGAGTAGCCCTTTTACTTCTTGGGGGAGTTCAGGAACGCGAAGGGCATCTTGGCAAGGTTGGCATCCATTGACACACGTGTAGGATTTCTTTATTTTATAGATAATCATAACCCTAATGGTGACTGAGTTACAACCTTACGGCCAGTGCTGGTGGAATTAGTTACAGCATGCACCTGTTTTGCGGTGAAGGGTGAGTCCAGTTGGAACACCCGTAAAGGGAAGAGCACTAATACGTATTGATGAGAACATCATTAGGAGAGCTCATTTGATGTATACTCTGTAAACTTCGCTCAGCACCGCAGTCTTCTAGAGTAGCGATTGTTACTCCCTTTGTTAACTACCAGTTAAAAGCCAGATTAAATAATGTGACCAAAGTTAACGTCAGAATTCAAACCTCGGGTGTTTGGTAGTCATTCTTTCTCAAGTTTGTCACACTCGAGATTAGGAACTCCCGTTGGCTCTCCAGTAGTTGATGTCTTCTCGCACATTTGGTAAGGCAAGTGTGATTATTGCTGAAAACAGTTGCTACTGGTGTCTTTTTTAAAAACCTTATTTTGGCATAATTTCAGATGTACAGAAAAGCCGTAAGACCGGACAGAGAGTGCCACTGGTATTCAGTAAAGTGGCTCCCCCTCAGCCAATACGGGTTCCTGCTTTTTTCCAGACACTGCTCTAGGTGCTGGAGTTATAATACACTGCCTGGGAGGGTTTCAGGATCTGGTTGGGGAGACAACAGAAACAAATACAGTGCCTTTTGCCAAGTGCTAACATGGAGATACGGGAGCATAGAGCAAATGGTCTGATTCTACCTGCCTGCCAGGGAGGGGTCAGAGCTTGCAGCTTACAGTGAGTTAGGTCTCGAGGATTAGTGGGTATTCACTGGCTCCATGGGACATTTGTCCCAACATTGTCTCTAATAGGTTTGTGTTGTTAGGGGAGAATTCTCTCACCTTCATAAAACAGAGTCTCTTCCTCCTCTTTCCCATATTTCAAAGAAGAGGTTGGTATCATGGGGGTCACAGGTATCACAGTTGTGAGAAGAATCCCACTTCATAAATCCATGAGTAGGATAAGAAATTAAACTGTGTTTCTTATGCAGCAGTGAAAATGTCTAGACCTATAAATTTTAAAATTCTTTGTTTTCAAACTTATTAAATACTTTTTGTCTGATCACAAGTGTTCTTTTTAAAAAAATTTATTTTTATTTTTATTTTTGAGAGGGAGCACAAGTGGGAGTGGGGCAGAGAGAGAGACACACATACACACACAGAGTCTGCTGGCTCTAGGCTCCAAGCTGTCAGCAGAGAGCCCCCTGTGGGGCTCAAAGCAGCAAACTACGAGATCATGACCTGAGCCAAAGTTGGACGCTTAACCGACAGCCACCCAGGTGCCCCAGATCCCACATGTTCTTTATGCACAGACAGGGACACAGTTGCTCTGAACTATAACCTGGTGCGTGAGATCCCACGCCAGACATTTGCGTGAGTGTCATAGCTTGGCTGCTGTAACAAAATATGATAGCCTGGGGGACTGAAGCCACAGACTTTTATGCCTCGCAGCTCTACCCAGGATCGTGGTGCTGGTTCCTGATGAGGACTCTTCTTGGCTTACAGAAGGCAAATTTCTTGGTGTGTTCTCACATGGCAGAGAGCGAGAGAACTCTAGTCTCTCTCCTTTCCTTTTTTTTTTTTAAACAGATTTTCTTTTTTAAAGTTTATTTATTTTGAGAGAGCGCTCATGCCCAAGCAGGGGAGGGGCAGAGAGAGTGGGAGAGAGAGGATCCCGTGCCAACTCTGTGATGTCAATACGGAGCCTGACACGGGGCTCAAACCCATGAACCGTGAGATCATGACCTGAGCCTAGATCAGGAGTCGGATGCTCAACCAACTGAGCCACCCAGGTGCCCTGCTCTTGATTCCTTTTGGAGACCCTCGTGAACTCATTTAAATTAAATTACCTCTCAGAGGCCACACTGTCACATTGGGGATTAGGGATTCAACATATGAATTATGCAGGACGTAATTCAGTCTACAGTAGATGGGTTTCCTAGAGACATTGTCATTATGTGGGATTCCTCCTACACACACCTGACATAGAACTAAATACGAAACCTTAGAATCAGCATTTCCGTAGCTTTGGTTAATGCAAGTGTAATTTTATCTAAATAAATTATTTTAGATAGATACGGTTCAGAGACCAGTTGAGGAAAAGAAGACATTTTCATTGTTTCTTTCTAATGAAAAAGAGATAGGTGGTGAAATGCTGTGGTGGTCTTTTCGTTTTAGGCTTTAGAGGAATGAATATTTTCCTAGATTGATCAAATCTGGGTGTAAGGACTGTGGCAGTGATCTGTTCCAGTTCCCTCCTTGTTTTGTAAGGAGGCTGAGCCCCCACAGAGGCTGAGTAATCTTTCTCAGAGATTAGTGAGAGAACAGGGATTAGAGTCAGGCTTCCTGATTTACAGGCTAGTCTTTCTTGCTTCCATCATTGGTTCTCAAACTTAGGGTGCATCAGAGTCACTTGGGGAGCTTTGTGAAAAAACATGCTGAGCATCCCCCCTGGAGGCTCTGATTTGGCAGGTCTGGATTGGGGCTGATAATTTGCATTGTGACAAGTTCCTCCTGGGCTCTGGGGTCACACTTTGGGAACCCTGGTCTTCTACGATGTTGCCTTTGATCTCTTATAAGAAGAGACTAAGTAAACTCCATGGGCTTATACCAGTATAATCTTTTCCCTGGTACTCAGAGAGTCAGGTTCCTTAATTTTGTGCTATAAACAGCAATGCACCAAAACCATAGTGATTAAATGGGGGAAAAAAAAGGACTAGAAATATGGCATTTCTCAGAGAGTCATTTTGACATTTTCAGGGATAATTTTTGGACTTAACTCTAGAGGTCAAAACCACTTACTGCTGAAGGGAATATGTGTGAAGTGTGAGGGCCCTCCCTCTTCACAACATTTGCACTAAAAAGGGTGTCAGGATTAATTGCTAGATTGTGTAGGATTGAAAAATTACTTCCAGTTTTGTTACTCAATGCTTTTCTCTGTAGTGTTCTAAAATGTTCATTTCTTATATATCAAAATCTTATCAGGCTCTAGCACAGTTACGTGCCCATGAATGAAAGTTGAATTAAACAAACATTAAGGGAGAAAATAAAGTAGGTCATTTATCTGGAGAGATTTCAGTTCCCTAGGAAAGTTACTGTACTCACTACATTATCCCAGCTATAAGCTTTTATGAAATAATTACATTTCATTCCAATTTAGGCCTTATTTGGAATTACTGGGATTGTTTTAGCACAATTTTGGAGGATGTAGCCTATCTTTATGTTACATTTAATCAGTGATCCCTCTCTCACCTTTGTATCATTCAGTTGCAATGATTCGTTAACACTTTATACTTTGAAATAATTTTGGAATTATAAAAAAATTGCAAAAATAGTTCAAAGAGTTCCTGTAGACTTTCAACCAACATCCCCTCGTTAACATCTTATGCATCCATGGTGCAGTTATCAAAACCAGACACATGATAACATTATTATTTGAGCTTCACCACGGATGTCCTTTTTCTGGTCCAGGATCCAATCCAGTGTCCCACGTTGCATTAAGGTATTCTGTCTCTTTAGTCTCTTCCAGAATGTGACAGTTCCTTTTGGGTTTCTTTATTTTTCATTACCTTTATACATTTGAAGAGTGCTGATCAGTTATTTTGTAGAATGTCCCTCAGTTTGGATTTGTCTGATGTCCTTTCATGATTAAATTGAGGGTTAAGCATTTTGGCAGGAATACCACAGTGGAGAAGTTGTGCCCTGCTCAGTCTTATATTGGGACATGCGTGATATAGATACATCTTGCTACTGATGAGTGTTAATTTTGATTTCTTGGTTGGGGTAGTGTGTGATATCTGTGCTCTAAATTAAAAAATTTTCCCTTTGTAATTAATGAGTTTCATAACTTTACCGATTTTTGGTGCAGCAGATTAAAAGGAATGGACATATAATGTCAGAATCCTTTGAGCCTATCCCCAATTGTGAGATGTTTCTTATCATGAGAGGCTTAGACACAAACATAACAGGATAAGGGAAAAGTGTAGGCTCTTGGAAGAATGGTTATTTGCTCAAGAACTGGTACTTGATCTTGGTCAATCTCAGTTTTGAATTGGCAGGAATGGAAGCTGTTTGTCCCAACTCTTTTGCTGTGGTTCTGCAGTGTCTCACATTTGTTTTCCAGCGTGTGACTTTCTGTAATGACACTGCATTTCTTAAAATTCTCCCTAGAGTCTTTTTGTAGAAGATAGATGCACTTCATTCATCACAAGGCATTTGCTCTAAGTGTGCTCTCCTCACCAGCACTGGCTGGTCCGTGGAGCTGGGCGCATGTGTTCTCTTTGTATGCCATGGTGAGATGCTGGACGGGTTACACCCCCCCCCCCCCCCCCCCCCCAAGGTACTTGACAAATATTTATGAATAAATGAATATTTATATGTGTATTTTGTTAACTGCTCTTGTAAGTTACCAGAGTATTGCGGATAACTTTTCACATTGACACAGCTGTGTAATCTGCAGTGTTCCAGGATGTGGACATACCACAGCAGCCTCTTCGTTAGCTCATCTTGCATCATTTGATATTAGTTTGTTTATAAGTTTTGTATTATAAAGAGCTTCATGGTAAATATCCTTAAATATGTACTTTGTCCAGTTATTTCCTTAAATAAATTCTGTGGAGAGTCATTGATAGCCTAAAGAAGACACCTATTGTAAGGCTATGTATATATAAACGCACATATATATAGGGTGTGTGTGTGTGTAGAGAGAGAGAGAGCGAGCGAGTGAGCGCAAAATTACCCTCTAGAAAGTGTATAGATTTATATCCCATCCAGTACTATTGAGAATGACAATTTTCTTACACTTTTTCAACAACGCTTAATTCTCATGTTTTTAGAAAGAGACTACATTGAGTTCTTTTGAGATTTTTAAAGATTGTTCCTGCAGTGTGGTGGGTTCAGGATCATAGTCTAATTTGCTAATAACTTTCCGTATTTTCAGATTTTTGTCTGCGTCAGCGAGGAAGCAGAATAAACCCAGTGGAGGAGTGTTAACACCTAATCAGTATTTCACTTGAGACACTTCTTGTATCCTCCTGGAGGTTATAGTTGGCTGTGTCTGTTGGCCTTTACCAAACAGGAAACTTCCTAAGAGTGGGATACATTTCTAAATCACATTATTCACAAAAATCAGCCACAGGTCAATTAAAGCCTTAAATACAGAAGGCAAAACTGTGAAACTTGGAGAAGAGAAGGTAGGACAACAGTTGCATGACTCTGATATAGGGAAGACATTCTAAAAATCACAGAAGGTGCAAAGCGTAGAGGATGGGGAATGTTTGACAATATTAATATTGACAACTTGTGTTTATTAAAATAAGCCATCAAGAAAGTGAACAGACAAGTCACAAGTGAGAATAGTTATGTTCAGTACAGATTACTGATAAAAAGATTAGTATCAGCAAATCAGTAATAACAGTAGAAAAATGAGCAAAGGCCCCCGTTGGCATCCCCAAAAGAGGAAACCCAATGCAGAGGTTTTCAACTTGATTAGTAATTAGGGAGGGGCAAATTAAGACCAAAATGGTATATAGTTTCATCCACATTAGGTTGGCAACCACGTGCAAATCTGGCAATGTCTGTTGTTTGGGAGGTAAGGAACAACTGGAGTGCTTACCCACAACCGGTGGGAGTGTGAATTGGTACAATAACTTTGGGATTTTCTAGTAAAGTTAGAGATGCATGTGCCCTTTGGCCCAGGAATTCCATTCCTAGGTCTTTATCCCAGTGCAGTGCTTCTAAGTTGTGTTCCCGGTATTCCACGGGAACTTGGTAGGCAGATTTGGGCCTCGCCCTAGACCTACTGAATCCGACTTTGGGGATGGGCCAGCTTAACAAGCTCTTCGGGTGACGGAGCGCATGCTCAAGTTGGCAGCCCACTGCCCTGGGGAAAGTCATGTACCTGCGTGCTGGGCAGCACGGAAAAGCTTGCCTGCAGTTGTGCCAGTCAGAGGAAAAAGCCGGACCAGCACCGGCTGGGAGCCGGACTCTCCCTCACGGGAGAGTGGTTAAATCCGGTTACATTTCCACAGTGAAGGACTATGCAGTGCTGGGAGTGAATGGGTCTTAGATACGTGCATCACCAGGGCTTAGTGTCAGGAATGTCACTGGGGGGAAGAGAAGACACTTCCAGCAGAATGCATACCGTGTTTTTTTCCTTTTTTTTTCTTGTAAGTTTAGAAATGTGCAAAGCAAAATTGCAGACTGTTAGAGGTACAGATTTAGTAAAGTAATACAGAAAACATGTACATTACAAATGCTAAATCCACATTAGCGGACAGCTCTGTAAGAAGAGGGAAGGTGATGGGGCACCAAGAGGGGCTTAAAAGATACATAATTTCATTTTCTTAGGCTGTGATCTGTACCAACGGCTTTGTTTCATTGTGCTTAATACCTTGCATATATTAAAATTATTTTTTGTATCTAGCAAATACTAAATTTTTTTAACGTTTAGTTTTGAGAGAGAGAAACAGAGAACAAACGAGTGGGGGAGGGGCAGAGGGAGAGGGAGACACAGAATCCGAAGCAGATTCTAGGCTCTGAGCTGTCAGCACAGAGCATGACGTGGGGCTTGGACTCATGGACCGTGAGATCATGACCTAAACCGAAGTCAGATGCTTAACTGACTGAGCCACCCAGGCACCCCTGTAGCTGCTAAATATTTAAAACACAAGCATCTGTGGTTTTTTTCCCCTCTTTTTGCAAAGTCTGTCTACACAGGGACTTTGTATGAAAAAGATATGATGGAGTGACTGTGGTAAAGATGTGCTTTTGCAGGGTTAGGATAGAAAAGTACTTTCATGAGTAGAGATTTGAAAAAGGAAATTAGTCTCAATGATAACGATTGGTAATGCTTGCTGAGCGCTTACTCGGTGCTAAGCACATTGTGTGCTGAGCATATACTCTGTTAACTGAGGACTGAGCATCACAGCGAATCTGTGGGGGTCAGGATCACTCCTGGAGAGGAGGGGAGGTGGCTCTGGGCACCCAGCTGTCTGACTCTGAAACACCCTGTCCGAGAAGGGCAGAGCTGAAGACAACCCGACAAAAGAGAGTCAGGACTGAGAGTGTTGGGGTCACGAGAGAAAAAGGAAAAGTCTGAGTGGGGGTGTAGAAGACCCTTAAAGGGGCTGTTTACCCCGTTTGCAAAGTTAACTTTATCTTAGCTTTGTTTTTAAACCAGTGTACGTGACTTTCTCATTAGCAGGTGGCAAGATGTACTCTGTGTTAGTTCCAGGGATTGCGCCTTCCAGTTCATGAGAAACTGGTATTATGCCATAGGGTTTGGAAAATCATACTTTTTTGCTTGGGTAACTGGTTGCTAAAAAGGGAGCTTTGGGGAAATCTACCTTTGCCTTTTTTTTTTTTTTTTTTTTTTTAACCTTTGATAATTTTTTTGACTGTCATATTTATCCTATATTATGAGGACTTTTTCTTAAACATCGCTTATACTGAAAACCTTATTTAAAGCCATCATATAGTATGACAGTCACTCCTTGAAATGAACAAGTACAGGGAAAACAAAAATGTGGTTCTAGAAGCCCTAAGTCAAATGACATGTCCTGTGGAACCAAATAGCACTACTAATTTTGTTTGATATTCAGAGTGCTAAAATTGTCTAAACCAGGAGAACTGTCAAACATTTGTAATTATGTAATGTCATACTTTCTAGCAACGTCAGCCCCTCACTCAGAAGTTGACAGCCCATGAGAGTCCTTCCATAGCTGGAATGTCTGCATTTCAGACACATGTACTGCTTGTCAGAGATGCCTTATGGGCAAATGTGGAACACGGGCTTCTTAAAACAGATTTTAGATACTTCAGCTTTTCTAGTCCTGCTGCATTTTGCTAAAGCTACATAATCTCAGTCTTAATTCTTGGTGCTTTTCACGGTGTTTCATGTTCATACGAATCTTTTATTTTCTCTCACATGCTGTGCTGTTTTCTTCCCTGAAAAAAAAAAAAAACAAAAACAAAAAACCGCAACAAAGTCCCAGATAGTACTAAATAAATGCAAGTAGGGTAATAAGAAGTGTAGTTGGGAAGAAACATTGTTTAACACAGTTAGAGTTATATCAGTGCAATCATCTAATTTAACTAAAGTCCAGCATTCTTGTCAGCTGCTAAATACATGGAAACTTTGTGTTTTAAACCTAGAAGAAGCAATAAGCTACTTCTTCTGAAGTGTATAATTCACATATGAATTCTGCTGATTGTAAATTATGGATCAGAATTTGATATATAATTATTGGATCAGTTATTATAAAACGAGGACTCATAGTTATAAGAGTGCATATAATTATAAAGCCATTAGAATTTAAACTAAGGTGGTAATGTACTTTTAAAAATAGCTTAGAAAATTTAGATCATTAAGGAGAGCTAGTAGAAATTATTGTCTTTCAAAAAATGAGATCAAATGGTTTTCATGAAGAATCGTCTGGGTCCATTATGTGATTTTCCACATAGGCGGTGTTTAATACCCTAGGCTTTCAGGGTATAGGTATAGGTTGAGGCGGTGTTTGTTAAAAGTGACATTCAGAGTAATTTTTTTTTTTTTTTTTGAGAGAGGGAGAGACGGAATCCCAGGCAGGCTCCACGTTCAGTGCAGAGCCTGACGCAGGGCTTGGTCCCACAGCCCTGGGATCGTGACCCGAGCCAGAACGAAGAGTGCAGTGCTCAACTGACGGAGCCACCCAGGCGCCCCTCACTGCAGTTCTTCATGGCAGATGATGACGTAGGCAAATGATTTGGGGGTCTCTGTGTGATGGCCCGTTTAGTGCAGCACGTTTGCTCTCCTTGCTGGCTCAGCTTTCTCTCTCCCCTCTCTTTCCTCCCCTGCACCTCAGCTCCAGGTCTTGGAGACACATGCGAAGTGTGTATTCGCTTTTTTGAAGGTAGGAGGGACTTCAGTCCAGTAGGTCTCAAACCTGGCTCATCAGAATCACTCAGGGAGCTCTTTAAAACCGCAGACTTTTGTCCTCACTCCAGACTTCTTAATCAGTGTCTCTCTGTCGGTAAGACCAAGAGTTCAAGCTTTGATGATTAGGTGGATTTGTAGGTGATTGATCTTGTCTGTAATTCCCTTGGTTTTCATGTGTGGAAGTAATAGCCGCGGGCATGCTCTTCAGGGATAGCTGTATGTCTCAGGGTTTTGTAAGTCTTGTAGACTGAAAGCCCTCCTTAATGGTCAGATGCTCAGCAGTATGATAATTTTTGGATTGGCGTGTGGGAGAGGGAGGGACTGGCTGCCCG
>NW_026057586.1:4420374-4456361 GCF_023721935.1 Panthera uncia | reverse complement strand
CCAAGTCCGTTCTCTTTGCTCAGAGAGAGCTGTGTGGTTCCAGGTCACACTCTTCAGACTCCCTGCCAGCCACGCAAGTGTGAGTCCTGTGGTGGGTGCTGCCTTGGAGTCAGGGTTTGAAGAAGCAAGCGTGCTGCCTTGTTCAAGCGTGTTCGCTTCTGTCAGCCAAACTCAGGGCATGAGGAAGCTCGAAGGCCGGCCTTGACCACGGAGGGAGCCAGGATTCTGGAGTCAGCCTGGAGCTGACTGCCTGCAGCCCAGGGACACTGGCCTCGGAAGTTTACAGGAGCAAGATACACACTTCCGTATCTGCATGTGACCCATTCTAAAGCCCACTTCTTATAGAAGTTAAGGTGTCAGGGCATTGGGTTCATGTCGGTTTGGGTCTAGCTGCGATGTCCAAATCAAGAAGGCATATGCAGAGAACCGGTTTTCCTTCCCACGGAATTCTGTTCTCTAACCCTACAATGTAGAAACGTAATAGTACAGAGTTAGGGCATCTTATCAGACCAGAGTATTTTCATAGAGGTTTGATCTGAAGGAGGCTACTCACATGCGAACGTTAGTAAATGAAGACGATGACAAGGACCTGGAGGGTTGTCAGTGACAGGAGGGGACTGATTGTCAGAGCATTCTTGCTTAAAAATGAACTGGGAGCCAAGAATTCTTAACTTTTTCTTCTTTTTTTTTTTTTTTTTTTTTTTGAGAGAGAGCATGCACATGTGCGTACGTGGGGGAGGGGGGGAGTGGAGGAGCCAGAATCCCAAGCAGGCTCCACGTTCAGTGCGGAGTCTGACGAGGGGCTCGATCCCACAACCCTGGGATCGTGACCGGAGCCGAAGTGAAGAGTCGAATGTGTGACTGATTGAGTCACCCAGGCGCCCCTACTCTTACCATTTTTATTGATTTCTTAGAATTTATGTAATTAAAACGTTAGTAAATGAATATGGTGTGATGCAGTTTTTCTAGTGTTAAGTCATTTGCTACTTCCTCACTGTTTTTGCTATATTTTATCTCACCTGGGCTTGTATTTTAATCTCATCTTGTTTTTTAACTTGGCCTTGTCATAAGAAGCAATGTGTTAATACATGCGGAGTCCTAGGGTGGTCCTGTTTTCTTCCTGTACACATTTGAATAATACATAACTTATTTAAAAATCCTCACTTGTGGTATATGACTTTATTTTACAGTGCCATTAGTGATATTTCTGTCACGTTTGGGAAATACTGTTCACGTGAGAAATACGATTTTTTATTAACTTCAGTGCTACACCCATGAAATTTGAACAGGAATAAGTGTGGTCACATGGAAACTAGCAGACACACGACGTCTAACGGGGCTTTGGCTGCAGCATTTTCCTATTGAGAAGGTCAGTATTCTGTTTGCTTAAGTCTGAGCCTGTTGCTTGTCACCGAGGGATAAGGAGAACAGTGTGTCTCAACCGTCCACAAACAGGGTGAGGGATAGTCTTCTAGAGTTAGTGGCCACAGGGCCTGCAGAAAGGAAGGCGAGGTCCCGGAAGACACCGATACTTGGGTGGAGAAGGAACGTGATGGAAACCCCCCAACCCGAGGGCATATGGGGGTAAGAAGCCTTGGAAGGGGCTGAGAAGCACCGTTAGATTACAGATTTAAGTTGTTTCCGGTCTGTGAGGAAAGAAGGGCAGTGGGGACTGCCTTCCCCTTAAGTGGGGAAGGATTCGCATCTCCGTCTTCTTCTGGCTGCCCCTCCTCTTGTGTTCACCTAAGCATAGGTAAGGTGCCACCCGAGGGCACATTTTGTCAGCAGGGGGCGGTGCTTGCTGGAAGGGACGCCTTTGCATCGTCCTTTGTCCTTCGCAGCTGAGGAAGTGCCCAAGCGCCTCTTCACTCCCCTCTCAGGTGGTTTTAAAGTTCTAGAATTTACTGACGACATTGGACTTGTACATCATTTAACTTTTAGCCTCTTCAATAAGTTTGTCTCCTGGTGTGCAAATTCATACTTTAAGTTTGTTCTGAATATCTGTTTTTTAAGGTTAAAAGGGCGCTTCTTATTTAAAGTGTTCGAGAATTCTGTAGATGAGTCTTTCGCACGGTAGACATTGAGTAAACTGAAACTTAGTCTTTTTGGTTTTCTTTCTGAAGAGTCTAGCTTTGTATATAGTCCCGTTTCCTCTCCTGGCTTCCTTTACCCCTATTTTATTTTTTATTTTTTGAATTCATCAACACCCATATCAGTAGGTGGGATAGATAAAAGCAGGCAAGAAAAATAAAGGAAAGGTGACAGAATTTCAAATGAGTTTCTTTTCATAATTTGTACCACATCAGGTAAAACAAAAGAGATACGTTAAAGTCCAAGAACAATCATTTAAATAAAGTTTGGGGATTATTTAACCTTCCCTCATTTATAGTAAGTAGTTGAGAGTGAGGCGTAAGAGACACAAAGGTTTAGTGAAAGGAGCGACGTGGAAGTCAGAAGGAGGATTCAGAGGGAGACTTGAAAACGGAAAGGCAGTTTTGCTAGGTGAGAGCTAAGACAAGATCCAGAAAAGCGATAGTACCTCATACTGAATCGCTAGAAATCTGCAGAGAGCCTCCGGGGTAAGGAAGGAATCCACACGTGCGTACGATTGCGTGTGGCCCTTGGTCGCAGAGCATCAGACTAGATGCCGCAGTCAGAGCTCAGGTGTCCGAGGACAGAACATGGAAGCGGCGCTGACCAGACAGAAGGACGTGAGTCTCGTGACGCGTCTTGGCCACATGTCCTCACCGTGGGCCTCTTCACATCATGCCTTTGCCGGTGAACTCTCATGTGTGTGCCAGCTTGCATCCGTTTGCTTGGGACACGAGGAAACGTTTTTCTTTTGCAGGGAGCTGGTTGGTGCCATTGGAATTTTAAAAGGTTGAACACACGTTGACCAGCTTTGCCAGCAGTAGGAAAAATGCCCTCACACCCCCCTGACGTAGGACATTCTGTTTGCATTGGTGCCTCCCAGGACTTCTTAAAGGCTGATGTGGGAACAGCAGTGGACGGGAATTGACAGAAAGATGCCAACAGATGGGTTTTTGTTTTTGTTTCTTCCTAATGGCAAAGAAGTTAAAACTTTTTACTACAGAGACACAGCTACACTGGGAAGGGTTTAGTTTGCAGTTGGCCCTCAGATGGAGGTGAAGCTTTTTGGATTCCTGGGAGTCTTTATGGGAACTGCTTTATGGGAACTTTAGTAAGGGTTTTTTTCCAGTCTAAGAAAGTGATCTTTGTCATTTTTAAGGACTTTATAATCTTTTGACCCCCTGACAGTTACTGGAGATGGGGCAGAGGCCTTTGTAAGCCATATGTGTGAAAACAGCTCAGCTTTTTGTTTTTTCTTTTCTTTTCTTCTTTACTTTTTATTTGGAGGTAATTTGGAGAGTGTGTTCACTCTCTCTTCACACACACACACACACACACACACACACACACACACACACACCCTTTACTTTTTCCTGGACCTTTTAAGAGTAAATTAAGTATGTCATGACCCTTTACCCATAAATCCTTCAGTGTATATCTTTAGAAATAAGGATATTCCCTTGTACAATCATAGTATTTAGTTTTATGAATTTACATTGGTACTTATATCAGGGTTCTCCAGAGAAACAGAACCAATGGCATATTAAGTATACATACATAAAATACGAGATTTGTTATAGGAACTGGCATGAGGGGACTCTTGGCCTTGTGGAGACCTCTTCCTGCGAAGAATACTTGTCAGAATTTAGGGACTCCACACCCCCAGCTTTATCAGGGTCTTCCCGCATGTCCCCGTCCCAACTTACAGGGCCTTGGTCCTTCCCAGTTGGTGCCCATAGAGTAACAGTGCACCCCCTTGAGGCTGGGCATTCGGCTCGCTTTCTGATCTAGCCAGTCACAGAACCACAGTAGGCATTTGATAAGCAGCACTGTCAGCCCTGCAGCTCTAGATCAGCCTTTCCTCCAGGGCGCACTTGGAAGCTTTAGGTCATTTATGCTCTGCTTGAGCTGGGAATTTGACTCCCTGAGCTCATCATCTCTTTCATCCCCTTGTCCAGCAGCATTAGAGCCAACCAACCAATCATTCTATTCCTTAGTTTTCCAGAATGTTAGTAAGTATCATATACAGAGTCACTTAGCTCTTGGGTTCACATAAATGGTTGATTACGAGTATCCAATGTAGATATTTTGTGTACCTGTAATCAGTTCTTATCTTGGGCCAAATATAAGTGCTATCTTTATACTGAAAACAGTCATTCCTGTCTTTCAATCTAATCAGATTAGAGAGCCAATTCTAGAAATCCCAGAACCAAGTCAGAAAACTTCTCCTTAATATTCTCCTCTAGAACCACTCTGTACAAAGCTCTGTGTCAGGATTCTTCAGAGAAACAGAAGAGGGTGCACGCATTCATATATGTACATATACGTACATACACATAAATGTAGTACATGTATACATGAGCAGCTTTATTATAGGGGTTTAAGGGTTGGCTCATAGGACTACAGTGGCCAAGAATCCTACCGTCTGCTTTCTGCAGGCTGGAGAAACAGAAAAGCTGGTGGTTTAATTGAGTCTGATTTTTGAAAGCTCAAGACCCAGGACTGTGAAGGCAGGAGAGGATGGGTCCCAGCTCAAGCAAAAAACCAAAAAACAACAAACTTGCCCTTCCTCTGCCTTTTTATTGTATGTAGGCATTCAGCACACTTGGCAGATTGGGTGATGCCCACCTACATTGGTGAGGGTGATATTTCTCAGTCTGTTGATTCAAATGTTTATCCCTTCCGGAGACACCCTCACAGACGCACCCACATACAACATTTTACCTGCAATCTGGTCATCCCTTAACCCAGTTAACACATACAGTTAATCATCACAGTCCTTGTTGTCAGTTGACCTAAAATGTCCTAATAGCATTTTCCTGTCATCACAGGATCCAGTCTGAGAACAGGTATTGGATTTAGTTGTCTTGTCTCCTTTGCCTCCTTTAATCTGGAATGTTTCCATAGTCGTTGTTTGTCTTTTATGACGTTGACATTGGTGAAGAATGTAGTCCTCCCCACTTTTTTTTTTTCTTTCTAAGATAAAATATTCCTCACTTTGTATTTGTCTGTTTCCTCTTGATTAACTGGAGGTTTTGTGTTCTCAGCTGCAGTGATGCGGGGGTGGGGAAGGTGGGTGTCCTGTCCTTCTCAGGGTGTTCTGTCTGGAGGTATACCATGTCTGTCTGCCCTGCATTGAGGATCTTAATTCTTATTACCCCGCCCCCCTGCCCCAAGCAAGGTGTTGTCCATTTATCTACTGGACGATTACTGAGTTTTTTTTTTTTTTTTTTTCTTCCTTTGCAACTGGTAAACAGTTTGTGGGGAGATGCTTTAACACCATTCAAACATTCTTAACATCAAAATTATGCCTCCTAGAGTTAGTATCCAATGATGATTCTTGCCTGATGTAATCTTTGCCAGTATGATTTTCTGTCTCCTTCGCTTCCTCCATATTTACCTGTAGGCCCTCAGCATCCTACTATGTACAGAGCCAACTTTTTGGCCCATTGGTTCGTCCATGTGTCTGTCTGTTTCCCAGTTATCCATTCGTATCTTTAATGGTACTTCATTATTTTGGTGCTCAAATTGTCCCAGATTTGGCCAGTAGGAGCTGCTTCCAGCTGCAGTGATGGGGGTGGGGTGGGGGGGGGGGTGGGTATTGTCACATCCTTTTTTAAAAAAACTTTTCTCCATTTTTTTTTTTTTTTTTTTCCCAACGTTTTGTATTTATTTTTGGGACAGAGAGAGACAGAGCATGAACGGGGGAGGGGCAGAGAGAGAGGGAGACACAGAATCGGAAACAGGCTCCAGGCTCCGAGCCATCAGCCCAGAGCCTGACGCGGGGCTCGAACTCACGGACCGCGAGATCGTGACCTGGCTGAAGTCGGACGCTTAACCGACTGCGCCACCCAGGCGCCCCTCCATTTTTTGACATAATAAATAAAATGCTCCAAGCTCATCTTGTACAGCTACCTGGCCCCAGCCCTAGAATCTGCCATTTCTTGAGACCAGGTTCATTTTAGTGGAGGTGGTGTTAGAGGTTGAGACCTAGGTGCTGTCAGTGTTTTGTTTCTGGCCTCCCTTCATTCTTGAGTGTCACTATGAGGTCCCTGAGCAATAGGGAAGTTTCCTTTATCTATTTATCTGTCTATCTATCTATCTATGAGAGAAGAAGGGGGGGCATGCATGTGCACAAGGGAGGGGCAGAGGGAGAGGGAGAGAGCGAATCTTAAGCAGCCTCCACGTTCAGCACTGAGCCTAGATCACCACCACTCTGGGATCATCATCTAAGCCGAAATCAAGAGTCGAACGCTCAACCAGCTAAGCCATCCAGGTTGCCCCCCCCCCAGGTAAATTTCTTGGTGTCCCTGAGTGTTTCACCAAACGTCTCTAACTATTACAATAAGCCGCCCATAAATTTCCTTTCATTTATTTTGATTCTGAATTTAGTCCAAGAACCACAGTCATAAATACATTTCTATCTTAGGACTTCTTTTCTCGAGAGTGGCCATCAATTTCTATTACTTCAACCATACATAGAGATTTTTTTTAAACTTCTCTGTCAGTCTCCCCCCCCACCCCCCACCCCCCAAAGGTAATATATTTTAGAAAGTATAGAAAGATGCCAGGAAGAGGAAAAAAAGTTACCTATAATTTTGCCACCTAGAGGAAGAAAACTGTTCACTCTGGTATATAAATGAACTTGGTTAGAACTACATCCATTTAGAAAATTTAATACTGAAGGTTTTTCTCCTTTCTAAATATACTTTCTTAGCACTCACATCTTTTATACCTAATAATTTATATTCCAAATGTCTTGAGGCTTGATAGTTTTATATCGTGTGTGAGCTTATTGACATTTGGAATTACAGTGTTTTCCAGATTTCTTCCAAAATTAATAGTTTCAGTCTTTTTTCCCTGCAGTTCTTTGATGAGCCATTGTATCCCAGCTCTTCTCAGTGGACCTGATGAAGCTGTCTAAGCACGAACTCTGTGGAATGTGTCTCTAGATGTTTTTTGTTATATTCCCCCAAGATTTGCATTTTGGAAATCCCCTCTTTCTTCCTGTGTTTCTGCTGGAATTAAAAAAAAAAATCCATTCCTAAGAGTGTGTTTTCTGTTGTTGGCATTGAGTAGCTCCTTGCTGTCACCCAGGGCTTCTTGTTGGATTTAGGACTCTTAGCCCTTCCCCCACCTTCTGAAGGCGGACTCTGAGGCTTGGGAAAGCTCCGTGGCTGCCCCGAGTCCCACACCTGTCGTTGGAGCCTTTGGGATGCGCACAAAGGCTTTGTCCCTTGAGCTTTAATGTTCTTGTCCACTGATGTTTAAAACGTTCAGTGCAAATGGATTACGTGTTTCTTTTTATTCTCCTCTTTCCTCAGCTTTCACGTGCCATGTGCTTCGTTCTCCTGCCTTTTGAAAAAGATAAAAGGCAAATTTAGGGAAAGTATACTAACTTTTATCATGGAATGCTTTTTTTACAGCTGCATTATAAATTCTGGAAAATAAAGCGTCTAATGGAGACACTTAATGAGAAAGTATAGGGGTTCATCACGTGTACTTCCCTCTCCTTTTTTTTTTAGTGAATAGACCGTTTAAACTAAATTAAGTAAAGGACATAAATTCTGTTGTTTCAGGTTTAATATTTCATGACTGATTTTATAGATGAAATTATATTTTACAATAAATAGGAAGAAGAATTTATACAGCCTGTTCTATTTGATGTGAAACAGCAAATCCCATTTCTCTGTAGTTGTAAAGAAAATTCATTATAATGTCTTTAGTTGTAAGAGATGGTTTCATTGTGATTAGTTACATTGATAATAAAACAACCTTTTCAAATGGCATAAGATACCGATGGTCCTATGTGTCTGCTTTTAATGGCATTGAACTTTTTCATTCTCTGTTCATGGAGTCTTCATTCCCTTCTTTTATCCTGTTTTCCTGTTCCAATAAGAATTTTATTTCTTTAAAATAAATTTTAAAAAATTAGATGGAAATTCTAACAAGCATTGATTTTTAAAAATGCTTTCTGAAAGATATATTAAATTTTAACTTTTTGTGTAAAATATTTCCGACTACAAAAAGATGCATTTGTCAGAGGTGGTTGATATAAGATCGTCATAAAATTAACTTTATTACTAGATCAATTTAACGTATTTGGAAAATCGTACCTGAAGTGTAGGAAGATTAAAAAAAATAGCCAGGTAAGAAGGCTGAGTTACTTTAATAGTTTATTTTTGTCCCATGATTTGTTGTTTTATATCACTTAAAAGTGATAAAAATTCATTAAATGTATAAATGTATTAAAATACGTTTTCATAAATAGTGTTGGAAAGGTGGGAATCTTTGGTAATGAAAGGGATGATGGTCTTTTTTTTCTGTTGTGCTCACTGTGTTTGATCCCTATCAATATGGGTTTTTAGTGATTGTTTTAGCTCTAACTTAAGCAGTAAGCGAATACTCTAATTTGTAACTCAGGCAAAATTGAATTGGGTATTTGAAATAGAACATGGGTATCCCCTGCAAAGTTCTGTTCTGACTTGAGTGAGGTTTTTTTTTTTTTTTTTCCATCTGATAGTTTTACTTCACTCCTGCCATTTGGTCTGGGGATCACATGGCTCCAGTCTGCCTGGCTTCAGTGTGTCCTTACACTCTGGCAGGGGAAGGTTCTTTCTGGGATCACGCTAAACGTGGTATGTGAGATGCTTTGGAGAGGGAACTTAATCAGGTACGAGCCCTGTGGCCAGAGGCCCCCAGGTCTCCCGAGCTTGGATGTGTCCTGCCAGGGAAGGAGGTAGTCACGTGGCCTGTGGCTCTCCGGGTGTTCACCGCGGGGGCTGCCTCACCAGGCTCGGGGACTCTTGGGAGTGTTGGCTGCTAGCGTTTTCGAGCCCAGCTGGGAAGCGACGCACGGCTACTGCTGGGTCTGGGGCGGTTGCTTGCTTGCTAAAGATGGATGATGTCTTCATCCAAAATGAGCAGGATTTTCAGGAACCGTTAAGACATTTCTTTTACTCCATGCAAATCTAAATTTAAAACTCTACCTCGTCTCTTTCTTAGCACTTAATAACTCTTGGTTCTCTTATATCCGTGTTGCATCGTGAGCCGTATCAGATCCGCTTTTGGTAGCAGAAGAGGCATGCATGTGTTTGTCAGCGGAGTAAACTTCTGAAATCTTCTCAAACAGTATACTTCCGCGAACGTGTACTGATTTCCTCCTGTGTTCCTTGATCTTACTGTGCTAGCACAGAAGATTCTTATTAAAGGTTGGAGCACATAGGAAAGGAAATATATAGAGAATATACAGGAAGGAGGCCGAAATGGAGCCCTGGCTATTGACGAGGTGGGCAGGAGAGGGCAGGGCATTCTGTTAGTTCTCTATTGCTATATAACAAATTCTGTCAGAACTCAGAGGCTTTAAAGCAGCGAGCATCTGTTACTCATGGTTTCTGTGGGTCTGGAAGGTTCTGGCCCTGGGTTTCTCTAGCAGTCAGGCTTTTGTAGGGGCTGCGGTCCTCTGCAGTGTGGCCTGGGGCCGGAGGAGCCGCTCCCCAGCCGGCAGGAAGGAGCCCCCCGTTCCTGTCTGGCACTGGGCACCGGGGTGCCGGAGAGGGGCGCGCAGAAAGCTTCTGCCTTCTGTGATCTGGTCTCCGCGGTCGGACACTCTCTCTTCCACTATTTTCTGGCCGACGTGAGCAGGTCAGCGAGGCCAGCCCACGCTGAGGGGAGAGAATTAGGTTTCATCCTTTGAAGGGAGCGTCAGGCTGTGTGGACTCTTTGTAAACCACTGCAGGCATCTTCGGGGGTGGGGAAATGGGCACGCTTACAGACTGACTTCTTAGGAACGCGCCGCAGCCTGTTCTCTGGCCGGTGAGGACACGGGCTTTCCTGGACCGAGGTGTTCATGCACTGGTCCAGTTGTGAATAAACCACAACTTGTGTCCACATCCATCCCTCGTGGTGAGGTGCCTCAGGTGTTCTCTTCATGAATGGTTTTTAGGCTGTTAAATTATACTCTGTTGTCAAGGAAGAGTTCATTCAACTTAGAAGCATTTTCATAGAAAAGTGACTTTTTTCTTTGTAGGATCAGATACTTTGTCTTGCGGTCTCTGTTACAGATTGCAGCTCCACATAGGGCTTGGTGATACCTGGTTCAGTTAGGTAATATGTAATGGTAAGACTGCTCTTTTCAGTACAAAGTCCAGTCGGAAGTAGTAGCTGGAAGAGGTCGGAGTAGTCCACTGGCTTCCATTTATTCCTGTCACACTCAGCTCCTAATAGGCTTGTAGGAAGTCTCACCTGCCTTACCCTGTCCTTTTGGGAGGAGGCAGTCCCTACAGTAGGATCTTAATGACTTCTGGAGCTCATCCTTCTTTGAACTCCCCAAAGGGAAAGGTCAGAAGACCGTTGGGAGTTTTTGTTCGTGCACGTGTGTGCGCACCTGCCGTGCTGCACACACGTGTCCTCGCTGCGACTTTCCTGTTGGCCTGGTGCCAACACCTGCTGGCTCCACACTGTTCGTACCACTAATGGGGCGAGTGCAGGACGGGTGAAGGGTGAGATGCCGTGGGGTGGGGGCAGGGAGAGCTGGCTTCTAGTGTCCTGGCGGTGAGAGCGTGTCTGTGAGCTCGTGTGTAAGAGTGTGAGCGTGCACGAGCCTGGCTCAAGCTCCCTTCACGCGTCCTCATCAGAAAAGAAAAGGGACGAAGAGAGAAATGCAGAAGAGATCGGACTGAGTGAAGAGTATAGCCCAAGGCGGGCAGAGGAAGCAGGAAAGATGGTCCAATAACTTCGGTTTCTCCAGTAGTTCCTGAAGTGCTTTCTTTAAAATGTGAAAGAAATTTCTGTGAGCACTGGCCACCAGGTGTCATCAGAAGGCTGCTGTTGATTTGTTTTATTTTGTTCTTAAAAGTATATGAATTAAAAAAAAAAAAAAACTGTTTTCTCTCTTGTAACTTTTAAAAGACTTTTCAACCGTAGCAGGGAGTCTTTCGGTTAGAGCAGGAATGTTCTTTCATGACAGATTCTCGGTGAGTGAAATTGAAGATGATAAAGTTACGTGCAGCTTGCCTTCCTTCCTTCCTTCCTTCCTAACATCCATCCTTCTTTCCTTCCTCCCTTCCTTCCTTCCTTCCTTCCTTCCTTCCTTCCTTCCTTCCTGTCAAGGAACCAGTTGAGAATCTGGATGAATAGATACTGTAAATGGAATTGCCTGTTTGAAAATCTTTGTGGGACAGTGAGGATATGTGTTGAATGGTAATTGATGGATTTGTATAGGATACATATATATATATATTTTAATGTTTATTTATTTTTGAGAGACAGAGTGTGAGCGGGGGAGGGGCAGGGAGAGAGAGAAAGACACAGAATCTCAAGAGGCTCCAGGCTCTGAGCTGTCAGCACAGAGCCCGACGCGGGGCTCGAACTCACGAGCCATGAGATCATGACCTGAGCCGAAGTCGGACGCTTAACCGAGTGAGCCACCCAGGCGCCCCAAGGATACATATGCTTTAAGAAGATTTGGTTAAATAATATATCCCATTCCTTTAGTGTAAACACCTACCAGGACTTCTGAATCTTGAACCCTTACTCTGGGAGGATAACTGAGACTCATTTTCTTTCTGCAGACAAGTACCAGATCTTTCAGAAGAAACCAGGGTTAGGCCTTACTTGTCCTGAGGGTTGGCAGTGAGTCCCCTAGCCACTCTGTTCCTTTGCTTTGTTTCTGAGAGAATTAAAGATGCTTTCTGGTTGGCTTTCAATGAATGTTTGTGGAGTGAATGAGTGAAATTTGCCTCCAGAAAAATGAGCTCTTCAACTGTTCCAGTTGGGTGAGGTTTGAATTCTCTCCCCCGTCTCCATTGGCGATTTGGTACTTGTTCTAATAATCTTTCTGATGAAGGCTTTTCTTTTTCATTTATATCAGCATAAACTTTCTCATTTCTGTTTAATCCCCTCTAGATCACTTGAAGATATTTATTAAATGATCTTGCCCTGAGTCATCCTGGTTATGGGCTGTTGGAATGCGCTCTGCCTATATAGTTTCTCTACCTGTGATGCGTCCTGCGTTCTGTAAAAGTGATCATCCGGAAGGAGTGTTGTGTTCCAGTGACGTCCCATCGACACCGCTGAATACGTGCCAACTCTCAGTTCAGAGCCTTGTGTGACGTGCTCTTGGTGGGTCCTCTGCTTTTGTTTCCTGCCGCTGTGTAGGCAAGAGCCAGCGGCGTGGCTGTCCGGGCCGCTGACGGTCGTGCGTGCTTGCGTCTCGGGTGTGGAGCAGCTTTGCCGAATCTCGCCCTTCCACTTGAGTGTTTCACCCTTCCTGCCTGCTCTGTCAGAAAAAGAAAACAGCAGTTTTTGTTTCCTCAAGGTTTAGCTCAAGTGATATTTCTGCTCTTCTGGCCAAATGTTCTGCTTGGCACAGGATTCCCTTGCTCATTTATACAGCTCTCGGTCTTAGTTCCTGTCGCCCGTGTTCATATGTGGTCTCGTGTTAGAGTTCCTGGGCGTGTGTGTCACGTGGCTCCTAACAGAACACGAGCCTGGCGAGGGCAGAGATCGCGTTTGGAGCTCGGTAGTTCCTGTCCTGTGGTAGGCACTCAGTATGTATTTGTTGAGTGTTTGATGTTCTTTCTCGGTGCAGTGAGATGTTGCATTATTTAATTGGGGAATAGCAAGTATAAAAATATTTTCTCCTTTTGTTTTAGAGTTTTTGGAGCCCTTATATAGAAGATAATAAAGGGTCTCAATACTGTGCTTCTGCATATCAATGCAGGTGTCACTCTTGTGTCTTCAAAAATGTGTTAGTCAGGTGCCATCATTAGAACATTCCTTCTGATTAGATGTACGTGTGTGAGTCCTCCCCAAGTTCGTGTTTCTTGAATGCATATGCTTCTGGAGAAGAAACTCCTCCAGTGTCCATAGTGAAGGCGGTAGTGGTGTGCCAGAGTGGTGTTGGAAGAGGAGGAGATGGTTGGACTCAACATTGAAAGGAAGGGAATTCATACCACTTTAGACAAACCGTTAAAACCCGTTAAACATAAAGTATGCAACGGACGTTTTCAAACACATGCATATACAGACATATACAAAAGTTGATGGAGTGGTGTATTGAATTTCCACGTCACTGTCATCTATCCTTCATTATTATCCGCACATGGCCTCCCTGTGCCCCCCTCCTGGACTATTTTAAAGTATCTCTCACACTTTTTTCATTTTATCTCTAAATACTTAGAAAGGAGACATTTCTTATATCACAATGAGGTATTTGTTTATTCTAGTACCTCATATGTGCTTGGAATTGTTCTAGGCTCTTGGGATATAAGGGTGGAAAAAATAAACCATGCCCTTACTTTGTATCATGGGGAGACAGAAAATAACCAGAACAGGAAAAAAATTCATGTCATCAAAATTTAAAACTTTTGCTTCTCAAAAAACATTAATAAAATGAAAGGGGAGAAAATATTTGTGAAACATATATCTGACAGATGGTTTATCTTCAGAACACATAAGTAACCCCTCAGCTCAGTAGAAAATAGACAACCTACGTAAGAAACGGGCAGAAGGCTAATGAACATTTCACAAAGCACGTAGCAAGGTATTCAGCACCATGACTAGTCGTCAGGGAAATGCAGATTAAAACCATACACACCTACTAGAATGACTTAGATTTAAAAGACTGACAGCATCAAATATCGGTGAGAATGTGTGGATCAGTCAAAACTCTTGACATTGGTGGCTGTCCAAAACAGTGCAGCCACTCTGAAGGTCCGTCAGATGGTTTCTCACAAAGTTAGCGTGCACGTTGGTCCCCGTGGTCCAGCCTTGCTATGCCTAGGTATTTCCACAAGAGGAATGAAAATGTATGTTCATAAAAAGACTTGTACAAGAATATTCAGAGCAGCTTTATCACCATAGCCGCAGAAGGGGGAAACAGCTCAGGTGTCCCATCAACAGAATCATGGTGTGTCCATACAACAGGATACTGCTCAGCGCGGAAGTGGATGCATCGGTAATACATGCAGCAAAAACACTGTTGAGCAAAAGGCCGACTCTCCTTCCCGCAAAGGCCTGTTGTCTGGTTCCATTTATATGAACATCCAGGACAGTCCAGACTGATGCATTATGGAAGAATACTGGACAGTGGTTGCCTCAGGGAGGGGGAGTTACCAAGGAGTGAGTGGGAGGGGCAAGGGACAATTTTCTGGAAAGATGGCATGTTGTCTGTCTTGATCGGAGCACCCTTGAGGGACCCCTTGAAGGTCTCTGGGCTTCTCTTTCTGGTGCCTCTGCTCTCTCTGACTCTGCCCTGCAGACTTTAGCTGCCTGTCCACTCTGTGGGAAGACTCCTGGGCCCTGTCTGGGATCCCTGCCTGTGCTGTGGCCTGAGTCCTTTCTCCAGGCAGTAAGCTGGGATTCGGACCCCCCTTGTTTGTATCTCATCTCTCAGGGATCACTGTCCCTTGGTTTCTGATGTCCAAAGTCTTATGCTGTTGTTTCAGAGATTTTGTCTGTTTTTTCTTTTTTGGTTGTTTCACGCATGAGAGTAAATCCGGTCCCTGTGATTCTTCTTGACTAGAAATAGATGTTCTAGAAGAGGGATGTTCAATGTTTCCATTGAAAACAAACAAACAAACAAACAAACAAACATCTTACCCTTTACAATTAAGGCAGAGAATTTGTGTTATTCTCTGCTATAATTCCGGTATCTACAACCAACAATACTTGGCATGTAGTGGGCACTAAGTGAAGTTTTTGGAACAGATGCATGATTCATTTCCCCCCTCTGTTTATTCTTTAATTGTGAATGTTGAATGGCAAAGCCAATGCTTTATTTACAGGTCCCTTGTCCCTTTCCTAAAATGTCCCTTGGAACCACTGGTTTCTTGATTCTTTATAAACAATGAGTTCTGTAATGAAACTGGTTTGGGAAATGCATATGTGCTGAGAAATCCTGTGGTAAAGAAACTTTGGTTCAAACTAGAGTTTCCTAAACGTATTTGACTAGGGATATGTTTTTCTTGCCTAAACATCTATTAACCTCTTAATCTATATGTTCTGGATCACATACTGGAGACATGGTAAATACTTTATAAGTGTAATAAAACTATATGTTACTGTGCTGTAATACAATAACAAATACAAGATGTTTTTGTATCGTAGATTATATGTGACAAATTGTGTATTTTTAAGCATCTTTGTTGAGATATTCACACACCATACATGTTATGCATTTACACTGTAATTTAATGGATTTAAGTATATTCACAGACATGTGCGACCATCACCACAGTACATTTTAGAACGTGTTCATCTCCTCAAAAAGAAACCCCGGGTCCTTCAGCAGTCACCCGCTGTGTCCCTCCCCCAGGCCTAAGGAACCACTCATGTGCTTTCTGTACCTGACATGTGCCTATTCTGGACATTTCCTTTCAAAGGAATCCTATGGTATGTGGTCTTTTGTAACTGGCTTCTTACAGTTAGCATTTCCAAGGTTCATGCGAACTGTCGGCATGTCAGTTCTTCATTCCTTCTGGTGGCTGAATATTCCATTGTGTGGATGTGGATGTACCTTGTTTTGTTTTTCCCGTTAATCTGTTGATAAACACTTGGGTTGTTTCTACCTCCTGGCTATTATGAATAATACTGCCATAGACCTTTGTATGCATGTTTTTGCAATGACCTATGGCTTATTTCTCTTGGGCATGCACCTGGGAGCAGGATTGATGAGCTGTATCGGAACTCCGTAACTCGTGTTTCGTCTTGTGAGGGTCTGCCAGACTGTTTCCAGAGTGACATCCCATTTTACACCCCGCTAACATTGCGGGGGTGTCCTCTCTTTGCGTCCTCACCAACACTTGTTATTATCTGATGCTGGGCTTCTAGCTATCCTGATGAGTGTCCAATTCTAGCTATCCTGATGAGTGTCCATAATGTCCTGATTATGATTTTGATTTGCATTTCTCTAATGGCTGTTGATGGAGAATCTGTTTTCCTGTGCTTCTTGGCCATTTGTGTATCTTCTATGGAGAAATGTATATTCTCCTTTGCTCATTAGAGTTTTTTTTCTGTTATTGAGTTGTTTTAAGAGTTTTCTCTGTATTCTGGATTAAGTCCTGTGTCAGACCGTTGATTTGGAGTATGTTTTATCTATTTTATGGGTTGTCTTTTCCCTTTCTTGAGGGTGGCTTTTAAAGCATATGGTCATTTGAAGTTTTTAATTTTGATAAAGCCCAATTTAGCTACTTTTTCTTCTGTTGTTCATGCTTTTGATATGTGTGTGTGTGTGTGTGTGTGTGTGTGTGTGTATTTATTTATTCATTCCCCACTTTTAGCAGAGTCAAAGCAACAGCCTTCATTTGGTTTGTCATTGTTAGGAAAAAAGTAGTTAAAATAGTTAAAAATAGTTATCATTAGCTTTGAGGCCATAATATGTGATGGTTTTTTAGTCACATCAAATCAAATAGCATTTGGCTGAAAATTCCAATCCTGGTGTAAAGTAAATGGAAAATGATAT
Source organism: Panthera uncia (assembly GCF_023721935.1). Lineage (NCBI taxonomy): Eukaryota > Metazoa > Chordata > Mammalia > Carnivora > Felidae > Panthera > Panthera uncia. The sequence continues at coordinate 4,439,806 of NW_026057586.1, read as the reverse complement.
GTTTTAATTGAATTAAATAGCATAATGAAAAATAAAATCAATATTATTGATTTTAAAGCATTTTATTCAGTGAAATTCTTTTCTCCCCCCAAAGTTTGCTTCATTAATCCTGCTCCCCTGCGGACATTCCGTTTGCCATTAACCTTCAGACCGTACAGCAGGCCTGTTAGGTGAGGAAACTGGTGACGGACAGTGGGGACAGGAGTGGCTTTTCATTGGCAGCGGGTTTGAGCAGGAACAGTGACGGCGAGAAGTATGTGCACGTTGTTAATTAGCATATGTTTAGAGTCAAGGTTAGGCTCTTTGCTGTAGGGGGGAAGGAGGAAGCAGTTGTTCTTAAATTCTGTTCCTTTTACCCTGGGGCTTGGGCTTCTGTTGGGAGGCTACCGAGGGGAAGGCCCGACTTCCTGGCTTGCCTCTCAGCAGTTTGGTCTAATGTGTTTCACGGATGGGGGTGGGGGGGGCAGGTTCACAGGAGAGAAATTTGACAAGAGGGCTTCTCTGTTTACAAACAAGTAAACCGAAACATACCGGTCAAGAGAATTGAAGCACGGGAGTGTGTTTGCAGGCTGGGTGAGAACACTTTCAGTCGGAGATGCCGCGGCATCGCTTCCTGCGTCAACCGTGTCCCTGAGTCTGACTTCACACTCTTCGTAAGGATCACACGTGGGATCAAGTTCGTCTCAACGGAAAGGAAATCTTGATGCTGTGGTACCTTTTCCGTTCAGTGTGTCCCTTCATGTTGCTGGTGGCCTGACTAACGAGTGCGTGTTCTTTCCGCTCCGAGGTGTAATGCCGCGTTTGCTCTCTTCGCAGGTTACGAGTGCCCAGGGAGCCGCCCTGACGCAGGACCTTCTTAATGATGGATACCGAGAAGAAGCCAGAGAACGATGAGGATGAAAGTGCAAACAAAGAAGCAGGAGACTCGAGAGATGTCTCATCTCATGATGTAGATTGTGGGCCCGTATTTGATGCGGTAGCAAATTCCTCTGAAAACTGCACAAGCAAGAGAGGTTTTTCAGAATCCTCAAACCTCGGCAGCGTCACCGTGGGGCAAGATGGAAATAAACATGCTTCCAAACGAATGAAGTTATCGGCCGAGGCAGAGCACCTAAAGCGTGAAGAGCGGGGCGCCCGCGGGCTGGAAGCTTCTGAGAGCACGGTCCCCGAAGGGCACGTCCCGTTGGGTGAGGCACTGAAGGAGACCCTCCTGAATGAACGCCCCGGTGGAGGCACGAGTCTCCCCAGTGCCTTCTCCCCGCCTCCCAGTTTCAGCACCACTGATGCTGTTTCTCCGAAAACAGACACCGAAGAAAAGTCTGCTCGGGAAATGGTTTCCCTTGACCCGGGAAGAGAATCTCCTTTGCCCCTGAAAGAGATGAGTGTCAGTTGTACTGTTGGAAACGTAGATACGGTCTTCAAGTGCGATGTATGTGGTCATCTGTTTTCCTCCTGCACTGACTTGGAAAAGCATGCCGAGTGTCACCTGCAGCCACCTGGGGAACACGCCTGCTGCCACTGCAGCCACAAAGCAGAGAGCAGCGCGGCGTTGCACGCGCACGTCCGGCAGACCCACAGGCCGCAGCGGGTCTTTTCTTGCGACCTCTGCGGCTTTCAGTGCGTGGAAGAAAACCTGTTGAATGCACATTATCTTGGCAAAACACACCTCCGGCGTCAGAATCTTGCTGCTCGTGGAGGATTTGTACAGATCTTAACAAAGCAGCCCTTTCCCAAGAAACCTTGTTCCATGGGAACAAAAAGTGTTCGCCTGAAAGCGAGAGCTTCTAAGCCAGTAGCAAAGGCTAGTGATTCACAAGGATTACGAGACGTTGGAAGCAAATTTAAAGATTTCAGAGGGGGCCTTTCTCAGCAAAGCGGAAGTAGCAGTGAGCTGCTTGTCGAAATGACGCCGTCCAGGGATCCTTCGTCAGAAACAGTAGAGATTGTTGAAGAAAATGTAACTTCTCTTGGCATAGCTCGAAATCCTGAAAACCAAAGTAAAACTAAAAAGTTAGCTCTGGTCAGCTCAGAGGGTCTCTTAGATAAGGTGGAATCTTCCAGAAGCAGCCTACAGGCAGCGCACGGTATCAGCGCAGGCTCGAGACCAAGACCTGAGCGAAACGTCCTCACGTTGGGCGGTAGCTTCCGTCGACGAAGCGGCACTTTTACTTTAAAGGGCCAGGCCAAGAAAAGGTTTAATCTTCTAGGAATCAGTAAACGAGCAACTACTGATGCGCAGAGGGTGTTTATGAAACACTTGAGAACCCAGGTGAGAACAGGTGACGCAGAGTCTGCGTCCAGACACGCAGAAGCGAGTGGCGGTGTCCACGGTCTGTGTGTGACTTCCCCAGAAACACGGGACCCGAAGCAGGACAGAAGCAGCTCCCATCTCGCGTGCTCCCTGGACTCTCCCGCCCAGCAGACGTGTCCTTGTACGGACTGTGCTCAAGTAGCTACAGAAAGGACGGAGCTGGAGACCCGTGGGGAGGGGTGCCCCACCGGAGACGTGAAGCTTCGCCGCCAGGAGCGTGACTTTTCCAGCCCGTCGAGGAGGGACTCGGACAAGCATTTGTACGACAACCAGCACCAGCACACCGCCAGTGTCCTCAGTTGTCGGCACTGTTCGTTTAGTTCCGAGAACGAACCAGGTCTTACAGACCACATGAAGGAAAAGCACAATATGTGTTTTGTGTGTACTCCTTGTAGTCTGTTCTTCTTGTCTGAGAAGGACCTGGAGGAGCACAGAACAACTGAGAAGCACGTTCGTTTATTGGTTCAGCCAGAGGCTTCTCAACCGCGTAACAGTGATTTGGTGTTACAGTCTTTACCCTTAAGTACTTTAGAATCAGAAAATACAAGAGATGCTCTGAGTGAGTCCGGTAAAGCAGCTCAGGAAGAGCCCGTTAAGTCCAGGGTGAGCCATGGACATGAAGTCAGGCATTCCAGTAAGCCTCAGTTTCAGTGTAAGAAGTGTTTTTACAAAACAAGGTCTTCCACTGTCCTCACGAGACACATAAAGCTCCGGCATGGTCAGGACTACCACTTTCTGTGTAAAGCATGTAATCTTTATTCGTTGAGCAAAGAAGGCATGGAGAAGCACATTAAGAGAAGCAAGCATCTTGAAAACGCCAAGAAAAATAACATCGGCTTGAGTTTTGAAGAATGTATTGAAAGGGTATGTATAGGTGCAAACGATAAAAAGGAAGAGTTTCATGTTTCTGGAAATGGCAGGATAGAAGGCCACGTGGAAGGTGCACAGTTACAGGAGCATGTCTGCCTCGAAAAGAGCGTGCTGACTACCAAGGAACTGTCACAGTCCGGCGGAATGACCAAAGAAGGGGAGGTCACTTTGACCGCCACCCCAAAGAGAGGGAGACCGAAAGGTAACATCTCACGGACATGTTCTCATTGTGGTCTCTTGGCCTCTAGTATCACAAACTTGACTGTTCACATTCGACGAAAGCACAGTCACCAGTACAGTTACTTGTGCAAAGTGTGTAAGTATTACACCGTAACCAAGGGAGACATGGAGCGTCACTGTGCCACTAAGAAGCATAAAGGACGAGTAGAAGTAGAAGCCAGCGGCAAACAAAGTTCAGACATCATTGTCGGCCCTGAGGGGGGTAACCTTGAAGCCTGTAGAAAGAGTGCCACGTCAGCGGTTTCAGGGGAGCACGCTAACAAGTCCGCTGAGTCAGATGCCTCTGTTTCAGAAAAGCCAGGAGCAGAGCGTGGAAATCCAACTGAAGTCGAAGTGGCAGGTGTGTGTCATTCTGCAGATGGGGAAGCTGACAGCCGTCTTCCTGATAAAAAGGAACAGATGTGTCTGGAACCGGAGGGCCCTGTCCAGCAGGGGGACGCTACGGGTGTAAGCGATAATAAGTGTGTACACTGTGAGTTTAGTGCCCACTCTTCTGCTTCTCTAGAGCTGCACGTAAAACGGAAGCATACAAAGGAATTTGCTTTTTATTGCATGGCGTGCGATTACTACGCCGTGACCCGTCGAGAGATGACGAGGCACGCAGCCACAGAGAAACACAAGGTGAAAAGGCAGTCTTACCTGAACTCTTCGGACATGGAAGCAGGTTCTGCAGACGTGCCCAGGAGTATCATCATATCCAACGAGCAGCATCAGCAAAATTCTGAGGAATATCAAGTGATTTCAGACCAACCGTCTGAAGAAATTCTGAAATCTAGAAGTACCGCTGATTGTTCTGTTTTGGATGAGAATACTCATCTAGGTGTGGCTAAAGTACTCCGTGCTCCCGACTCAGTAGAAATTGAGACTGGAGACGAATCTAATCTCAGTGAAGAGCATTCCTTCTGTGAAACTTTCCAACAGCCCCTTGCCAAGGAAAAAGCTCTGAAACCCGAGGACGTGTCCCTTACTGTTTCCTCTGATTGTGCCTCCCCGAGCAGATTTCAGAGTGAAGATGCAGGAAGCTCAGCTTTGGATTATGAGCCAGTAGAGAGAAGCCACAGCGTGCTGAATGACATTGGTGGTCCAGGCATGCGTGGCGAGAGTGATGTGGGACGTGTGGGCGAGAATGCAGGTGAAACCCTGAGCAAACGTGGATGTCCTGGAGGTTTAGGGGGAGGGCATCTGGCCGAAAGCACCGTCCCTGTTGTGATGACAAGGACGGGACAGGAGTCAGACCTGGAGAGCCGTGGTCAGAATGACGTTGGAAGTGTGCAGAGTTCAGAGGACTTGAAAGATGGTACCCAAGAAGACCCCGTTCTAGAGAACAAGGAGATTCTGATGAATTCGCAGCATGAAACTAAAATTATCTTGGAAGAGGATGGTCTGGCTTCTGATAGCACAGTTGAAAGTAACGATGTGTATGAAACTATAATCAGCATTGATGACAAAGGACAGGCCGTGTACAGTTTTGGCCGGTTTGATTCTTCCATAATAAGAATAAAGAGCCCTGAAGATGGTGAGTTGTTGGACCAGTCTGAAGAGGGTCTCATAACCACAGGCGTGAGGATCGGTGAGTTGCCCTTAAAGGACTGTGCCCAAGGTGTGAAAAAGAAGAAATGCGAAGGTAGTTCCTTTGGTGAACCCACACGAATTCGTTGCGATGATTGTGGCTTCTTAGCAGATGGTTTGAGCGGACTGAATGTGCACATAGCCATGAAGCACCCTACGAAAGAGAAGCACTTTCATTGTTTACTGTGTGGAAAGTCCTTCTATACCGAGAGCAACCTCCACCAGCACTTGGCTAGTGCTGGTCATCTGAGGAACGAGCAGGCCAGTGTGGAGGAGCTTCCGGAGGGAGGGGCCACCTTCAAATGTGTCAAGTGCACGGAGCCCTTTGACTCAGAGCAGAATTTATTTCTCCATATTAAAGGGCAGCACGAAGAGCTGCTTCGGGAGGTGAATAAGTACATAGTGGAAGACACTGAGCAGATCAACCGCGAGAGAGAAGAAAACCAGGGGAACGTCTGCAAGTATTGCGGGAAGATGTGTCGAAGTAGCAATTCGATGGCATTCCTGGCGCACATTCGCACTCACACAGGTACGTACGTGCGAGCAAACCTGTGTTTACCTAGAGAGTGCGAACGCATGATCCAGTTGGCACATCTGGTCCCATCCGAACGTGGAGTCCTTGGGGCGTTTGCCTGTCGACCTTCCACCTGGCTCCCGTCACCCCGCTGCGCGGCTCTCTGGGCACCTGCCATACGTCATCGTTGACGCCTACCATTTCCAAAGTTAATTAAGCCTTAGTGATTCCAAGGCAGGTGATTTGACAGCTTTCTTTTCATTCCATCAAGAAGCCTTGCCCCTCTGATGCCTTTGTTAAATTCCCTTCTCTGAACAGCTTTTCAGTTGTTTCTGAGTCCTCGTTTGGTTTTTCCAAGGTACTTACCAAGTGGCACTGTGTGTTTCAGAGGACACATTAAATGGCTTTTGAGGAATGAAATAATACAAATTTTCTTGGAATTTTAGGGATTTAAAGTTACTCATTGCCAGATGGTTTATTTCAAAAAGTGTAACTCCCAGGCAACAAGATTCTCCTTCCAAGGGTCACAGTTAGTGAACACTTTCCAAAGTTGCTATGTCGTGGGGATTTGGTTTTCACGCAGGCAGCACCTGATTCAGTCCCTGCTCTGTCAAATGTAGTGTTCCATTTTGATGTTTAATTTTGGGTGGAAATTTTTTTTTAAACTTTGTGTGTGTGTGTGTGTGTGTGTGTGTGTGTGTGTGTGTGTAAAAATGCATAAGCCACTGTTCTAAATTTATGTAAAAATTCACTGCACTGTTTCTATAAACCTGCCATACATTCTTTATTTTAAATAGACAGCTTTTCTAAATCATTGTGCTCTGCTTAGACAAGTTCTGTCTTCATGGTTGAATTTATGAGTGGATTTGAATAATAAATTCACATTTCAATGAACATATTTTCATTAAAACTGTAAGGTTTATTTTACTGTACTTTTAAATAATGGCTTATTATTAAAGCTATACTTTAAATTCTTGCAGTTTTTGAAACTTAGTGCATGGTTACAAGGAGGAAGACAAAAGAGTGTGAAACGTTGCTAGTTTAGGGAGATTAAAGACAGATAAAAGTTTTTCATTGAAGAAAGTACCGGGGCAACCTGCGTCAGATTAATCTAGGTAAATACAAACATTGTGTGCCTGGTGCTGACTCTTCCTAGAGGGGAGCTGTTGTCGGGGAGTAAATTCAAATACTATTTGTTGGCATTATTAATACCTCTGTCAGCACTGTGCTTGCAGCTGGCTTTGTGAAATGATAGGGCTTTTAGAAACCAGGCTTGTTCACGTGTGTAGAAGGTGTGTACTTCCTCAACATGTCCTCTTAAGGCAGATAAAACGGAATAAAACTCAGAAAAAGATGCTAATGGACCTCTTTTTAGAATTCTTTATGCAACTGTCTGGTCGAGACATGTTGCTTATAATTGATGTGTCCATTACTTGAATTCTCTTGTAATTATAGTCAATAAGTCTTGTAAATGTGTTAAAGCTCACTAAAAGCATACAAATTCAAGAACAGAGTAAGGCTAATAATTTAAAATAATCAATGTAGGCATTTCAGCACTTAATTTCCCTTGTGTGTTGATAGCTGATCATTCTTAATCCATTAAGATTTATTTAGTCGTTTACAATGCAAAATAGGTTTGCACTGGTCACTTGTGCCATTTGAAAACGTCCACTAGGTTAAGTGCGGAATGTAGTCCATTAGTCTTCCTTGACTATATGTATTAATTGCATTTAAAATCAAGTTAATGTGGATGTGAAAGTGAGGTAACCATCAATATGTGACAAAGTAACCCTACTTATATAAGTTACATCATTGATTCTAACATTTAGTAAAAGTTAGCGTACTTTTTAACATCTTGTGTTGGGCTCATCAGCAAGTACATTTTTATCGTGTTCCCAGGCACCACGGAGGAGCCCTCTTCCTGCGGACACAATGCCAGTCCCACGCTTACAGCTCTGCAAGCCACTTTTCGGGGGATGTTGCTCTCCCAGCTTTAATCCAAGGTCTTTTTCTTGGGGCATCTGAAAATGAATTGCTTTTCTGATACTTTGCTTATGTCCGCGAAGTAGTAATGCAGGGGCTGTTATTAATGGTTAACTGGAAAAAGACTTACTCTTCCAATCCCTGTTTTCATATTTTGTGATTTACTCTCTACTTCATGTAGCCTTTCCTTCCCATCCTTAGCACGATGAAAGCAGCACTCTAAGAAATAAATGAGTTTTGGTTATCCAGAATTGTAGGAAGAAAGCACCCCAGAGTTTTCCTGTGCCTTTGCTCGTGTGAAGTCATCGGCGTGACCAGGAAGGGCAGTGTTGCCTTTCCCAGTACATCAGGAGCCCAGAAACAGTGGTGCATTTTCTCTGCTGCATTATTCCGTTGGCTAGAGCTTTACTTTCTCATAACGTGGCAGGTGTCATTCAGTTAGAAGACTGTCCGAAGCCCTTCATTTGGTGCTCTGAGTGCACTGGTCACTTGTGCTGTTGGGAAATGTTCACGTGCAGGGAGACAAGGGTTGTGTGGGCTCGCTGAAAAATTCTCAGGCTAGGGCTGGTCACTGGTGTTGCACTTAGTACCTGTCTGGCGGTTTAGAAGCTGAATCAGCTCGAGAAGAGGTGGTGAGGTGAGGTGGTCTGTTGACTCTGAGCATAGCCCGAGCAGGGGCTCTGCACTGGTCAGTGCCGGTCTCTGTGCTGGTCAGTGCGGGCCCCTTCCGGACCTGGCCCCCCGTGTTATTGACCGAATGAGGGAATGAAGGACGGAAGGGAGTGTTCAGTGTGTAGGGAGGGTTGTAGAATGGAGGCCGTCGTGGCGAAGCATTGGATGATGGGTTCTATACATCGTACTTCATTCTTTAGTTTTAGTATCAAGTTTTAGTATCGCTTTTTACATGCTGTCGTCACATCCGCGTATGCCCGGCAGTTAGCAGTGACTGATGCCGAGGAGTGCCCGTGTAGGTCTGGGTGGAGAGTTTTAGTTTTAAAAGCCTTTGGGATTCTTTTGGTAAAATTGTAAGGGGCCAGAAAGCTAGAGTCCCTTTTGTTTTTCCCATTCAAAACCTCAGAGGGGCGCCTGGGTGGCTCAGGCGGTTGAGCATCCGACTTCCGCTCAGGTCGTGATCTCCCGGTTCGTGGGTTCGAGCCCCGCGTCGGGCTCTGTGCTGACGGCTCAGAGCCTGGAGCCTGTTTCAGATTCTGGGTCTCCCTCTCTCTCTGCCCCTCCCTGCTCACATTATGTCTGTCTGTCTGTCTCTCTCTCTCAAGAATAAATACACATCCACTCTTATGTGGATCCTGAGAAACTTACTAGAAGACCATGGGGGAGGGGAAGGAAAACAAAAAAGAAAGGTTAGAGAGGGAGGGAGCCAAAACATAAGAGAGTCTTAAAAACTGAGAACAAACTGAGGATTGATGGGGGGTGGGGGGGAGGGAGGGGGGGGGGTGCGTGATGGGTATGGAGGAGGCCACCTGTTGGGATGACCACTGGGTGTTGTATGGAAACCAATTTGACAATAAATTTCATATTTTAAAAAAAATACACATTAAAAAAAATTAAACAGGCAAACCCTCAGAGGCCAAATTAAAAGGAAAAAAACCCAGTGGGGATAATGCTGTTCCCAGGGATGGAACTATTTAAAGTAATATTGACAGTTTATAATAATCACAATACACTTGTGAAGAAGACAAAGGGAGAAATACATAATTTTACGAATTTTGCCTTATTAACAGTATGCCTGGCTTCATCTTGGGATGTGCATACCAAGCCTAAAACTGGAAACGTTATTGGAAAAAAGAGGACTTTTTTTTCCTTATGCAGAAAAGTATGATCTCCAGTTCCCTGGAATTTTTATGGCATAGAAAGGAGATGTTAACACAGCCTGCTGTGAATAGAAGATGTGAAAGATAGTCAGGACCTCAGTGATTTCTGCATGAAAGCAGTCAGCAGAGTAGCTCATTTATGTGCTGTCAGCACCCTAGCAGTGAGCGCCGAGACCTGGGGGAACTAGAGGTTTTCACTGAGGAGCCTCGTAAGGAAACTTGGAGGGTCTGTGCCCAGCCCCTGTGGCGGGCACGCTGACTCAGGAGGGACTCATCACAGGGTCAGTGCAGGGGGCACGCCAGGAAACTTGAATCCACAGGATACCGTAAATTAGCCTTTCACCCAAATTGTAATGCAGATATTGAGAGAGCTTTATTTTCTTCGGTTGGAGTCCTGATGTTATTGTTAATTAATAATTTCCCGAGTACCTTATTATCTTGAATGCATTTCAGTTTAAAGTACAGGTAAATTGGTTCTCACTCCCGTCTTTTATGTGTCCCTTTATAGAATTCTGCTTCAGATGAAATGTTTCCAGGTAGTGTTAGGCTTGGTTTTATCAGAATCATTTAAATAAACTGTAGTTTCTAATGTGATTGATAGGGTGTGATCACTGTGAGCTGTGGTCTCAACCTGCTGTTGACATTTAAACAGATAAAGCTGACTAGATATAACCATTCAGGTGCTAAATATATTTTACATCTACTTCTAACAGCACGAGTGGAAGTATTAAGAGATCTGGCTTCATTGTCATTGAGCTGTGAAGTATTCAACCTTGTCTGCCCGCGCTTAGTACTGTTGACTTTTTTATTTCTGTTGGAAGATTAAAATTAAATGCTTCACTTTTTTTGTCAGCTTTTGGGAGTTAAATTGAAATTTAAGACTCTAAAATTTTTTACTGAGCGCTTCAATTTCAACAAAGTATTCTTGGAGGATTATATTTTTCAAGGGCACTGCACAAAGGTTCATTGATCAGATGTGATTTATTGCAATTTTTTTATTTGAGCTCTTTTTGTATATTTATTGAAGTTCCCATACTTCATATTCTGTCTAACTATATTGGAAGAGATACTTCGCCAAATAGGTACTAAACATGCTACGAAAGATCTGGAAGCATATTGCTCTGATTCTAGGCTGTGATTTTTATGATTTTGATTTATTTGTTTGAGGACTTAGCGGTTAGAAAATTGAAAAAAATGGTATCTACCTGTTACACTGAAAGGAGTGTTGCTCTCACGTGGGTACCGATTATCTGTTAGTTAACTATGTTCCAGTTACAGTCTGTCTGATACCAACACCGGGTTTGTTGACTCTGAAATTAGTTTGCTTTCTCATTTTTGAGTATAGGTTAACCTTATTTCTTTATGCAATTAAAGAAAATTGTTGGTACTATGCTTTTTAATGATGAAATATTTGTTCTTGAGATCAATAATAAATAAAATGTCAGTACTTCCTGGTTTGCAGAATCATCACAGATTTTTGACTATAAAATGATCATAAAAGCAGATAACTTATCCATTGCGTATTCTTACATTGTGTGCTACCAAAATAGTAATATAGTGAATCACTTGGGATAAATGTCAGAAAAAAATCTGAAATGCCATTCTTAATGTGAATAAATTGAAAGCTGCAGAAGTAGGAGGGAGATGGCCACTGAGAAATGCATTTGATGATAAATATACTTAAAAAAAATATCAGCTACTGTGTATGCTTTTGTGTTTTATAATGATCCATTTTAAATGTTGAGCGACTCCAAAAGATATTTTTGCGAATTGGTAGAAAAATATTTGAAATTACTTAGCCCATCTGATACACTTAGCACTGCTCAGCGGCATCACGTTGGACTTTAAATCTTAAGAGTGTTATTATTGAAAGTTAGGAACACTCACTGAAACATTAAAGTCTTCTTGGTGGAGTAATTATGGAATGCGGGTCTATTCCAGTTAGAAAAGAGAGCAAGTACTCCATTTTGGGGCCAGAAATTTCTAATCGGATGAAAAGTGTGATTTAAGATCTAGGCCTCTCGTTAAACTATCAGTACTGTGTTATTCAAATTCAAATCATATTTTATGTTAAATTTACTTAGGATCAAAACCATTCAAGTGCAAGATATGCCACTTCGCAACGGCTCAGCTTGGCGATGCCAGAAACCATGTCAAAAGGCACCTTGGGATGAGGGAATACAAGTGTCATGTCTGTGGGTGAGTAACCTGAAACCATCTCTGCCCTGGTGAGCCAGGAAGCATGTGCGGGATAGCCATTGTTTCAGAATTCAGAACTGATATGAGTAAGAGTGGCTAAAATTATGCATGCGTACCCTCCTTTCCATTGTTATGGTAAATTCCTTAAATACAGTTATGACATTCTTCTCCCACTTCTAATCCTCTACTGCAGATGAGCAATTTTATGGGCTACAAGGTCAATTTGAACCTGTAATCTGTAAATTGACTAAATTATAGGATGTTCATTCACATTGCCAGAGAGAACTGTAAATTCCATTTAAAGACATAAAAAAAATACATAATACAGCTTTAGGAACGTATATGTATTTTTTTTTTTTCTCTTTTGCCATACTGCTTTAATTTTTAATCACCTTAATGGCTAGATATCCCGGACATATCCCATAAAGAGAAAGGCAGAAAAAGATTTAATTTCAGACAACTGGTCACTGATTGTTGCAGAGATGAAGCTTAAATAAACAGTGTATAATGTATGTTTTTGTGTAACTTTATTCCAAAACTTGTTTGCCCTTTTTAGTTAATGACTCTTCCTCTAAAGAACCGTTGCCGGTGTTAAGCTGTCCCTCAGATGTGTTGCGTTTAATAGGAAGCACTGAGATGCCTTAATGCACAACTGATTAATTTAGCAGAAATGTTTAAAAGGTTTTAAAATGCCATGACATCTATGGTATATCATAGGACATTCAGAGCTGGATTTTAATACCCTCTCTCTGATTAAAAATATATTTTAATGCTATTATGCTAGAGAAATTAACTAATATGTGTATCCTGTGAAAACACTTTCTGTGAAACCTGAGAAACCTGCCGTTCTTATGGCCGATTCCCTAAATACTACAGGCTCAATTAAATTATGCACTGTGCATATGTTATATTAGGTTTCCCTTTTTAGTGGAAGATTTAGTGGGCAAATATCTTTTAAGTCAAAAACAGCCTCTGTCTTTTGTTGGGCAGTCATGTCATGCCAGGATGCCGTTGCATTTTTTGACCCTTAAGATAGTTTTACAAATAACTTTGCAAGCAGTTTTATTAACCACGGTCTGTGATTTATTCATTGGCAGAATTGATGGCTCAGTAACTTGCAGCTAAAGTAAATGAAGATGAACCTTTGCCCTCAAGCCCCCTGAAGATCAGTGGGGAATGAGTTTTGTTGCCACTGGCTTTAGCTGCAAGGGTTGAGTGCCAAATGGTTCATTTTAATTGCTCTAGGTCTTGGAATTTTAAAAGATACCTCATTTATTGTTTTTACCGTATGAGTTGTAGGAAAGAGGAAGGCCCTGACTCCAATGAGAATTTGCTATTAGATGGCACTAAGCAGTTTCTTCCTCAGATCTTCAAAATAATTGGGCAGTTTTTGCGTGCTCTGTTATTAGAAATCTAATTCCTCCTTTTTTTTTTTTTTTTTTTTTTTTTTTTTTAAATTTTTATTAGGGCTACTAAGTCTTGGGAAAGAGAAGAAGAAACTTTTTCGGAGACTAGTTTCTGACCTAAGTAGCATCAAAAGCAGTACAGGATTGGTTGGCTTTGATTGCCCTTTTTAAACCCACTTGGCTCATTGCTTGTTACCGCACACCACTGACATGTGACACTCGTGGTCTATTTGCTCGATTCCCAGGATGAAGAGTTATAAATACATAGAGATATATTGAGTTGTGTGCTGATGCCACAGAGGTCTGAATGCATGCACGGGAGCGGCAATCTAGATTCCAAAACTGTGTCTTTGAGAACGATGGTAGTCATTGAATTTTATTTCGCTTTGAAATAATAGTTGTCTTAATTTTTTGTAAGTGAAATTTGATTTAAAAGTTATAGAACAATAACTTTTCTAGGGTACATATTGTCACGGTGACGCTGAAAGTTCTGAAGAATTGTAGTAAACCCAAGAAGTGTTTGTCTGTGGAGTTGAAACGAGCAGTTTCGATGAGTTAGGTCTAACGAGTTAGAACCCTCTCAGGGGAAAGAAAAAGTATTGTAGGGCGTTCTGTATTTCCTGTATTTCAAACGGATAGGGCAGTAGGTAGGTTAAAAACTACAGTGAGAATCATGATAAAAAGCGAGAATTGGCCGTCAGGTTAGTGGCAGTAGCATCGGTACATTAACACTGGTGACAATGTCAATTCATTATCATTGATGGCTAAATAATCCTGGAAATGCTCAGTGGACCTATTAGTTCCTGAACATAAGCAGCCCATGCTGCATTTCTTCATTAGCTTTAATTGCTATAAATTTTACCTTTTAAAAAAATCATGCTTTAAAAGGTGAAGTGATCTTTCAGGAACATTAACTCTATAATTTTGTCACAAACAGAAGGCCCTGCACTGTGTTTTCTTTTCTGCAGTACTTAGGATCTTCATCTCTGGCTTTTAGAATTTTATGAATAACCTTTTCGTTACCTGAATTGCAAGAAAATAAACTGCTTTTCGAATAGTTCTGACTGACTAATATATAAAAACAATGGAGCAGACATTTTAAAAATGAAATTAATACTCACCATGTTGTATTCTTTTGTCCTAGTAACTCTTGCTTTTCTTGAAAAAAAAAAAAAACCCTCACATTTTATAGCGAAATTGATGGAAATAGTAAACTGCGCGTTTTGTTGCATTGAGCACGTGAGATTCTTTGTAATTGGTTTTTCATGTCTGCCTTTCTAGAAGATTGTAGACGTTCATCAGATAGGTTTCTCGTGTACTTTTACTAAGGCTTGGCTGAAGAGTTGTGCGTTAGCTACCCCCTTAACAAAGACTGCCTTTTAAAACTTTTATTCCAGTTGTTTGCACCTACGGTGATTTTCTTTGACTCCTTAAGCTCGGTTTTAAGATAATTGTCTCCATTTCATCAGCAAATCTTAGCTAAGGTGTATTATGGATGTAAGTCAGTTTGACAGAAGTAGCTGAATGTGTTAGACGTCTAATTCCTATCAGGTAGCTAGGGTTCAGAGTTCAGGATTTAAGTTTTGTTTACCTATGGTTTATATATGTGCCTCCGACATGGTAAAAATTTGGAAAATGTATTGCTTTGCGCTTCTTGTTTTAAGAACCTGTTGTTGATCACTTTATTTAGAAGCCTTTTGTTTTACTTTCACTTTTAAGAGGAGGAGTTTTTGAACAATACAGTTTCTTAACGTTTTTCTGACATGTGAATGTGATCTCAAGTGGGGTTTTATAGAGTATAAGTTGTATTTTTATTCAGCACTTACTGGGTAGTTCACATGAGCATGTGCTGTGGAGCTGACAAGGGTTAGTGGGGAGAGAAGAAATAATAGAGCATCTCTCTGCAGAAGTTAATCATGTTTGTTGGGAACATGTGTTTAGAAATAAGTGAAACACATATTTCCCTAAATCAGTGATTCCTACCTTCGACTACTAAAAACACAACTTGAAATCTCGGTGGCTTATAGACCCCATGTTTCGTTAAATCTGTTTAAATTTACGTCTCTCTGTCTCTGTGTGTATCCACAGATGTAATAGGGTATGTGATCCTGTCCATAATAAATGGTATTTATGCGGTGGTGTTGTTTGTTAACATTCACTTCATTTGTTGATCTCATAGTGTCATGATATTGTTCATCTCATGTTTATTATCCCCATTGTACAGATGGTAAACTTGAGATTAAAAGTATTTTTAGCGATGGAGTCAAATTATGTACTGGTAAGAGTAGACCACGGTTTCCTTACTTTTAACTGTCCCTTTATTTTTTTAATTTTTATTTAAAAATTTTTTCTGCTTTGTGCATTATCTGTTGGTTTGTTATTGACTTTAATTTGTACTTATTTTTTTTCTCTCTAGGTTGTTTTCCCCAGAATGTAATAACTGTAATTTACCTACCTCCTTCCATCCCCTAACCAATTTTGTTTTCTGCTTTTGCTCAGGTTTATGTTCTTTTGAAAACTTGCTTGCATGGTAGTTTCCTTCAGCATTCTGGAATTCAGTCTGTTTTTGTGTCTCTTTCTCTGTTTCACTTTCTCACATTAAAGCATTGTTTTCAGTAACTTTATCATTCTTCCCCTTTATTGTGTATGTGTTGGTAGTCTATTGCACTTGAGTGGTTACAAATTGAACATCGTATAATAGAATTAAGTGCCAGGACAGGTGAGAATATTCTTACCTTTTCATTAGGATGAGAGGGGTGAAGATTGATCAGCTTTGGTTACTGTGTTTGTTTTTTATGATCAGTTACTTAGGAAAAAAAAAAAAAAAAGGAGTAGCAGACCAGTAAGCGGCCTGTGATTTCCACCAACCTCCTAAGTGCTCGCTGGCTGCTGCATGCCGTGATTCACAGAGACCCCAGTACGCATAGTCTGGGGATTAGGTTATTTTCTGAAGGACTTCCCTGTGTCTGGTCTTGAATCTTGTGTGTTGAGTTAAGTAGTAGAGTAGAGTTTACCTAATCAGGAGAGAATAAGGGCATTTTCTTAAGTCTGTTACATCCGGGTTCATAAAAGATTCTAGACATTTTCTATTGTGTATTGATGTGCTTATGAGCTGTTTATTCTTATTTGGTTTAAGAAACCTTAAATAGAAAGTTACTAATGCAGTAAAACTCTTTGTGTGTGTGTGTGTGTGTGTGTGTGTGTGTGTGGCATTACCTAGTTTTTGTGCATTAGAAGGGATCTCTATGTAGATGATTATAATGTCACTTTCTGACCTTTGCAGCTTGAATAATTGTAAATCATTGCTTCATAATGTGTCAGAGAATGTCTGTACTAGGCAATTAAATGGCAGAATATAATAGACCAAATTATTGCCTGTCATGTTTTCAACAACACAGTTAGTATTTGAGTTACACTTAATCATTACGTGCATTAGCAACTTCATTGGAATCCAGCTTCAGGCTGAGCATGAAATACATTACATTATTTAAACCTCTAATGGTACAAGTCATTTATTTGTGTTGAAGTCTACAACATGCAGAGTTTCATAAAGCAAGGAACACTTGAGAGCTTAATTTATCCAAATCAAAGTCTAAATGCAGATAAACACAAGTGGCAAAAATTAGTAATTTTTATAGGCTGGAAATATTTAAAAATACATGGTTGTGGGTAATTGTAGGCAGCAGGAATAAATTAAAATCACTATTTTTAGTCTGTTCTGAGAACTAAAGCTGTGTATACCTAAATCATTAAAAGCACCATGGAATTGCATTTTTAGCTGAACAATTAATTACACCCATCATATCTACAGATGTATCCAGCCAGATAACATAAGCATTTGGTTTGACTGGTTGTTTTGGTTAAAAAGATATAGATAGAAAGGGTTTGTTTTATGGTCTGGCATGAATTATGCTTGTAACAATGTAAAATGCAGGTTCTCTCAGTTTTGTAAAAAATTTAAATTAAGATTCAAATACTCTTATTTTAGAGGGTATATTACATACTTTATGTATATAATATATTGATGCTTTTTGTTTGAGGATATATTTTTGCCTTTCATTTGAAATTTAAAAATGCCACGTAGTGATTACTGTCTCTCTTCCTGTCAGCGAGGAATATAAAATTAACATTGTTAGTTTATTCCTCTGGTGCTGGAGTCCTTGAAGTCCCGTTTAGTGAATGATCATTGTCTTAGATTTTTTATGTCCAAATCACTTTGTAATTTGAATGTCTAAAAGACAACTTAGTTATAATATTAAAATAAAAAAACACTCTTTCTCAGATACGGATTCTAGGGTATTTTACAGGGAACTCTTGTAAATCCAGGACAGATTTGGGAGTGAGATTGGGACAGTGGAGGAGATGGTGAGAGGCTTTGTCACCCCCACGCCTTACTCTCCATTTTGTAGTGGTGTTTTCTTGAATTTTCGTCATGGAAGAGGGGGTCATAGGTTTATTTCGAGGCAGTGTGTATCGTCAACGTGTAATGAGATAGAAACACAATATACGTTGTCATTTCTTGGTGTTGTAGTTGACAGCATTGGCCCAAGATCTTTTTCAGTGACAAATTCCTATCTCAGTGACTTTTTTATTTTTTGCTTTGTTTTTATTTTAAGATGGTTCCGTGGTGATTTTAAGATCCAGTTGTGGAATCTCAGGATTCTTTAGTTCTCCTGATCCATATAGTGGAATAGGGGGGGATAGCCAGTCTTCTGGCTTTCTTTGCGGGGAGGGACGTTAACCTGTTTTCTCCTTCCTTCTTCCTGCTCATGTGGTTCTGAAAGGCGTTCACTTTCTGAAAGGTTTTGCTCTTTGATTTGTCTAAGTCTGAGTAAGAGGAGGTGTTGGAAGTGTACATAGGAGGGAAGCATAACCAGGTCTTGATTCAGGTCCTGTAGGGCACACTCTTGAGAGTGTCCTCTCTGTGCGGACCCAGTGACCAGCTGGTGCAGGGGCCTTGCCAGGGCTTTGCCATCATGTGCTCCAAGCAGGAGAGACAGACGTGAAGAGGGACGCACGAGGGGTAAGAAAGAGCAAGGGACAGAGGTCTGCAGGGAGTGCTTGGCTCTGCTTAGAAACACCAGGAAAGGCTTCCTTGAGAGGTTATGTTTGAGTTGGGTCTTAAAGGATGAGGACGTGTTCGCCAGGCTAATTTGGACAGTTTCAGTAGATGGAGCAAAAGAACAAAAGTAGTGAAGTGTAGAATAGCATGACATCTTAAGAACCTTGCAGGAATTTCCTGGAGTATAAGTGGCTGATGGGGCGAAGTGGAGGGTTTTAAAAATACTAAGTAAACAGTTATGGAACATCAATACATGCCACTGCTGTTGGTCTTTAGGGCTGAAATGGCCAAAATAATAGCCGCTTCAAATGGAAGGAGAAAGCTCAGGTAAAGACACGTCCAAGTCTCGCTGGACCAATTCGGAAGGTTGCGTTTCGTCGGGTAGCCAGCACTTGGGACGCAGGTGAGTGGGAGTTAGGTAACCAGGGCAGCCCATTCCAGGCAGGGTTTGGGGGTGTTCAGTACCTGTAAGGACGGTAGCCCCGCCACAGTTGAGGTGGTGAAGCAGGGAGGACCTCCCTGGGGGGCTGGGCGAGGCGGGCCGGGCCGGGTCACAGAACTGTGGCATGTTGCCTAGTGAGTGCTGGCCTTTCCGCCACTCCTTTTTGACTTGTCTGCTGTCCTCCAGTTTTCTGGACTGTGAGTAGTCAGGGAGGGGACGAGGTGGAGAGCCTGCTAGGAATCAAGGGGCAAAGTTATTTTTATGAGCATTTCACTGTTTGTAATTTCAAGTAGGGATGCTATTGATTGTGGATAATTGTGATGAAAACTGGTTGATCCCAGTTCCGTGTAACCCGAGGCAGCACAGTTCCAAATAATAACTGCAGGGACGGGGGCCCCTGGGGGGCTCAGTCGGTTGAGCATCTGGCTTCGGCTCAGGTCATGGTCTCACAGTTCACGGATTCGAGCCCGGCGTCGGGCTCGGTGCTGACAGCTCAGAGCCTGGAGCTGCTTCAGCTTCTGTGTCTCTGTCTCTCTCTGCCCCTCCCCTGCTCTCACTCTGTCTCTCAAAAATAAACATTAAAAAATTAAAAAGAAAATTGCAGGGACGTAGAGTTGTGTGGCCAACTGTAATTTTGAGAAGTAGGGTTGGGGAGTCCTTCGTGTTCAGTGGCCACTTGTCATCAGAGAGGTCATTTCATAGAAAGTGACGAAGGTGCTCAAGGAGGTGCGTCTTGATACGGTTGTTTCCACTGTGGGTGAGACGATGATGCAGTTGTGGCCACGCTGCAGATGTCTGTGTGCTGCTGGTGCCTTGGACGTTGGTGTTCCAGTTGTGTTTCCGTGTGCAGGTCATGTGCATGGGAAACCATCCGTGTGAAGATGCATGCTGGTTAGTCATGTGCTCTCTTCCTCTACTTCTTAGTCCTTGGGTGCTTTCCTCGTGGGTGCCCATGGGCTCTGCCTCCACGTCCTCTGTCTGCTCTCGCTCGGCCCTGGAGACCT
>NW_026057586.1:4312874-4415374 GCF_023721935.1 Panthera uncia | reverse complement strand
TAATCATGTATACTAAGTACTTCCTTATAATAACTTATTTAAATAGCGTATGTTATTTGAAAGAAATAAAACAAGCTATTTTAGTTTCTTTCTGTTTTGGAAAAAATTTGAATTTACGTTGTTGGTCTGTGTTTTATCATGCACATACTAGTATATTATTCATTAGAATCTTTTTGCTTGATGAAATTTATACCTGTTGAAATAATTTTAACCAATGGTCAGTTACTCTGAAGCATCATTAACAATGACTGAAATTAAATCATTGCATTGCAATGATTACGTTAAGTCTTGACAATTCGTGGAATAGTTCTGATACTGAGCATTTATATTTTAAAAAGGAAACTGGTAGTAGACATGCCATTAGATCATTGATATTGAAGGAATATTTGAGGAAGTATAAAATACAGGATACAGTTTTAATTTCTTGCCCATCAAGAATGACATTATTTACCTAGAGTGTACTTAGCACCCTAAGTCTTTCTGCTAGTCTGATCATGTGCAGTAAATATGGCAGAACTCTGATATTTAAACAGAATTCTTATTTTAAATTTTCTCTCTAACAAAAATTAAGGCCGTGTTCTGGCCAGACTTTTTTTCCCTCAATTTTTGTTTTCATTTTTATGAAAATTCTTTCAATGCCAGGCTGAGTAAAATACGGTACCCGAATTTGGATTCTCCGTTTAGCTTACAATTTGGTCGCTAAAGGCACTTGCTGGGTACTCTGACTTTACTTTTAGTAATAGTTTTGGAATTTGTGTAGCTACATGTTTTAAGAATGTAAGTCTTGGGATACATAGGTTAATAAGACCAAGAAAATCTCTTAGTGATGGAAAGCAATTTATATGGAAAACAGAAAATTAGTTTAAAAATAACATTTTAAACTACTAAATCATATATCTTTACAGGTTTGAGATTGTGAGGCTGATATAATAAATTTTATCTTACTGTATCTAGGATTGTTCATTTTTCTGGTCCACTAAATTAAGCACAAAGACTACAGGTTTTTTACAGAGAAACATGATATTAAGCATTTGCTTTAACTGTTCATTTCCAGTAGATGGCTACAGTTCACTACCAAATTGAACTTATAATAGATTTTTTACAGTAACTAAATCAGAAGATGAAGGTTGAATTACTATAAATGAGCTGCCCTGTACATTTTTCTTATTTCGTGTGCTTAGTCATCTAGCATCGTTATTTTTAAAAGAACATCTTTTTAAAATGACTGAAAAGTGCTATTTTCGCTGTGTCCTCTTTGATCAGTGTGTAGTAATGCCATTATTTATTGTTTCATCACAAATTGTTTACTTTTAAAAATTCTGTATTATGTGAGGAATACTAGTAATTACTGAATTATGTAAAAAATTGTACTGTTATATGAGTTCTTATTATACAGTCCATAAGTTATTGCTTCCCTAAATTCAATCATTTTATTTTAAAATTTATTTTAGCTTTTATACTAAAGCACTGTGAGCCATTTACACACATATATATGCGTGCTTCAAAAAATACATGTTTTTCATTAATCTGAATCGGAACTTAAATATCCTAGACATAATTTAATCAGGCTACAATAAAATACATACAAGTTTACTATTTGGAAGAATATTTATTAGCTTATAAAGTACTTAAAGTCCACCTTGCGGTTGGACGTGTGTCTGTCCACTGGGCTGTAGAAAGAGCTTGTGAGCCGAACACTGAGATGATCAGTATCACTATCGACTTTTCACCCTCATCCATAAATATCACCATGTGGTATCTGAGTAAATGAGCCTGAATTTATTGTGTATGTGGGGGTTTTGAATGCAACAAAAAATGTGAAAAAGACTAGATTTCCCCCCCCGCCCATGACTACTGTGTGATTTGTCTTCTTTCACTGAATATTTGTTTTTCTTTATTTGAGTTGTGTGTGTGCGTTTGTGTGTGTGTGTGTGTGTGTGTGTGTGCGCGCGCGCGCGCGCGCGCACGCACATGCACATATATAATATCGATGTGATTTTATGTCCTGCAGGTATTGGTTGAACCAAGCAGTTCAAGGTTTAGCTTTCTGTTTTATTTTACAAGTGAAAATGTTGCTTTTGTGTGGTACTGTAAGACTGTAATTTCAGATCCTTTTTTAATCAACTGCCAATTTATATGGCTGGCTACAACTGCTTAATCTATTATTAATAAGCATTTTGCTTGGCTATACAAATTATAAAAATAATGCCAAGGTTCTAGGAGAATTTTATTTTCACACTTAAGAGTTTACTGTATAAATTTCACATTCTCCCTTGAAGACAAATGAATTATTTTGTATTTTTTATTGTTGCTACTGTATATATTTATCATTATAATAGAAGCCTATTAAGAATTGGGCTGCAGTTGTAACTAATTAAAAGAAATTTCATTCACACATTTTGTTAAGGGATACTTGGAATATTCAGATGAGTCTTTGTGAATCAAAGGGACTTACACAACTTGAGTTAGGTTACTTTCCATAAAAATAACTGACTTGTTTTTCCAAGACACTTAAAATTTAGTAAACGTGAGGGTTTTTTTTTTTCCTGGTATGCAGTTCATTTTTTATGGATGTGTGTTAGTGTTCATATATGTACCTGCATTTGGGCACACACATGAGTAATCCTTTATTTGTTAAAGACCTTGAAGGACAAAGGATGTTTGACCCCACCCTGAGACCATGCAATGTAAGTTTACAGAAGGATCAGGGAACACAGATTTTAATAATGCAAACAATATTAGTCCTGTCCCCTCTGGCGTTTCAAACCTGGACGTACTGATTGTATACTTTGATTCCTAAACCATGGAGATCTATCCTATGCCCTCGGGAGCACCTGGCCAAGCTAAGAACATTTCAGTGATTACAAGGATAGTGCCTAGAGGGCAATTAAGGGACAGGGCAAGAGGCAGCCCGCGATGAGTCCCTGTAGCCCTGTAATGAACCGCAGAAAGGGAAGCAGAGACTAGGCAACAGTGGTGGCTCAGACGGACGTTGTTGAGTAATGTGGAGACTATTTACTGAGCATATTATTTTTGTGGTTTGATATTTATATAATCAGAGGCAGATATTTAACCTATCCTTTCCAATTGTTAATAATTTAAATTTTATTGATAAAAGCCATTGTTGTTTTCTAGGATTGCTTTTTACTGTGCTGAAACTTGATTTAAGTGATATACTTGCTTTGAATGCACTATTTTAGGAGGTTATTTTCCTAACTGTTGAGCTTGTACATGTGTTTTTCTTTTACTGACGTACAGTAATTTTAGTCAGATATTTCGCTAGCTTTTTTGTGTGTGTCTGTGTGGGCTTCCTGTTTGCTTATTCATTAAATTTTCTGAGTTGTTAATATCCACGGTGGAAAGCAGACTTTCCTTGTTCAAGACTGTGAAAGCTGTAAAATTGAGGGTAATCTCTTAAAATATATCTTTTTTGGGCATAATTATATAACAAGGATTATAACAGAAGGAGCATTTTGTGTAGTATGTGTAATTCACACAAGAGTGTTGATTGATTTAAAATCTCATTTATTTCACAATTTCACGGCTGATTGTTCTGACTCCTATTTGTTGCTTACATGCACGTTAAAAGCATATAATGCAGGTGTATTTCTGTGTGATTTCCTCTTTGTCCACTTGCATTACTGTGGGCAGAAACAAAAAGAGAGTGAAGAGGAAGACTGCTATGAGCATGAGATCTGGCGCAGTAAGCCGAGTAATCTCCTTTAGCTGTGGTCTTGCACACAGGTATTCACGTGTGGACGCTCCTCCCTCAAGGCCTTTGCTTGTGTATAAGCTCACATATGCCGGCTGGGCTGAGCCCAGGGAGAGCTGACCTGCCCTGAAGCATTCACCTTCAGAACACTTGGCTCTCAGCTCCCTCTTCTCTGCATTGTGTGAATCACTTCTCCTACCGCACGGCCACAGTGACCACCGCACTTGTTCTGTAAATACGGACTGTCCCCACTGGGGAGAGTCAGCCGTGCAATTTCTTGCGTGACCACCAGGGGGAGTTAAGGAGTGTCCCTAGAATTTCTCCCCCACTTCAAGGTCTTCCTCCCTCATTTCTTAACCTGGTCTCCCTGCCCACCTCCCTTCCTTTCTTCTTTTCCTTCCTTCCTTTTCCCTCCTTCCCGTCCCTTCCCTCTCCTCTTCTTTCCTTTTCTTCCCTTCCCCTCCTTCTTTTCCTCTTTGTGTGCGGAACTGGAAATATTACTGTAACCTTACCTCCCAGCACGGTTCAACATCACTACAATATAAACAGCAGTTCATCTTTATTATTATATTTTTTAAGTTGCTTAGTAAACGTCCTGTGTTTTCCTCACTGCTATTTTCATACTCACAGGATGACAAGGTTTTACAGTTTTAATGAGTAAAGAACTCTTAGGAAAGTATTACTACCTAGGTGAACATTGAATGGAGTTTAAAATACTACAAAGGAAAACTGTGATGTATAAAATGTCAATATGATGATTAGAAATGATGTGTGTAAAAATACTGTAAAATAATTATTTGGAAATTATTTCAACCTACTTTTGTTTTAATTAGAATGACTCTGAGAGATTGTGAATATTCCTGAATTTTTTCTTCTTAATTAACGTATGTTTAGGGTGGCCGAGACTTGGGCTTATGTTACATGATTATTTGCTTGGAGTATTCTCGCAAAAACTGGTAGGCATTTATTCAACTATGATAGCTACTAAATTTGATCTAAACATCCATAAAGAAGATATTTTAGCTTCCTCTAAACAATAGCTATTAATGTAAATTTCAGTAAGAATTTAAAATGCTGTGTGTGTGTGTGTGTGTGTATGCTTTAAATGGGGTGGTTAAAATATAATATTCATATAATTTTTTTTACTTTTTTATATATTCATCTGGGGAAATTTGAGCACATGTTAATATTTTTCTCCCTAAATTTGTCTTCTCTGGGTATTTAAAGATCGTGGATTTTTGAAATAGCTAGAGAACTTAACACTGGTATGTCTTGGGCTTTATTTCTGATTTCATAAATACATAAATTTTTATTTTTTAAAGATTGCATTTTAATGATTTTCATTTTATCCTCAGGATTGATTCTTTTGTGTTTTGTAAAATAAACCCGTTCCATTGTTCATTGAAATGCCTAACATATGCAGAGTTGATTAAGCACCGTGTAGGATGTTAGTTATTACAGAATAAATGCATATAAAAATGTATGTCTACTTACAAAATTGGAAAAAAAATTGTGAAATAAAAAGATACGTCTGTCTCTTACTTAATTTTGAAGTTGTTAACCCTGCTTTCCTTAGCTAAAATTCATGGCTGTATTTGTATTTGTCTGAACATTGTAGGAAATTTATTTATATAGTTGAATGGTAAATCATCTTAAAATTATGCTGACAATGGTTGTAGGAGCTATGGTTGATCGTTGTGTTGGAGAAAACAAATACGGTAAACATTTGCGAATCTTTTAATGATTATATTTCTTGATAGCTTTCATAAGAAAGCACATAATTTGTGATGACTTCAATAAAAAAAAACACGGCAGCAAAAGTTTTTGAGTTAGCGGCAAAGTAAATGGGGCAGGTTTTGCATTTTGAACACAAGTGTTATGAAGTGTGATTGGATTTGTCGTGAAAGTGTGTCAGTATTAATAAAAGTATTTAGGTACAAGTTTGCTGGGCTTTGTAGCCTTTTTAAGGTTAAGGATTGGTTAATGTGAAAAGTCACTTCTGTGCATTTGGTAGTATACAGAAAATGACAAATATATTTCTATGCGTTTTGGATTATTATGCCATTTCTTATTTCAAACCCTTTTTGTCAGGACACCAGGCAAAACAATGATGCTTTGAGGACGTAATTAAAGATATTGTTCAAAGAACAACTTTCTGCATATTTGAATTATTACTGTCATCAAAATCATACAAATATGGAAATATGATTGCCAGAAGCACATAAATCAATGATCAGCATGGCCTCAAAATCCAATAAATATGTAGAGTTAAATACTTTAAAATGCAAATTGTGTCTGATGATTTGCATATGGTAGAGTTTAAAGGGAATTTGTTGCTTAACAACCTCTAAGGTAGCAGTTAGGGCTGTGGGTAAACATGGATTTTTTTATTCATCATTGGTCAAGTTGCACATGTGATAAATGATGGAAGAGACTGCCTTCCTTGGTTAAAATGACTGCAGTCTTCACTGAATCCTAAACTGCCTTGAAGTCATCTGAATAATTAAGAGTTAATTATTCTTCATCCATCTAGATCAGAAAAGGACAGATTTAGGGAAGGAATTTATAATTTTTGCCTCACGTCCTGTCATGTCGTAATGTGATAAAGTAAACTGACTCCAAATAATATCTAGTGACCTGATAGTAATTATGCCTCACAAAACATTTCTGTTGCGGTGTTTTAATTGCTTACATCGATTCTAGAAAGTACACATTAACAGACTTATAAGTTTAATCGTCTCCAAAGAAAGCAGTATAAAATCCATGTTCTATCACTGCTCTGCTTTAAGTTGGTCGCTGGGTCCAGGCCAACACAGCATGGAAGTTTCTGTGTGTTCTTGTGGAAATAGCAAGCAGCGACTCCTAAAATGTTGGTGGAGGAGATTATAGACACACTGGGAACAATTCTTTTAAGAAGTTCTGTTCCAAGGGCAATGAATCTAAAATAGGTGAAAACCTATTTTAATTTGGAATACTGAAATAAAAAAACTGTTTAAAGAACTTCGTTTTCTCATAATTAATGTAACGATGGAGCAGATAACTCATGCAGATTTACCAATAATGCACATTATTTTAAGAGGCTGAAAGAAGATGCCGGAAAGTTGAGAAATAAACCGATTCATACCCTTATTATCTGATAAGAGCAGATCGCATAGAATTCACATAGAAAACCCAGAGTCTACTTAGTGGATTTTTTACCACATGATTTTCTTTGAGAACAGACTGTTTTGTGAATGTTTACTGATCACAAGAAGAATTGTAATAAAGAAATCAATATGCATGATCCCTTTCCATGTAGTACAACAGGGTTACACTGTTAGGTTAAATACAGGCAGCTTTCCTTTTCAGAAAATCAATTTGCTGTGTAGCCTGCAAAGCTGGTCTCCTCACAGAGCCATTTTGTGTTGTGCACACAGTAAATTCTGTATTGGCACCTTCAAATAGTATTGACTTCTCAGAGGCTGCGAGCTTAGCAACCTGACTTTAAGAAGAAAGGCCAAGTCCCGTAATGATTTAAAAAAAAAAAAAAAAAGGTATTATTTCTTTTTTCATATTTGATCACAGACTAGTCTTCTTTAAAAAGCCATTCCCTGGTTTTCATATTTTAAAAAGTAGAAATGCCAAGTGGGATTTTAGTGAGCAATATAATTTTTATATTCATTAACTCTATCTGTTTCCATTCTGATCAAGTGTTTCCACATTCCCAAGTTACCTGCCTTTCTCAAAAGCACATTTTTAGGGTAAGCAGCAATTGTTGCTTATTTTGAAAAGTTGGAGTAAATGTGAAAAGATGACATTATGTGATAGTTTCTTTGTCACTTGCCTCCATTTACAAACAAAGCAAACAAACCTATTTTAGAGAAGAAAAAGTTTACTGAATACCCAGAGTCCCTCAGTGACTATATGTCGTGGTTACTAAGGCAAATATTTAGGGAGCACGTGTGAAAACGTTTTATTTTTAGATCCTTTTCTCCTCACGCTAAATTTGGCTCTTAAAACGCTCGCGCCATTTTTGATGTCGCTGTTTAATTTAAAAGACCAACCCTCCCATTTAATGATCATATTTTTATGAAGTGGTTCTGCTCGGTCCTGACTCTCTGGCTTCTGCCAGCGCAGTTACAGTACGTTGTAGTCACCCCGGGCTGACTCACAGGGCTGTAAGCAGTGTCTGTGTTTAAATCAAAAGTACGAGCTTGGTTTCCAGTGGCATCAGCTGGGAGACAGCAAAGCTGGATGCTTTCAAGTCTGCAGTCTTGTGAGGTCCACTTCCTGTTCTTTGGTTCCAGACACTCTTCGATCTTTGCAAGACCTCTTCTGTGTGCTGCAGCGTCTCATCGTGAGTTTTCTGTTAATGAACGTGCACACTGAGATTCTAACTAACCAGAAGGGCTTTAACCTGTTAAATTTTACCCCAGCTTTTTAGGGAAGTGGTGACACCCATTAGGCTAGGAATGTAAACTAAGTAGACTAAATGTTATCAGTGATTTCTGTATTTTAATCAATCCGTTCCCATTATCCCTCCTCTTCTGTTCGTGGGACCTTCATGTAATAATAACGGGCCTTGTTGCACAAGAGCGGATGACCACAGGAAATGCTTTGAGAGTACAACGTTAGGTTTGGAAAAGTTCCCAAGCAGAAGGAGAAATAGGTAGGTTTTGGTTAGGCTGTGTATACTTACCCATGTTTTAAATGTTTATAAGAACCTCTAACATTTAAAAAATAAATCATCACTTACCAAACGAGTTTACTCTTCAAGGCAAACATTCTTGTAATAGGCACAAAATTATCCAAATAATAGTGTAAACCAAGCCAGGCATAGCAGCAGACAGAAAAATGCATTCAGCCGGTAGGATCATGGATTTGTTTGATTCAGGTAATTGAAAGTGTTTCATACTATTATTGCAACTTGAAGGCTTGTTTAAGTGTCTAACTGTCAGTCACTTTGGAAGGTGAAAAGTATTCAATTGTCACTCTGTCAGTCAATAGAGATGAGAACTGTCTGCCTAATGGATTTCTTTACATGGATGTCTGCATGGAGGCAGAAGTAAAATCAATGTGTTGTCATGTGCAAGCACACAGCATCAAACTGCCAGGTGAATTGCAACTGTATTTCTGTAACATCTACATTCTTGGATTGTTTGTGGAAGGCCGACACGGGTAGTGAGATGCATAGGGGAAAACGGGTTTTGGTATCGTCTGTGTCCATGAAAGCATCTACCCTAACCTCTAAAATCCAGTTTTACGTAAGTTCCAATGAATGGGCTTCTTCATATCTTCACGGCATTGTCCTTACATTTGAGGTCCTTGTTTGCCACTAAGTAGCTCCTCTTTATATCTGTGGCCCCTAAAACCAAATAATACTTGTGCGCTGGAAATGACCTAAATTAGTGATTCCTGTTTTAGTAGAAGTTTTATCATCATCTGGTATAAACACGTAAAACCTTACCAGATTTTTTGATGGAAGAAACTTGAGAGGTATAGATCAAAGAGTAGATAACTATCTTCATGGTATAAGGCCTTTTTTTAAAAAATTGGGGGGCTGAAACTAAGGAAATATTTAATGTAAAGTCCTACATTTAAATTGAAAATTTAGCCGTGCAGGAGTAGAATGCAGGTGCAGGCCTGACAGTGTGTTATGTAATGGTGAACTGGGAGATTTAGCTGATAACAAACTAAGCTGTTAGGATGATATTGCAGAAATGTAAAGGTCTGCAGCCTTTCCCCCCGTTCACACAATACCTCAGATAATAGAACCAAGTCTTGGAATGTCATAAAAACTCTGGCTAAATGCCGACCATCCTAGGGAAGGTGACAGAATGCAGGAGGAGCTCTCGTCCCATGATCAGGTGAGGGGCCCTAGAGAAAATTCAGGGGAGTAGGAAGGAAGTGGCACCCTTCCTAGAAGAAGAAGGTCCCCTCTCAAGTATGGCTCACGCTGGAAGTCAGACACAGATGTCAGTAGGTCGACACAGGAGCTTTCTAAGTCTGAGGGCGTTCTGCCACGAAGAATTGGCACCTGGGCGGGTGCAGGAGCTGGACTGTAGTCCGCCACCAGGCAGTGCAGGACAGGACGGGGTGGACCAGCTCTGCAGAGACTCTAGGATCTTAGAGCACGTAATGGGTCAGAGGGCAGTTTTGGGGGAACCCGTGTCAGGTTACAAACCACATTTGTCCCATGAATAACATTTAGCAAGTAGCAATTATCAGTGATCACCACGGTCTCTGAAAAGAAAGAACGTGTTCACATGCCACATCATGACCCATAGGAAGTATGTTAATAAATGAGTTTTTAAATCTAGTAACTGATTAAAAAAAAAAAAAGGCCTTAAGAGGGGCTGGGATTGCTGAATGCCATCTTGCTTTCTCACTGCTTTCTCCTGCTTTCTCCTCTAGCTCTTTATTTTATTTTATTTTTTGTTATTCGTACCATTTATTGTCTCCTACTGGTAAAAGATTGCACATTCCCAAGCATAGAGTCGCAGTGAGTGAGTTTTTTCCATAGAATGTGTTGCTGTGCAGCTAAGAACCACACGGGTAGGCCAGGTAGGGCCTTGTTCACAGAGTGGCTGGGCTGATTGGGTGTATCGTTTCTGTCTTAATGACAAAAGATGAGACCCCAGGTTTGAATCTGGGTTCTGTCAGTTCTAGTCACGTGACCGTAGCCACCTTTTCCCCCCAGGTTTAGCATCTGTGTTGTCTGTAAAATGGAGGTAGTTGCAAGGAATAAATGACACCGTATGTGCGGACTATCTAGTACTTTTCAAAGAGTAAACAGTAAATTGATTTTTTTCTGCCCACTTCATTTCTGGTTCTTTACCGTGTGTTAAGATTAGTTTGGCTGGGTAGAGCAGAAATACTAAGAAGTACTAATTTCTGTTGGCTTTAATATGATACAAGCTTATTTCTGGCTCACATAAAGGA
Source organism: Panthera uncia (assembly GCF_023721935.1). Classification (NCBI taxonomy): domain Eukaryota; kingdom Metazoa; phylum Chordata; class Mammalia; order Carnivora; family Felidae; genus Panthera; species Panthera uncia. Next base: position 4,404,741 of record NW_026057586.1, on the reverse strand, counting down.
AGTTGGTCTGGTGTTTGTTCATGTGATTAGAGATCTTGGCATCCTTGTTCTGTCCCTGTGTCCTCGAGCAGGGTCTTCACCTTCCAGGTCACTTTATGGTCCAAGGGAGCTGCTGGGGTACCAGCCATTGTATCTGTGTTCTAGGCTGAGGGCATGGTGGCCGTCAGAGGAGAGGTCACCATCTTCCTTGAAAGGAACCCATCTGGAAGTCCCATAAGACACTTTGAGTTATAGTTCATTGAGCAGAGCTTTGTGAGGTGCTGGTCAGAAATGTAGTGTTGTAGCTGGACACACTGCCTGCGTTTCAGGTTCCAGAAAGGGGTGCGAGAATTAATACTGTGAGGCTGCTTGCAGTTTCTGCCATCCTGTTCATGTAATATTCACCTTATTGCGATGCACATGTATAATATCTACACACATATGAACTCTGAGAGGTTGATGATAATAGTATTAAAATAGCACCTTATATCCACCACTCAGTTGAAGTAGGATGTTCAGTTCCTCGGAAGCCTCCAGAGCCCCTCCCCAGATACGTCTTACTCTCCCCCCCCCCCCCCCCCCCCCCCCCCCCCCCCCCCCCCCCCCCCCCCCCCCCCCCCCCCGTTGGTAACTACTACTGTCACTTTACATGTTTGCTAATAAGCTGCTTGATTTTCTTTGTAACTTAACCTTCCGGCTAGATCTTCCTAAACTGCGTTACTTGGTCATTCAGTGAGTTAGTGAGGGCAGTGCTGCTGTTAGAGACACGGGCTCCCCGGGAGTTCAGCGGAGCCACGCGTCACGGCCCAACTTCTGCTTCCTTGGGCACAGAGCCCCTTCACACGCTTTCCTGGGCGAGACCCCGAGTCCCGCGGCATTACATGGTGCCCATGGTGAGGGGGCATCTGGCTAGACGGCTGTGCTGGGTATCCCGTGGAAGTGTGGCCAGAGGGCCGCTGGCTCTCTTTTCTGTTTCCAGTCTGGCCATTTACTGCTTTCAGCTGCAGGAGAGGTCAGAATAGAACATCTTTGTGGGCAGAATAAGTGTCTTCAGCTTCTCCAGGCAGCAGGACATAGAACTAGCCCCCCCCCCCCCACCCCCCCACCCCCCGCCCCGCCCCTGGTAAGAAGAAGGAAGATAGAGGAGCTTTACCTGCCTCTCCCTGCTGCAGACAGCTGTTGCCTCAGTCTGGGGGGAGCTCTGGTCTCCAGGCGGTGCCCCGTACCCAGGGCTGTGTTGCTCCCAGTCTTATGGAGACAGACAACGTGGTGCTCTCTTAGGGTGCACAGCATGGTGATTTCATGTATGTACACACGCAGTGACGTGACTCCTGCAGTAAGGTTAGTTCGCACCCATGTTGTCTGTTTCGTCTCTTAGTTTATCTCCTTTTGAGGGAGCTCCTCCTGCAGTAGCTTCTTTTTTTTAAATTTTTTTTTCAATGTTTTTTCATTTTTGAGAAACAGAGCATGAGCGGGGGAGGGGCAGTAAGAGAGGGAGACACAGCCTCCGAAGCGGGCTCCAGGCTCCGAGCTGTTGGCGGCACAGAGCCCGACACGGGGCTCGAGCCCACAAACCGTGAGATCATGACCTGAGCCAAAGTCGGACGCTTGACCGACTGAGCCACCCAGGCGCCTGATCCTGCAGTAGCTTCTTGAGAAAGAGTACAGGGAAAGTAGGTGAACGGAGACCTGGTATTCTGAAAATGCCTTTATATTATCGTCTTGGTTGACTGGTAATTTGCCTGGTGTTTCGGTACCTGTTGCTACGTATAGATTACCACACGTTTAGCTGCTTGCGAGCACACCCACTTCTGCAGTTGACAAGTCTGAGCATCGTGTCTCAAGTACTCCCGTACGACGTGTGCGTTCTGTGTACTGGGTATTCATGTGCCCTAAATACTGTAAATCTGGGAACAGGGTCCAGATCTTCTATGGAGAGCCTATTTCCCAGTTCTTACCGAGTGGGGTACACGTCCCTATGTCTGCCTTTGCTTACAGGATGTTCCTCCGGGAGTGCCCCGTGTCCACCCCAGTCTGCTGAGGTTCTGTCCCCTATCCTGTGTCTCACTCCCAGGGTTCCCGCTGGTCTCCCGGAGGCTGCGGTGTCCGATTCGTAGGCTGGAAAACAGCGTCTTCTCCAGCTTTGTTGTCTTGAGTGATCACACCCAGCTTTTTGACCCTTTCTGCTGATGCTTCAGGGGCTCATCCTCACTCACACTGTCCTCATCCCTCTACGAGGCCTGTTTCTCCCCATACCCCGTCTCTCGTCTTGTGTCTGCTCCGTGGCCTCTAGCCCGGCTTGCGTACGGACAGTGGAGGTTACTCAAACAGGTGCTTTTACCGTGTTGATCCTTTCCTGAACAAAACTAAAATGCCTTTCTTGTGTGTATTACATTCAGTTTAGAATATTCTGTCCATCGTGAACGTCCCTTCAGTTTTCTACAGTACCGTTAGCTTTGATGACTCAGTGAAAATCACTGCCAAGCCCCTGATTTCCAGGCGTAGTGCTCTTAATGATAGACGGCTCTCAGGGACTAACACTAGCGGCCGTTACATTTACTGGACATTTCCAGTGTCTGGTAGTGTACTCGTCTTTTATGCGTGTTACTGCACTTAATCCTGACGATGACTGCATTAGGTGGGCATTTTTGTTGCTAGATTGGAAAAAAAGAAAATGGAGACTTAGGTTAGGTGTCTTTACCAAGAATATTTGCACGTGGTTGGAGCCAGGATTCAGCTCTCTGATTGTCGAGCTCATAGGTGCCCACATCTCAGATGGTCTTGACAAGCGTGGAGAAACCCTTGTCTGTCCTGTGGTTAAGTGCCGTGGGAGTGCACCCTTCTGTGTGCTTGAAGCTGATTGAGGATTCGGAGTACTGGGAGGCCACTGCAGCACACACACGTCCAAAGGTGCCATTTTCAGTTTTAGGGAGTTACTTTGCTATTGATAGAATTAAGCCATGTTTTAAGTGCTTTACCCTATGAGAGAAAGATTGTTTTCTCATAGAACCTACTCCTTCCACCATTTTATTTACTTAACTTTGAGGAATCCACTGTGGCGTGGGCTTATCAAAGTGCTTGCCTTATTCCTTGTAGTCGTCTTCTTTGTTCCCAGTATTTGGAGCCGGCTGGGTCATCAGAAATGTAATACGAGTAGTTTCCATCTTCTGGGAATTTTTACCTTACCGTGTTGTTAGCCAGAGTTCTGTCTCAGTGCCCCTTGAAGTCTGTGTGCATAAGGCCGTGCTGGGGGTTGGTTTATACATCTGTTTCCATCTCTCTCTGTTTCCAGAATGGCTTCTCCACTTGCTCAGACACTTCCTCCTGCTGCCCCCACACGTGACCTCCATGTTTTTAGTTGAGTGATACTTATTTAAGCACATTTAAGTACCCAGCACTTACGGCTGTAGATTTAGAATACATGGATTGGATTTTGCTAGAAATGGAAAATGTGATCTGTAAACAGTGGATCATTAGATTTTGTTAATTTTTTTTTTTTTCCAACATTTATTTATTTTTGGGACAGAGAGAGAGAGACAGAGCATGAACGGGGGAGGGGCAGAGAGAGAGGGAGACACAGAATCGGAAACAGGCTCCAGGCTCTGAGCCATCAGCCCAGAGCCTGACGCGGGGCTCGAACTCACGGACCGCGAGATCATGACCTGGCTGAAGTTGGACGCCCAACCGACTGCGCCACCCAGGCGCCCCATTGTTAATTTTTTTTAACGTTGATTTCCCCACATATGAAGTTGCCTTTTCTACTCTGATGTGCAGACGGTTTCTTCTGAAGAATCGGATCCTTGAAAAATTCCCCGTTTCACAGAATGCAGAGGGACCTGTGCTGGTTTAGCACATATAATCTGTTCATTCATGTTAGTTTGAAATGTTGTTCTGTGTGCACCAGACGTATCATGGACAGACCTCTGCGTTTCTTCCGGTTACGTGCCAGTGTGATTAGTCCCATGGCCCCCCCTCCTCCTCTGAGGCTGTTTGAGGGGCCTGTGCCCTCCACAGCCGTGTCCCAAGGCCTGTCGGCATTTGGCCGCTCTTGTAAGGGGCCCAGTGTTCACTGTCCATTTGTCCTCTGTCCCCGCCTCCCACCCTGCTGATTCCAGTGGGTGACGTCCTTACCCACAGTTCTCCTCGACCTCTGCATGCGTGGAAGGCACACATTGCCTCTCAAGCCTCTTGTGCGCTTTGTCATGTTCTCTAGCCTCTGTGGTGGCGGCCAGCTTCTTCTAGGCTGAGTAGGGAGGTCTGCCCTCCTCGATGTGGGTGGGCCTCACCTCGTCTCTGGAGGGCCCTTGAGTAGAATAAAAAAGTGAGGGATGGGCAGCTTTGCTTTCCTACTGAGCTGCGTGGTCTGTCCTTTCTTGCCTCAGACATCAGAGCTCCTGGTTCTAGGACCTTTGGACTTGGACTGAATCACACCCCTGGACGTCCTGTGTTTCCAGCCTCCAGACAGTGGATCGTGGGACTTCTTGGCTTTCCTAACGACATGAGCTGATTCCTATAATAAATCTCCTCCTATCTAAACATCTGAATATATTCCATCGGTTCTGTTTCTCTGGAGAACCCTGACTAGTATAGTGTCTGGAAGATACTAGTTCAAATCCCATTTCAAGGCCTCTTGAGATTGACTTGAGATAAACCTGTATGGAAGGTAGGCTGGATAAGCAGCGGCTTAAACATAACAAACATTCATGGTTTTTAAGACATTGGTGAATACATGCTTTTTCTAAACAGATTTTTAGGCTTCTAAGGAAAAAAAAACCATGCAAATAAATAATTATTGATTTCTGTTAATGATTCTGCCTTAAGTTAGGGCAGAGAAGTAAAATGAAACAGACATGGTACAGAAGAGGAGTAACAGACTCTAATATTTTCTTCCCTTCTTTCTCAATTTTTGTTAGTAAAGTTTTTTGGTGCTTCTGCCTACATTGGAAGAGTATGAGCAGAAGAAAAGAAGGGGGTCTTCATTATATTATTAGGTGTCATGTTATGATGGTCTCATTATTTATTGGGATGTATCGGGTGTTGGGATGGGTGCCATCGTCCCCGGCATGGAGCCGCAGGCAGTAAACGAAGGCACTGCCCTGTGTTGGCACCATGAGAGGATGGAGTACGGTCGGCGGAGAAGTTTCCTATTGCTGCTCCAACAAAATACCACAGCCTGGTGGCTTCAGACGACACGTTTCTTTTTTCTTACAGTTCTGGCGGGCAGAATTCCAAAAAGAGTTTCAATAGGTGACAAGGCAGCTGTCCATAGGCTTGGTTCCTTCTAGAGCTCTGGGAGCTGATCTGTGTCCTTGCCTTTTCCGGCTTCTAGACACTGCTCACATTTCTTGGCCCATAGCCCTGTGCTCCATTTTCAAAGCCAACAGAGTAGCATCTTCAGATCTCTTGGACCTTTCTCCCCATTTCACTTGTTCAGGACACTTGTCATTACATTGAGCCCCTCTGGACAGTCCACGGCAGTAGCAGGGTCCTTAATTTAATCATATCTTCGAAATCTCTTCTGCCTTGTAAGGTGCTGTGTTGACAGGTTCTGGGGATTGAGACTTAGACCTCTTTGGGGGCCGTGATACTGCCTGCCACTGGCGGTATGTAATTCGCATTTACAAAACCCATGTGTTTCCTTGAGACCATAGAAAGTCAACGGGTGTTTATTAGAGGGTTTGTTTAGTATAAAAATCCTGAGGATTAAAAAAGACCTGTTCATTGTAATTTAAATATCCTTGCATTTTGCATTCACCTTTGTATCCATGATTCGTTATTTACCTAGTTGTATAATAGCATACATAGGTAAATTGTTAGTTAGGACACATGGTTCCAAATATTTACACATGTCATCAATGCCCTCTGACCTACCATTTAAGGAAGCTATTAATGTATTCTAGAAAATATGTACCTATAATTTTAAAGGTGTAAGCAATCCTCAGAGAAGCTAAAATCTCTGTAACACATGGATTTAATGAAGAACTAAATATGGTGTATTCTACAATTCACGTTTTGGTGCTTCGCCTCACCTCTATGAGTGTTCAGCTAACTCCTGTATTCCTGGGGCGTCTCCGACTTTTGTTTCAACCCTTCCGTAGATGCCGTCTTCACACTGTCACCACCTAATGTGCTCCTCCCAGTGTCCTGGGCCCATCCCCTCCCCCACCCCGAAATGTGTGCCGAAGCTGGGTCAGCCAGGCTCAGAGTGGCTAGGGAGAACCGGTGGTTGGACATTCAGGAATTTTGCGAGTTAGGTGCTAATACTGTCGCTAGCTTGAAATTGGGATTGTTTACACCATGGAAATGAGCGAACGTTCATGATCTGGTCCCTTCCTCCTTCCCCCGAGAGCAGGTTTGCTCTCAGGCTTCTAAGGAAACAACAACCACAGCAATTGCGCAGAAACGCCCCCCAGTTACTGAGCCCTGTGGTGCTTCTGCTCTACAGGAGCAGGGAAGGGAGGTATTAGGGAACAGGAAAACGGTATTTGGGGTTTCACCGCCTGGCCTGGTAGCTCCTGTGAGAGCTGGAACTTAGCGTATTCTGGGTACTTCTGTGCTTCCAGACTCAGCGCTCAGTATTCGTGACGGTCGTCTGCGTGGTCCTTCAGATACTTGTTTCTTGGCTTCTCCGATGCTAGAGTCTCCGGGTATCTTTTTGGTTCTGTTTTGTTATCTCTCCGCTCCTTCTCTCCCACCCTTTGCTTGCCCCCTGCCTCTGCCTGTCTCGCAGTGTCCCTCCCCTCAGTGCTTGCTTCTGGTGTCTAGTCCCTTGTCCCTGCATTCCAGGCATCATTAGGTTCTTTTCCGTGAAGGGCCAGATAGTAAATGTTTTGGACTTTGTAGGCCACCCAGTCTCAGCATGTACCTGCTCAGCACTGTGGTGCAAAAGCAGCCCCACCAACATAAATGGATGAGGGTGGTCGTGTCCTATAAAACTTGATTTCAGAAACGAGGGGTAGGCTGCGTTCGGCCTGAGTATTGTAGTTTTTGTTTATTTGTTTACATTTTTAATTTATTTTTAAATAATTTCTTCATCCAACATGGGGCTCGAGTTCCCAACCCTGAGATCAAGAGTTACGTGCTCTTCTGATGGAGCCTGGCGGGTGCCCCCTGAGTGTTGTAGTTCGCCAGCCTCTGATCTGATCTATACTCTCTCTTTGGGCGATATCCTTTCCTATCATGGCTTTACAAACTCTCCGTGCCAGTCTACCGAGTTTATCTCTAGCCCTGATGTGTGCCTGCCTGCCTTCCTCCCTTCCTCCCTGCCTCCCTCTCTCCCTCTCTCTCGAGCCCCAGACTTGTTCATTTTACTGCTTATTTGAGATGTTTGCTTGAATATTCTGAAGGCACCTGAAGCTTCAGGTCAAATTAGAGCCCCTTCCTTTGCTTCCGGGAACTTTTGTCCTACTTCCTGCCTCCCTCCTTTCAATGCTCACAACCCACATTGGCCTTGAACTTGCCAACCCTGTTTCTGCCTGGCTTGTACTCGTTCTTTTCTCTGCCTCCACTGCTCTTTGGCTTGTTTGTTGACATTGGGGTGCGGGTTTAATTGCCTTCTCTTGACTACTTATTCCTCACTTAGGCTCTTAATTTTCTTCATGGTGTCACTTACCTAGAAAGGATTTTGTTTGTGTATTTATTTCTTTCTGTCTTGTTGGTGCCTTCCTACTCAAGTGTAAGTTCCCTTTGGTCAGGAACTATTTTCATATCCGCAGCCTTGTAAGAATTGCCCTCTGGCATTGTGGGTCTTCGCTTACCATGTTTTACTGAAGGAATATATATTTTCTATGTTCTGGACATTGAGAAGAACACAGAGATATGTGGCTAATATGAGAAATAGGGACAAACAAAATAAATGTAATATAAAGCAGAGCGTTAAAGGGATATATAAAAAAGGGAGATAAAGCTTTTTGTCTTTCCTATTCTCTGTCCTTTGCTCTTTATTTTCTTCCCTTTTTGGAGGTAGTTTTTTTGCTTTTTGTTTTTGCTACTTTAGTCCGGACCCCACTGAGCTTTCAAGTTCTGCCCTTTTCTGCTTTGGTTTCAGTGGTTGTCGTGGTGATTACCATCTGCATCCTTCATTTATCAAAGTTGAGTATTAAGTGGTCACTTACCTTTTTCCTAGACAGGGCAAGGGCCTTGAGTACTTTAATCCCAGTTACTTCCTTTCTGACGACTAAACTGTTCAGCATTTTAAATCTGTACGTTTCATATGTGTTGACAACATAGAATTTTAAATCTTTTGTTTTTATTTTCCTATGAGGCCTGTTACATGTATATAAAAATTAGACATAGTTTAGATCATTGTAAAGTTCATTGATTTTTTTTTTTCAAGTAGTCTCTACACCCAGTGAGGGGCTCAGATTCACAACCCTGAGCTCAGGAGTCACACGCTCCTGCCTCTGAGCCAGCCAGATGCCCCTAGTTTAGATAGTTTTAAAAAGATAATCACTCTTTGGGACACCTGGGTGGCTCAGTAGCTTAAGCATTTGATTTAGGCCCAGGTCATGATCTCGTGGTTTGTGGGTTCAAGCCCCACATCGGGCTCTGTGCTGGTCGTATGGAGCCTGCTTGGGATTCTCTCTCTCTCTCTCTCTCTCTCTCTCTCCCCCTCTCTCCCCCCCCCCCCCCCCGCCCTTCTCCACTTTTGTGTTCTCTCTCTTTCAAAATAAGTAAACTTAAAAAAATATATACTATTTTGCTTACATGAAAATAAAATATGTACATTTACATATAGAAAAAAAATAGAAATACGTTTCTAAAACTTATTCACATTCAGGGTCCACTACTTCTGAATTACTTTTTGACTTACAGTTTTCAGAGCCGTGTTTTCTCATATGATATTGTCCTCTTTCCCATCAAGTGTATGCGTGAGAGAGCATTATTTGAAAGAATAAGTCACTATTGTCTCTGGGATATTTTTCCAGGCAAGGACATTCATGAGGGCCCGTGGCAGAATCTGACAGGGCAGCAGTCCAAGCAACTGACTTCCTGTCCTGCACTTTTCCATCGTTCAGCTAAATGGACTGAACAGTTCCTCTCACAGGGCTTCTGGGTGAGCGGAGCCTGAGCTGGGCCACAGGGCCTCCTCCCCCACCCCTTCTATGTTGGAGATCCAGTGAGGACAGTTGTTTTATGCAGGCGGTATTCATTTACCTTTACCTCCCTAGTTATCTTTTCATTCCTTCTGTGTTTCTTGGCCTATTTATGATAGAATTCCTTCTTCCTGAAAAATACCCTTTTGTGTTTTTTTATTTGAGTTACCATTTTATGCTTTAGTGTTTATCTGTTGGTGATGAATTCTTTTACATTTTATTCATCTGATAATATATTTTTTTAAGATTTTATTTTTAAGTAGTCTCTACACTCAAGGTGGGGCTCAAACTTACAACCCTGAGATCAGGAGTCGCATATGCTACCAACTGAGCCAGCTAGGCACCCCTCATTTGATAATTTTTGGGGTTTTTTTTTTTTTTTGCCTTAATTTTGAATGGTATATTTGCTGGATGTATAACTTTGTATTTAGAATTGAGTAGTTGTAACAGAGACCTTATGGCTTGTAAAACCTAAAATACCCTCCAGCCCTGTTCAGATAAAATTTATCAATCTCTGCCTTTGAACTTTGCAAGAGTCATTATTTTATTTATTTATTTATTTATTTATTTATTAACGTTTATTGATTTTTGAGACAGAGAGAGACAGAGCATGAACAGGGGAGGGGCAGAGAGAGGGAGACACAGAATCTGAAACAGGCTCCGGGCTCCGAGCTGTCAGCACAGGGCCCTACGCGGGGCTCGAACTCACGGACCGCGAGATCATGACCTGAGTGTAGTCAGACGCTTAACCGACTGAGCCACCCAGGCACCCCAAGAGTCATTATTTTAAAGTCTGTTTCTGATAGTTTCAATGTTATAGCCTTGTTAGGTCTGTTTCTGTTGCCTGTTGTTTCTGTTGGTTTTTTTAAATGTGTTTGTTTTACTGTTTTTCCTTTCCTCTTATGTTGGTCATTTGTTTTTTTAACGTGATGGGCATTTTATTAATAGAATTATTAGTAATAACTTGAGATTTTCTTCCAATGAAGATTTATATTAGCTTCTGCCATGTAGCCAGGGATATGGATATTGGCCATGCAGGCTCTTCTCAGTTTCATTGCTTGGGTTACAACAATCTGAGGTGGGCGGTGGGACTTTGATGGCCTCTTGCCTCTGGTTTACCGTGCTGTTAGGTTACAGTTCTTTGGGGTTCAACATACGAGCTGGGTTCATTGGAGACTTTCCCTTTCCTCCCTCCCCCAGTACCGTGGGGGACTCCAGTTTATATCTCCTGAGGTCCTGGCAGCTGTCAAAAGCACGTGTGGCCTCTCCGCCATCTTTGCTGAAGGACACCTGCTCCGAGGGAAGCAGCCCCAAGTGCCAGTTTTAGCTTCGTGAGCTTATTGTCATGATCCTCTTTTTTCCCTCCCGTCCCGGCCACGTGAGTTTTCAGTCTTAATTCTTCAGTGTCTTTGGTCACACATTTTTCACATTTTGTTCAGCGTTTTTAGCTGTCTCCTGCAAGAGTTGGTTCAGATTACGAAGTTTGAAATTAGCAGCTCTCATACAGTTTGAACTTACATGCATTTCAACATTTCAGAAGTTTGGCTTAATTGTGAATTACATTTTTTCAAATGGTAAGCTGAGTAGGAATTTATTCCCTTTTCGCTTCATGGATAGGGAGTTAGGGGTCTAAAATAAGATTGATGTAAATATTATGTACATCTACAAAATGGCAGACCAGATGATTATATACATGAATATATGTTTTTGAAAATTGATGTCGGGGTTTTATTCAGCTTCATTTGTAACGTATATAGAAAAGTTCAGAGATGCTGAAGAGAACATTTTTGAAGCCTGTTGAGGCAAAATTAAGGAGAGTGACATCTGGAATAGGAGATGGGGACATGATACGCCTGGGGGTCGGCTAGGAAGAGGCTGTGCTTCCTCTTGTTGTTAGCTAAAACAACAATCTTTCTGACTACTTTGTTAACTGGCTGGCTGGAATTTGCATGAGAGCTGAGGATATAGGAGCAGTTAATTTTATTCCCAGTTTTTACAAAGACTTCATTACCATCTAGAAGTGACCGATTCACAGAATCAGCCTGGGAGGCCTACCCTCCCATCTGAGCCTGAGGCTCAGATCTTTTATGTCCTCAGCATTTGCTTTAAAGCTAGACTTGTCCAGTGTAATCCTGTTGTCTTTCCATCAGTGTGCTTATCTGTAAGTGAACGCCTTTGTGCAGGAAGGATTCTGGTTCTCATTCTTGCTCATGTCTGCAATCATTAGAGTGGTTCCTGGCATGTGGTAGGCACGCAGTAAATAGTTGCTCATTGCGTGCATGGGTAAAGGATTGAAAAGTTTGTCACAGAATGCAGAAGGTTCTTGTAATGGTTGCATCATCCCTCCTTGAGTATCCTGAAGTTTCTTCTAGATTGGAAATTTACTAGGGGCGCCTGGGTGGCTCAGTCAGTTAAGCGTCCGATTTTGGCTCAGGTCATGATCTCACGGTTCGAGAGTTCGAGCCCCACGTCTGGCTTTGTGCTGACAGCTCCGAGTCTGGAGCCTGCTTCAGATTCTGTGTCTCCTCTCTCTACCTCTCCCCGACTTGTACTCTGTCTCTCAGAAATAAATAAATGTAAAAAAAAAAAATGAGATTGGAAATATACTACCTCTTAAGGAAGTCCATTCTGCTTTTGATTATTTCTTACAAAGTTTTTCCTCATAGAAATTTGCTTCTCTGCACCTCCCAATTGTATCACTTTGGGTTTGTACACATAGGAATCACACAGGGCAAGCGTAATTCCAACATCGTTAGTTGGTTGTCATTCACTCTGCCATCAGCATTGTCTCTTCTCTGATTCTCTCATTGGCTCTGAACCTCCCTCCCCACTTTATGTTTTAATCCCTCCTAGGAAGTGTGTTTTATTTTTTGCCAGTGTCCTTTGCTCCCTAGGTCAGTCCGGTACTTTTAGATGAAGTCTGATCTGCCTATGTGCCATTTCCCTCACTTGTAATATTGCGTGTACGGATTGAGAACTTTCCACTCTACAAGCTTTTCAGACAGCTTTTCCAACATGCATTTCTTTCCAATTTACATTTCTATTAATGAAAAATAGGTCAGAACACCAGGCAATAAAAGTGAAGGGGTTTCTGAAGTCACCAAAGAATTCTCCTCAGAACTGAGAAACACAGAAGTCCTTATAATAAGAGTGTGAAGGTGTACTTTGCGTGACTCTCAGATACAATTCATTTTATTATTATTTTTTTTGGCAAATGTGGTAAGGAGTGATAGTTGAAGTTAGTTTATATGAAAGACGTCTTAAAGTCAAATTTACAACTTTGAATAGATGCAGTATTTCTTTTAGATTCATAGTTTTGAAAGGAATCTGAAGGCCTGCCCAAACCTGTAATTCTTAGTGTTTGCCCCACCACCCTGGCTGTTTTTATTTCCAGAACTAATATTAAAAAAATATTGAAATATAATATCATTCATCTTAAGTTAAAAATACAAAAGCCAAAATACGTGTGCTCGTTTATTGTCAAACTGGAGATTTAAAAATCTAAGCACTCTGTGGTTTCCAGTACTTACGTTTTTTGTTTTTGTTTTTGTTTTTGTTTTTGTTTTTTTTTTTAATGATTTGGGATAGTCACGGCATAACCATACTTTAAAAAATTTTTAAAATCTTAACCTCAGTGCAAATCAGATGTGCGGGATGTCTTCTGTGTTTTGCACTGCACCTGGCAGTAGACAATGGAATGTGAAGAGACACTGTGCCTGGTCTTGTAGAGTTTACATGCAGAAACCAGGTGAACCAAGAACTCCAGCACCTTGTAGGCTCTGGGACAGAGGGGGAGGGCCAGGTGGAGGGCAGAGGGGCCACGAGAGCAGAGACCACAGCACCTCTCTCCTTGTATCTTTTGCTTTTGGGTTTTTGCTTATTTTCCTTCTTTGTGAAATGTGTTCTACATATGCCTCCTGTGCTCACTGATATTAAATGCTAAGTTCTTCATGTGTTTGGGGTGTTGTGTCAGAAACCTCACGTTTGTATTGTGTTATCTTTACGGTATTAGATGCTTTCTGAGGAAACATATGTACGAAACATGACACTATTGGAATGGCTTTAGTACTCTTTAAAGATTCCCATCCTAACTAGACATTTTTCATGGTTTGTCAAATGGGAATCACCACATTCCATGGTGAGAAATATCACTACCCTGTATACGAAATGCTTTGACATCTCCTGCTTTTAAACATTGGCTCTTGTTTTGTTTTGTTTTGTTTTTAAATGAGAGAGTCATCAGCTAATGTCATACTTAGTGATTCACAACAATACCGTTAAGTAAAAACACAAACTTCAAAGGGAGGTAAGTTGAATGTATTCCAAGGACATAGAATGAACTTCTTTAAATAAGATTCACATATAATCATCTCAGTTGGTGAAGATATTTGAACTTCTCGTGTTGCCACACTTACCCAAAGAAGGAATGCATCAAAGATTGAGTCCCCCATTGTCCACGCTGTGACTGAAGTTCTGAAAATATTCTTCCCAAGTTTGCAGCGCGCATGCTCTGTGGCGGAATATGGAAGGGGTCAGCACACTGAAAAGCACATCTGAATCTGTGAATGTCGTTGGTTATTTGGAGGAAGAGTCAGGCGCATTAGCAATTTTTCGTTGGGACACTCAGCTTTACACAAAGCAAGTAACTACCCAGAGGATCAGTTGATCCAACTCTTCGCTTTGAGAAGTGTGGTCAGAAAGTCAGGAGACTTGTTCCACGAATGTCATTAGAGGAGCGCATGGGTTGTGCTTCGCCTCCTTACAGTTGTCCGAAGACACGGGTGTGACTCTAGCGTCAGAGTAGCGTATCTGCGTCACTGTTTTTCTAAATGGGATAAATTGGTCACTTTCTTTCTTTCTTTTCTTTTCTTTTTTTTTTAGCGTGGTCACACAGCTCTGGAATTACTTGGTTTGATGTTTCTAGCTTAGCATGGTTTTGTAAGGTGCTTTAGGAAGCTGATAACTAGAAATGATCAAAGCCCCTCTTTTTTTTTGGTCAGAACTTACTACAGTAGAGAATTTCGTTATTAGGATTCCAACTTGGACTCTAGCCAAGATGGTCTCTTATTTAATGTAACGTAAGAACTTCATAATATCGTGAAGTCACGTATATTACAATGACTGCTCTGTTTTTCTATCTAATGTTCTGTTTTGTTTTTGTTTTTGTTTTTTTTTTTTGGCTCACGGTTTAAAAAGACAAATTTAGTCTTTTTTTTCTAATAGCATTTACTAGAAAAATCTCTTGTGGATCGGTTTTGTCAACTTTTGTCTTGCCAGGAGCATTTTACAACTGGGTGATCTGTGCTCCAATACTGTGTTGAATTGGTGCCTCTGGTGTGTTGGACGTACGTGTGCACATTATGTGTTGGAGTGTACCCACTGTGTTTGTAAGAAATATCTGGTGGGTATTTCTCCAGGATTTTGAGTGGGTGGGCTCTAATATTTGTTTCTGGGTGTTGATTGGTCAGCTTTTGTTAGTATGTCCTTGCTAAACTACTGGTTTGCTTTCTGAAGATGTAATTGTAACCAGGTGTGTAAGGTCAGGGTAGAAAGCAGTTTTATGGAGCTTTTGTTCTAATAGCGTATAACAAATCACTGGAAATGTGAGTCATCAGCAAAAGGCACTTTATAAAGCAAAAGGTGGAAAACTGTGCAGCATTGCAAATTTTATGGGGCAGAAGTATTTATTGCTGTCAGAAACTGAAGTTTTTGAATTAGCGTATACTTTTATTATGTTTTTGCAATTAGGAATATCTTTATGGTGTACAAGATTCCATTTCTTTTTGCAGAGAAATAGGATTAGTCAGGGACAACTAAGTATTCGACCTGGTATTAAGCATTTAAAACTAACATTAGTTATCATTTGCTGCGGGATGATTTGTGTTTGGTCTCTTTGAGTATAAGAAAGGTATGAATTTTTTTTTCCTCCAGAGAATACTTACATCTGAATTTTGAGATAACTACGCAGGGCCTTCTTTTATTCTCCCTCATATTGTTCCTATTTTAAAGCCAAATGTAACAGTGGGCTGTTGGCCTTGTCTCATCCATCTGAGTGAATGAGTTGTGTTTGTAGAACATACAGACTATTTTTTGCTTGAAATCAGCATTTATGATTTATGGCCAACATGTATGTAACCCTGATTTTCTATTGAGAATGATCCTTATTGTCTTTGTGTACTAACTCAGTGCAGAAGCACTTGTCTGTTTTGAGCTAAACCAGACCTCTTGTAAAAAGAATCAAATTATTTCATCATGTTGAAAATGAAAAGCTATAATTACTTGTAATTAGCCTTCAGAATTTTTGAAAATTGAGGAATTCTATTCCAGAGGTTTAAGATCACTCCAAATCAGTGCCTTTGGAAAATAGGAAATAATTTTCTGTTCAATTTGAAATTGATTTAATTTATGCCTTTGACAGCTATTTTGCTTTGATATTTTTGTAGTGGAAATCATAGAACTGTGGTGATTAGTGCTATAACTTTTTGTGATATCATACACTAGTTTGTTCAAAACCTGGTCTCCTGCTTCTAACAAGTTTCTGTAGAGTCTGGATTATAAAAGATGCTAAGTAATTATTTTTGAGCCCCACAGAATAATAGTACATGAGGAGTTTTGGAGGTTTTTTCAGAGGTTTCTAAAGTTTCCGAAAGGAAAAAGTGAGGACTCTTTTTTCCACACTAACAGACTTCTTTCTTAAGATATTGGGAAATTTGTATATGCTTCTGTAATTTGTTTAAAAAGAGCTTCAAGATAAAAGCACTTTTTCTCAGTATATTTAATTTCTGAGGTTAAATTTGAAAAGTTAAATATAAAAACTTCTTACTAATATCTTAATTTTTACTATATGTTTCTAAAAAGATGAATACTTACTATTTAACATTAAAATACTCTGGATAGATTTTACTTATTTCACACCTACTATTCAGTATTACCAGACAACCAGTAGCTTTCAATTTTTTGACTAGTTCAGCAAGGAAAGAACTTTGTTCTCTGAGGAGCATTTTCCTCAGGATCTGAACATTGTAAACTGAGTATTTTACAGTGGAAAGGGCATTACGTTTGCATAATGATTTGGAAAACAACAACTCATTTGAATGGGCCAGGTTTAATCATACTTCATGGAAACTGGGGAGGAACTTAGTTTACCTGAAGCTTCTGTGGATTGTAAAGGTGGCTTCTTTGTTTAATGAGTTAGCTTAAAGTGGATTCTAAATTTTATTATTTAATATTTTTACCTTTTGAAGCTTCCTAAGAGCCCCCCCCCCCCCCCAACATATCAGAACTCACCAGGTGGTTTCCCCTCTTGTAATAGTTACAGCCTTCAGAGCACGTGTGCTGGACTATTCTGTGTTTCCTTGACTAGTTCGTTTAATTGGAATTTGGAAAAAACTGATCACATTAAACATATTCTTTATTTTCTTCTTTTTTAAATGTAATTGAGCGGAGGAGGAACAGAGAGAGAGAGAGAGAGACAGACAGACAGACAGACAGAACCCAAAGCAGGCTCTAGGCTCAGAGCTATCAGCATAGAGTCTGATGCGGGGCTCAAACCCACGAACCGTTAAGATCATGACCTGAGCCAAAGTCAGACGATTAACCAACTGAGCCACCCAGCCTCCCCAGGGTAGTTCTATTTTTAATTTTTGAGGAACTTCCATACTCTTTTTCAGAGTGACTACATCAGTTTGCATTCCCACCAGCAGTGCAGAAGGGTTCCTCTTTCTCCGTATCCTCGCCAACATCAGTTGTTGCCATTCTGACAGGTGTGAGGTGGTATCTCATTGTGGTTTTGATTTGTATTTCCCTGATGATGAGCAATGTTGGGCATCTTTTCATGTGTCTGTGGGCCATCTGGATGTCTGCTTTGGAGAAGTGTCCGTTTGTGTCTTTTGTCCATTTCTTCGCTGGATTATTTGCTTTTTGGGTGTTGAGTTTGATGATTTCTTTATAGATTTTGGATACTAACCTTTTATCTGATAGGTCATTTGGAAATACTTCTCCCATTTTGTCGGTTGCCTTTTAGTTTTGCTGATTGTTTCCTTTGCTGTGAAGAAGCTTTTTATCTTTTTTTTTTCTTTAAATATTTTTAATGTTTATTTATTTTTTTGAGAGAGAGAGAGACAGAGCATGAGTGGGAGAGGGGCAGAGAGAGAGACTCACACACAGAATCCTAAGCAGGCTCCAAGCTCTGAGCTATCAGCACAGAGCCCAATGCGGGGCTTGAACTCATGGACCACGAGATCATGACCTGAGCTGAAGTCAGATGCTTAACCGACTGAGCCACCCAGGTGCCCCAGAAGCTTTTTACCTTGGTGAGGTCCTAATACTTCATTTTTGCTTTTGTTTCCCTTGCCTCCGGTGACATGTCAAGTAAGAAGTTGCTGTGGCCCAGGTCAAAGAGGTTGTTGCTTGCTTTCTCCTCTAGGATTTTTATGGATTCCTTTCGTACATTTAGGTCTTTCCTCCATTTTGAGTTTATTTTTGTGCATGGTGTAAGAAAGTGGTCCAGGTTCATTGTTCTGCATGTCACTGTCCAGTTTTCCCACCACCATTTGCTGAAGAGTCTGCATCGTTTTTCTCCATTTAACCCCCAGGCTCCCCAAAGAGAACTGTATCAACACCCTTATTCTGAGCTGCTCCCACAGCACTACCTGCTACCCTGCTTCTGTCATGAGCTGACTGGCTTTGCTCTGTCATGTCTGGTCTGGCCAGAGAGACCCTAGGGAGCTTGGGGAGTGCTTCATGAAGGAAGGGGCATGTGATACGGAAGGAAGTCGGGCAGAGGAGACAGTGTGAGGTGGATTAGACCAGCGGGAGACCTAGAGTGAGTTCCATTTTTTTAAAAAAATATATATAGTCTGGGAGCCTGGATGGCTCAGTTGGTTAAGCATCTGACTGTTGGTTTTATCTCAGGTAATGATCTCACAGTTGATACACGGAGCCCTGTGTTGGGTTGCATTCTTTCCTGCTTTGTCAAAGACTAGTTGGCCATACGTTTCTGGGTCCATTTCTGGGTTCTCTGTGCTGTTCCACTGAGCTGAGTGTCTGTTTTTGTGCCAGTACCATACCGTCTTGATGATTACAGCTTTTAATGCATCTTGAATTCTGGAATTGTGATGCCTCCAGCTTTGGTTTTCTTTTTCAGGATTACTTTGGCTATTCAGGGTCTTTTCTGGTTCCATACAAATTTTAGGATTGTTTGTTCTAGCTCTGTGAAGAATGCTGGTTTTGATAGGGAATAGATTGAATATATAGATTGCTTCGGGTAGTATCTACATTTTAACAATATTTGTTCTTCCATGAGCATGGAATGTTTTTCTATTCTTTGGTGTCCTCTTCAGCTTCTTTCAAAAGCTTTCTGTAGTTGTCACTGTATAAATTTTTCACCTGTCTGGTTAGGTTTATTCTTAGGTTTTTGATGGTTTTTGGTGAAGTTGTAAATGGGATCGATTCCTTGATTTCTCTTTCTGTTGCTTCATTATTGGTGTATAGAAATGCAACCGATTTCTGTGCATTGATTTTATATCCTGTGACTTTGCTGCATTCAAGTGTCAGGGCTAGCAGTGTTTTGGTGGAGTCTTTCGGTTTTCCACGTAGAGTATTATGTTGTCTGAGAAGAGTGAAAGTTTGACTTTCTTCCTGCCAATTTGGATGCCTTTTATTTCTTTGTGCTGTCTGATTGCTGAGGCTAGGACTTCCAACACTGTGTTGAATAACAGTGGTGAGAGTGGACATCCTTGTCTTGTTCCTGACCTTAGGGGGAAACTTTTAGATTTTCCCATTGAGGATGATATTAATGGTGGGTCTTTCGTATAATGGCTTTTATGATCTTCAAGTATGATCCTTATGTCCCTAATTTCTTGAGGGTTTTCATCAAGAAAGGATGCCGTATTTTGTCAAATGCTTTCTCAGCATGTATTGAGAAGATCATGTGGTTCTGATCTTTTCTTTTATTAATGTGAGGTATCACGTTGATTTATTTGCCGATATTGAACCAGCCCTGCATCCCAGGAGTGAATCCCACTTAATTGTGGTAAATAATTCTTTTAATGTGTTGTTGGATCTGGTTGGCTGGTTGGCTGGTATCTTGTTGAGAATTTTGCACCTGTGATCATCAGGGACATTGGGCTATAGTTCTCATTTTTAGTGAGGTCTTTGGTTTTGGAATCAAGGTAATGCTGACCTTATAGAATGAGTTTGGAAGTTTGGAGTTTGGAAGTTTTTCTTCCATTTCTATTTTTTGGAACAGCTTCAAAAGAAAAGGTGTTAACTTTTCGTTAAATGTTTGGTAGAACTCACCTGGAAAGCCCTGAACTGTTGTTTGTTGGGAGATTTTTGATAACTGATTTAATTTCATTTGATTATAGGTCTGTTCAAATTTTCTATTTCTTCCTGTTTCAGTTTTGATAGTTTATATGTTTCTACGAATTTGTTCATTTCTTCCAGGTTGCCCAATTTGTTGGCATATAATTGCTCATAATATTCTCTTTAGTATTGTTTGTTATTCTGTGGTGTTGGTTGTGATCTTTCCTCTTTCATTTATTTTATTTATTTGGGGCCTTTTTCTTTTCGATCAGTCTGGCTAGGGGTTTATCAATTTTGTTAATTCTTTCAAAGAACCAGCTCCTGGTTTCATTGATCTGTTTTTCTGATTTCGATATCATTGATTAGTGCTCTAATCTTTATTATTTCCCTTCTTCTGCTGTTTGGAGGCATTACTTGCTATTCTTTTTCCAGCTCTTTCAGATATAAGGTTACGTTGTGTATATGAGACCTTTATTCCTTCTTTACGAAGGCCTGGATTGCTATATACTTTACTCTTATGACCGCCTTTGCTGCATCCCAGAGGTTTTGGGCTGTCATGTTTTCATTTTCATTGGCTTCCATGTACTTTTTAATTTCCTCCTAAATTTCTTGGTTAACCCATTCATTCTTTAGTAGGATGTTCTTTAATCCAAGTATTCATGGTCTTTCCAAATTTTTTTCTTGTGGTTGATTTTGAGTTTCATAGCACTGTGATATGTATGGTATGATCTCGATCTTTTGTACTTGTTGAGGGATGATTTGTGACCCAGTATATGATCTGTTCTGGAGAATGTTCTATGTGTACTCGAGAAGAATGTGTATTCTGCTTTAGGATGAAATATTCTGAATATATCTGTTAAATCCATCTGGTCTACTGTGTCATTCAGAGCCATTGTTTCCTTGTTGATTTTCTGCTTAGATGATCTGTCCATTGTTGTAAGTGGGGTATTGAAGTCTCCTACTACTATGGTATTATTATCAATGATTTTTTTTTTTATGTTTGTGATTAACTGCTTTATATATTTGGGTGCTATCATGTTGGGGGCATAAATATTTACAAATATTAGATCTTCTTGGTGAATAGACCCCTTAATTACAATATAATCCCCTTCTTCATCTCTTGTTATAGTCTTTGGTTAAAATCTAGTTTGTCTGATATAAATATGGCTAAACCAGCTTTCTTTTGATGACCATTACCATGAGATAGTTCTCTGTCCTCTTACTTTCAATCTGCAGGTGTCTTTAGGTCTAATATGAGTCTCTTGTAAGCAGCATATGGATGGGTCCTGTTTTCTTATCCATTATGATACCCTGTGTCTTTTGATTGAAGTGTTTAGTCCTTTGACATTTAGAGTGAGTAGTGAAAGATATGAATTTAGTGTCATTTTATTGCCTGTTGAGTTGGTGTTTCTGGTGATGTTCTCCCATCCTTTCTAGTCTTTGTTGCTTTTGGTCTTTTTGTTTTGTTTTGGCTTTCCTCCACTAAGAAGGTCCGCCTTAAAATTTCTTGCAGGGCTTGTTTAGTAGTCATGAATTTCTTTAGTTTTTGTTTGTCTGCAAACTCTTTATCTCTCCTTCCATTCTGAATGAGAGCCTTGCTGGATAAAGAATTCTTGGATGCATATTTTTCTGATTCAGCACATTGATCATATTCTGCCACTGCTTTCTGGCCTGCCAAGCTTCTGTGGATATGTCTGCTGCAAACCTGATCTGTTTTCCCTTCTATAGGTTAAGGAAAGGACTTTTTCCCTTGCTGCTTTCATACTTCTTTCTTGGTCTGTGTATTTTGTGAATTTAACTATAATATGCCTTGGAGATGGTTGGTTTTTGCTGAATCTAATGGAAGTTCTCTGTAGTTCTTGGAGTTTGATGTCTGTGTCCTTCCCTAGATTAGGACAGTTTTCTGCTATAATTTGCTTACATAAACCTTCCTCTCCTTTTTTTCTCTCTTCATCTTCTGGGACGTCTGTGATTTGGATGTTATTCCTTTTAAATAAGTCACTGAGTACTCTAAATCTTGTATCATGCTCTTTTGCCTTTGTTTCCCTCTGTTTTTTCTGCTTCATTATTCTGTATAATTTTGTCTTCTGATTATATGATTTGCTGCTCTGCTTCATCCATCCTTATCATTGGGGCATCCATTCAAGATTGCATCTCTGTTATAGCACTTTCAATTTGGTACTGACTAGATTTTATTTCTTTTATCTCTGTAGAAAGGGATTGTATGCTTTTTTCAACCCCAGCTAGTATTCTGTGGTTCTAAATTCTAGTTCAGGCATCTTAAGAGCTTGTATCTGTGTTAAGTCCCTGCCTGTCAGTTTTTCCCCTTCTTTCTTTTGGAGTGTATTCCTTCATTTTGTCATTCTGGAGGAAGAAAGAAGTTAATAAAGTTAAAAATTGAAATAAAAAAATTAAAAACAAAACAGAAAATCAAATAACGTAAGCTAAATCGGTTTGTTTTTGTCTGCTTGTTGAAAGAAGGTTGCTAGAATAGAGAAAAAAGGAAAAGACAAAAGAGGTAAGAAAAAATTTAAAAATTAAAGTAAAAAAAATAAAAAATAAAAATAAAATTAAAGTAAAGTAAAAAAAATAAAAATAAAGTAAAAAAAAGTAAATAAAAATAATAATCCAATTTTTCTTTCTGGATCCCAAAATGGGGAAGAAATGAAAGGGAAAAAAAAGGAAAAAATAAGGAAAAAAACAATTTAAGCAAAAACAGAAACAAAGAAAACAAACAAATACATGAACCAGCAAACAGAATGAAATCCGAATGAAGTTACATCCAGTTTCCCCTAGAACTAAACAGTGAAGCACTCTGTAGTCCGTCCAATAAGCAGGTGGAGGGACTTGTGCTGGTCTTCTGAGGGATGTGCTGGGAGGTTGCAGTTGGGTGGGGCTTGGTCTAACAGCTCCCTTGTTCACTGGGTGGTGCTGCTTAGCTTACTGGGGTGGATCAGTGTGGTGCGCATGTGCGTGTGCAGGAGAGGTGGAAATGGCTTCTCCCAACTCCCTAGTCTTGGGGGAGGAACTTTCTGCTCTCACCCACCCTTGTTCAAGCACCCCTCCTTTATCTTAGGCCTCTGTCCACTCTCGCCTCTACCCTGTCCGTGTCCAGACTGTTGGCCTGTCAGGTGGCACCTCCCTCCAGAGGTTTATATCTGATGGGTTTGTGTTTCAAAACCCCACATTTTAGGGACCCCTGCTGCTTGCACCCATGCCAACCCTCTGGGAGAGGTTCTCCCTGAGCAATGGCTGAGTGCTGGCTCACCCCCGGAAGTGTTCATGTGATGGCGCAGAGGCAGAGGTTTAGAGATTATGGCCAATCGCAACACACAGCTGGTACCAGGTTTCCCTGCACTCTGGTGGCTTTGTCCCAAGACCAGCAAATGCGGCTGCTCTCTGAGTTTTATTGGGGTCTTTGCCTGTGGGGAGGTCACATGGCCTCTCCAAGTGCACTCCAGCTAGGGGAACCGCTACTCCCCACGTGGCACACAGACCTCTCAGACCTTGCTGCCTGCTCCTGGGGCTTCGCCCTGCTTCCTCACCAGAGCACCGCCAGGCACTGGGCTCCAGAACTTCAAACTGTGTTCCTCTGTTTATAGAATCCTGGTGGTATTGAAACCCTCTCCTTCCTGTCCGTGGTTTTGGGGAATAGATTTCTTGTTCAGTCCCCTGCGAGTGTTTTCACTTTTTGTCTCTTTTTTCTCCAGCTACTTTTGGGGGAGTACTTTTTTTGCACGATCCTGATGAGCCACACTCTCCCTCATTTTCTTTTTCTGTCCTCTCTCCACAAAAACAGCTGTCTACCTTCTGCAGTTATTCCCTCCTCTAGTTCACCCCTCTGCACCGCGTACCTGCCGAGGTTTGTGGCTGAAGTTTTGCAGATTGTTGTGTTAATCCTCAGATCAATTTTCTAGGTGTGCCGAATGGTTTGGTGCTGATCTAGCTGTGTTTCAGGCAGGAGGCAAGCTCAGCGTCTCCATGCCTCTCTGCCATCTTCACTTCTCTCCCCCAGAGCTGATGTCTGATACGTGGATATTAAAACACCCGTATGAGGACGTGTGATCAGCCCGATGCTCCACATATTCAGAGTCTGGCTATTCCTCACCCTGTGGTGGCGGCAGCATTCTCTGGGGTCACTGTGATGCTCCCTGGTGGCTCTACCCCCTCTACTGCTGACCCTCTGCGGTCTGTTCTCAGTTCTTTGGCCATTTTGCTCCTTTAAAAACGTACTCAGGTCGTGTCACATTGTGCTGGTTCCATTTTCCCTCCAAGGGACAGCTGGTCTCACAGTGTTATGCAGAGCCTCCATGATCTTGAACCCTATGTCTCTCTGGCCCTGCCTCCTCTTGCACCCCACCTGGCTCACTCTGCTCCTTGCTACATTGGCTTCTTTCAGAGCATGTTGTCTCCTATGTGTGTGAGCCCTAGTGGTGACACTCACCAGAATGTTCTTCACCCAGATACCTGTTTGTCCGACTCCTTCACCTCCCTTGGCCATACCCAGATGTCACCTTCACAGTGACATAAGCTCTGCCTACCCAGTTTACTGCCTCAGCCTATCCTCAGCTTCTCCTGTTCTCCTTCCCCAACAGAACTGATCATGTTTTAACCTAGCCTGTAATTTATTTATTTATACTATTTGTTGTTTGTTATGTTTTGTCATCTGACCCTTCTTAGCACAAGGATCTTTGGGTTTTGTTTGTTCACTGGTTTCCAAAGGCATTTTCAAAAGTGCACTGGATTAGGTGCACTTAAAATTCCATTTTAATTTTTTGTGTCAAGTGGGTCATGTATGGATATGGCCACAATATCAACAAAGAGGCCAGCCTTCCATTCACTGTGACTGCTTTTAGTTTTCCTTTGCTTCCTTGAATTTTGACTTCTAGAATTCTAACTTTGGTTCTTCTTTTATATTCCTAAACTTTCTTTCTGGAGAATCTGGGTACAGAATTCTCTCCCTTAATAGTCTTTGTTCTTCTCCAAGTCAATATGTAAACCAAAGCAAGTATCATATATTCTCAAATCTTTGTCTCCTCTGTTTCCCAGTTTATACTAATGTGTGACCTACTCACGGTAGAAACTTCGTGAAACCCTGTGACACAAGTGCTCCTGGCCACCCAGCACAAGGTTACATCTGCCTTTGTTTTCTGTAAACTTGTCATCATGTTTGGCCATTCCCTTTGCCACTGCCCAAGGTCAGATCTTTATCATCCTTTCCTGGCCTTTCCCTTTTGCTTCCTCTCTTTTCCTTTTTTCTGTCTCTGGTCCAGTTCTGTGCACTGACTGTAAAACCCATGCCTAATTCTGTCTCCTCTTTATTTAAAAATCTGTCATGGTTGTTCATAACTTGTGAAGTTAAAAAAATTCCATTGACATGGAATTAAGTCTGTGACACATTCTGGCCCCAACCCTTTATTAAAAAGAGTGGAAACCATTTTTTCTAAAACTATAGTCATGTTGTTGTAGATGTTCAGTGAGAAAAAATTTCCCATGAGAAAATATATTTGCAAAATGGTGGTTAAACAAAGTTAAAAGTTTTTTAATCATAGACATTTTAATTCTCTAATTGGTAACGTCAGTTGTTAATAAAGTGATAATTTGTATGTATTACATATAGTATGTAATGTTTAAAATACTTCATTTAAAAAAATAATTATTGAGCACTTACTAGATGCTAGTACCGTTGTAAATGCTGAGGATACACTAATGAACAATTCAGACAAAACCAGTGGTTCTCATGGAGTTTAGAGTCTCTTGGGACACACAGACAATGCGAAGGATGAGAATTAGGGTTGGGAAGCAGGTAAGAAGATTGGGGGAAGGGGGAACTGGTGCTGCAAAGCCTAGAGCATTATGAGCAAGGGCTTGTTGAAAGGGTCACATCTGAATAAAGAGATTCATTGTATTACCCTTTAATCGTTTTGGAAATCAGGTAGAAATAGTGAGTTATATGTGTATCTTTGCCTTATGAAAAATTGTGGCATTATATAAGGCATTAAAATGAAAGATAATTCAAGGTACTATTAAAGCAATATCTATATATGTCTCTTTGTAAATTAGTGCTAATGGTCAGTATAACTCAGACTATTTCAGATTTGGAATTTTACTTGCATTCATTTATTACAAAGTCAATACTCAGTTTAAAAATTAAAAAGATTAGTAATTATATAAGGTTTCAAAGAAAAGTACTAATGTTATGACCCACCTAACACCATATGGTTTCAGAAATGTCGTGAAAATGATTTTTTTGCCTTATATTTATAGTGCATAGATAGCTTATTCTTCTTACTACTGTTAATTAATACTTTTATAGTAATTATAGAATACTTTAAATATACATTATTCTTCTGAATTTAAAAGATCAGGCTTTTAAACAAATTAATTTAGAAGGATAATAGAAATGACCTGGACTTTCATAAATTCTTTAGTAAATTTTTTTTAAGATCATCAAAAATAATCTTTTAGGAAACATTTGTTCCTCTGTGAATTCTACAAAATTCCACATGGCTTCTCAACCTCTTTACTCTTCCAGTTTAGTTACACCCTTGGAGGTCATTGTCTTACATAAAGTGGTGATTGCCCTTGAAAATAGATCCATTAGAAGCTTTTTTCTCAGTTGTACATTGTAGACAGAATGTAATGCTCACTAGTCAAAAGAACACACAATAAATAAATGGTAAATATAGGTACGGCATCAGATGTGATGTGCAGAGTTCAAAGTATGTTGCCAGCTTGGTTGAAATGGTAACTAACAAATGTAAATGGGAACACTTCAGCTTTGAGGTAAATTTCTAATAGCTTAATAGTAACCTTGATAATGAAGTGGGAAGCAGATCAAAACGTGATGTAGTGAAAATCAGGAAAAGTTGGGGGGGTACGATTAAACAGATGAGCTGTATGCCGTGGTCCGGATATGCCAGTTTCTTTATACCCTCCCAAGTTGAAGGATATATGGAGTGTTTCCAGTTTTTGGACATTATGAACAAAACTGATATAAATCTCATCCTTGTAAATACTAGGAATGAGATTACAAGGTCCTGCCATGTGTTTAGCTTTATAAGAAACTGCCAAATGGTCTCCCAAAGTGGCTTCACCATCTTGTATTACCACTAGAATGTTGCTTCTAGCCTTATTAGCACTTTGTACTGTCAGAGTTTTTGTTTTAGCCAGTCTGTTAGGTCTGCATTTAGTATCTGATTGTGGTTTTTACTTTGTATTTCCTTCCTGCCTAAATACGTTGAGCACCTTTTCATGTGCTTGTTACCAGTTTTTTTTTTTTTTTTTTTTAGGCGAAGTGTCAAATCTTTTGCCCAGCTTATTAATTTGGGTTATTTTCTTATTGAATTTTGAGAGTTCTTTCTATATTCTGGGTATTAGTCCTTTATGAGATATGTGTTTTGCAGATATTTTGCGGCTTGTGTTTTCATTCTCTTACCTGTTTTATTTGAACAGCAGAAATTCTTAATTTGATGAAATCCAGTTGCTCAGTATTTTCTTTTACGGTTTGTACTTGTAATTTTGTGTCTGAAAACTAAATGCCAGACCTGAGGTCATGCAGACTTGTCTTCTAGTTTTTATTATTTTAATATATATAAGTATATATCTATCTATCTATCTATCTATCTATATATAGATATATATATATTTATTTATTTATTCTTAAAGTTTATTTTTAAGAGAGATACCATGTGCACGTGAGAGCAGAGGAGCAGAGAGAGGAGAGGGACAAAGAGAATCCCAAGCAGGCTCTGCACTGAGAGCACAGAGCCCGATGCAGGGCTTGAACTCATCATCCCCAGAATCATGACCTAAGCCGAAATCAAGAGTCAGACACTTAACCCACTGAGCCACCCAGGCGCCCCCTGCCTTCTATTTTTTTAATAGAAAGTTTTTATACAAGTTTTAGGTTTACCATTAAGACTTGTGATCCATTCTGAGTTAAAATTTTTTTAATATTGTGTGAAGTATGCATTGCGTAAGATTATTCAGTTATGTTTTGCATTGAGTCTGTTGGACTCTACTAGAGAATTGACATCTTCGCATGATTGAATCTTCCCATCTATGAACGCAGTCTGTCTTCATATTTATTTAGGCCTTTCATTTCTTGTCCGTGTTTTGTGGCTTGCAGAATACAGATCTTGCATGTACTTTGTTAGATTTATATAGAAGTATTTCGTGGTTTTGTTGACCCTACTGTAAATGATTCGTTAAAACAGTTTTAATTTTCTCTAGTTAATTGCTGCTGTGTAAGAATGTGTCATGTGACCCACGTGCTACGGTGTGTTACTTCTAGTAGTCCTTTGTAAAGACTGTTACACCAACACTTGATAGTATATTGTTACTGTTGGTAGCTTGCAGAGTCGTTTGAGTGTCTTCTCCCCTTGCACTGTGGATGCAGTCACCGAGAGTCAGACCTGAAAAGTGCTTGCTTGAAGTTTCTGGCAATATGAAGGAACAGTCCAGATCTCTTGACTATGCTACTGATGCTTTATAAACTCAGTGTTTTGTGTTTGTGTGTTGGGGGTTGTAGTGTGATGTTTTGCAAGTCTCTAAACAGTGTTGCCATTTAGTCAAATCACATGGATTGTCATGTATGGTATGATTTGGGAAAACGGGAACGGAAAGCTTCCACTTTAGGATTCCCTTTCCCTGGCTTGCCTCAGGAGCCGAAGTTGCCTATGTCAAAAGGAAAATATCTTACAAAGGAAGCATAAATCATTATGTTGTTCTGACCTTAATATTCTTTAGTTTTTCAGAGATGTGGTATTTGTAGGTTGTGATGGCAGATAACAGCTGGGGGCTTGAGAGATAGGGCAGGACAGGTTCAGGCGTAAGTGGGCCCAGGTGGGATGCTGCCATGGTGGGAACCTCATCCAGATGTCATCGTGAGGACACGGGGCACCAAGCTGTGAGAGCAGTATAGTGAAATGTAGAAACAGGCACCAAAAGGACATACTGTGAAAAACTTAACCTGGCTTCGTGATATTTTTGCCTGGTTTACCTCCGGAAAACAAGCTGTTTGATTGTCAAACACTTGTAATATACCTTGGATCAATATTTCTCAAAAGAAATACTGGTTAATTATGCTAAAATTAAAAAGAAAAAGTTCCCCTGTGTATAATGGCATAAATAGTTTCCTTGTTAAATTATGTTGCCTGCCTTCTTTACGGGAAATTTTCGATGCCACAGACCCTTAATAGAGGACTTGTGGATAAACAATTTTTTTTTTTTTTTTTACAAGGAAACACGTATAAAACAAACAAGGTTAGAAAAATGTAATTAGCCCCATGATATCTTGAGATCTTAAGGAAAATAATATTAAAACAATCCACACTACTCATCTTACTAGAATTAACAGAAGACAATTTAGGAGACAATGTTATCCAACATGAGCGGTTTCATTTACTTGATTTCTTGATTTTGCCAAGAAATTTTAAACATGACATTTTAGCCATTAGGACATTTGATTATATGTTATGATTTTGAAAATCAGAAAGAATGTTGGGGAAAGTATCTATACCTCAGAGATACAAAGTATTTGTGATTTTTTTTTTTTTGGCCTTTGATGAAATGGGACATCGTACATTTGTAGGAAAAAATGTCTTCCCCATTTGGACATCATCCCATTTATTTTAGCTAGCATTTCATTAGTATTTTCCTCTACTATCATGTGATTGGTTTAGGGCAGATTGGTATTTATTTATTTATTATTCATTTATGATATACAGTATATAATATTATTCATTTATTTACCTTGATTATTCAATGACTTTTTGACCTGTTTTGATTTTTGTTTGGAGCCAAATTCTTGGTTTTCAGTTAGAACTGTTTTAGTTCAGTATTGTATGTTGAGGGGAAGTCTTTTAATTAAAAACTGTGCTTGTATTTGTTCATCTTTTAGATACTTAAAAACAACTTTTAAAACCAATGTTAACACCTCTTTCCACACTTGCTATTTCAAGATCAAAGTTGAACTTTTTAATTAAAACTTTAAAAAGTGTTTTTTTAAACTTTGTTTTAATTTTACCATGAATATAGTTAATACTTAGTCTTTTATAAGCAATATGCTTTTTTTTTTTAATCTTAACATTTATTTATCTTTGAGAGAGAGACAGAGACAGAGAGAGAGAGAGACAGAGCCTAAGTGGGGGAGGGGCAGAGAGAGAGGGAGACACAGAACCTGAAGCAGGCTCCAGGCTCTGTCTGAGCTTTCAGCACAGAGCCCAACGCAGGGCTGGAACTCAGGAATCACAAGATCATGACCTGAGCTGAAGTCAGATGCTTAACTGACTGAGCCACCCAGGCACCCCTAAGCAATATTCTTTATGCTGTTATAGATCTTTGTTTTTACAGCTAAAAATTATAATACTTTTATTTCAATAACACTTCACAGTTTCTGATCAGTTTAGCCAAAAAATTTGCCTATTTTCTTGAGCTTTTCATGTAAGCAGCCTTTTGTTTCATTGCCTTTTCTCTGTTCATTTTAAATTTCATTGACTTCTACTTTTTTTGTTTTTAATATATTTCTTTCCACTTTAGGTTTAATTTGCTGTTCTTTTTCCAGTTTCTTAGGATAGAAGTTTAGATTGATTTTCCTTTTTCTTTTTCTTTCCCTTTTTCTTTTTCTTTCTTTTTCTTAATTATAAGCATGTAAAGGTACAAAGTTCCTTTTAAGCCCTGCTTTATGGCATCCCAGAGATGGTTGTGATTTTTGATTGAATGTTTGACATCCATAACCCTTAGGCCAATAAAGACTGAAGTGTATGTGTAACTACCTTGAATTCTGTCAGATTCTGCATCATGTATTTAGAACCTCTGTTATTAGGTGCGTCTGCATTTAGGATTGTTATGTTTTCTCGTTGAAGTGATTCTTTTATGTCTTTGAAATGATCTTTCTTGTGTTTGTTAATACTCCTTGCCTCGAAGTATTTTTGCTTTTGTTTATATTAATGTGGCCCCTCCAGCTGTCTTGTGCTTAGTGTTAGTGTGGTGTATGTTTCTAAATTCTTTTGCTCTCACTTGATTTGCATTTATCTATATGATGTCCTTTGTTGTATTGGAGTTGAGTCTTGTTCAAATAATAATAAAATGCTTCATGGAAAGTGGAAGGACCCACACTAGAAATGTTTTTATTTACTGTTTATCTTTTGCTATTCTTGTCATACATTTACATTTATATGTATGTTAAAAATGCCACAAAACCTTGCAAGTAATTTTCATTTAAATAAATCAAATATTAAAATGAAATCTATGATATGTACCCTTATGTACCATTTCTGGTGCTTTTCATTCCTTTGTTTAAATCTGCGGTTCCATCCTGTATAATTCTCTTTCTGCCAGAAGAATTTCCTTTTTTATGGTTTATGCCTGCAGGTGATTAATTTTCCCAGCTTTGGTTTGTCTACCAATCATTTTGTCTTCATTTTTGAAGGGAGATTTTATTAGATATAGAAGTCTAGGTTGAGAGTTTTTATTTTCTTTAAATGTGTTTTGTCATTATCTTCTGTTCTCTGTTATTTCTGATGAAAAATCTTTTTGTTCCTCTAGATATAGGTCATTATTTTTTGACTTTTAACGTTTTCTTTTTAAAATTGCTTCTCAGCAATTATATTTTGATGTACCTTGGTGTGTTTTCTTTTCTGTTTTCTGTTTATTCTGTTTGGAATTTGTTACATTTCTTTGATCTGTGGATGGATTTTTTTTCCCCCAAATCTGGAAAATTTCAGGTCATTACTTCTTCAGATATTTTTTTCTGTTTTCTTCCTTATTCTACCCACCTTGAGCTCTTCTCTTGGAATTTTAATTGTATGTATGTAAGCCTGTTTGATATTGTCTGACAGATTGCTGAATCTCTCCTCATTTCCTTTCAGATTTATTTTAATCCTCCACTATTCTCATTAAAAAAAAAAGTTCTTTAAATTCACTTGCATGTTTATAGTAGCTGTTTTAAGGAATATGCTTGCTAATTCTATCTCTGTATAATAGTTAGATTTGCCTGTGTTGACTTACTTGTCTTTCTGTTTATGGGTTCCTTTTTGTTGCTTCTTTGCATGTCTAGTAACTTTGATTGGGTTTTGGATATTGTAAATTCTGTGTTATTTTGTGGTTTATTTTGTAGTGTTCCTTTAAATAATGTTGTACTTACTTCCAATAGTCAGCCGAGTCACTTGAGAATCGTCTTGATCCTTTAGGGGTTTGTTTTCAAATCCTTGATGGTGCTCACTCTTGGGCAAGGTTAGCCCCATGTTAAGGCATGCCATTTGTGTCTCCCAAATGCTTCGGCTGGCTGTTCCTCTTGTCAGAACCTGAACATTTCCATACTTCATGTGATTGCTGTGAATCGTCTTGCTTGTAGCTCCGGTTTTTGCTTTTTTTTGGCCTTCTCAAGGAATTTTACTTCACTCACATTTGGCTTTGGTGTTTAGCCAGGGATCTGTGGAACTACTGTTAAGAGTTTTAGAACTATTTCTTTGGTCAACTTTCTTTTCACATGTGCTTCCCTGAATGTCAAATTCCGGTTGGTTCATCTCTGTCTCCTGTAGGAAGTGAGACTCTTCAGTGTTGTACGTGGGTCCCTGCACTGTGGTCGTGAGGTTGCTGCTTGGCATAAATCCAGAGTTGTCATAGATGGCATCTCCTTTGTTTCTCTTCCCGGGGCTCACAGTCCTTTTCTGTGCATTTTTCAATTTCTGAAAATAGTTGTTTTGTGATATTTTGTCCAATGTTTTACTTGTTTACCGTGGGCCCAAGTTGCTCCATCATGGCTGGAAGGTTAATTGTTTTACTTTATAATTCTTGAACCTGTATCAGTCTGCATGTCTGTTTGATAATGAAAAGCAAGTATTTTAAGATACTTCAGAGTTACACAGTCCTTCTGTATAATGCCACTTCATATGTTCTTCTAAGTAACACATGACATTGATGGATCTGTTACTGTTATTTTCATTTTGCAGAAGGATGAACCTGAGATAGTTAGGAAACCGTAGGAATTTGGTTTTTGGTCTACACTGCATGTAAGCAAATCGAATTTCTTTTTGAGATTTTTTTGTACTGTTTTTCTTTTTTTTTTTTTAATTTTTTTTAACATTTATTTATTTTTGAGACAGAGAGAGACAGAGCATGAACGGGGGAGGGTCAGAGAGAGGGAGACACAGAATCGGAAGCAGGCTCCAGGCTCTGAGCCATCAGCCCAGAGCCCGACGTGGGGCTCGAACTCACGGACCGCGAGATCGTGACCTGAGCTGAAGTCGGACGCTTAACTGACTGAGCCACCCAGGCGCCCCTGTACTGTTTTTCAAAGAAGTTATACAAGTCTGGGTCAATGTCATTTGCCATTTTGAGCTACTGTTGATTCTCTTTGTTTTCCATATTTGTCAGGTTGCTTATAAGAGTTGCTCTGGGATAGGAGATGTGGAAGAGTTAGAAAAGTTTAGATATTAATATGATTACAGAAATTGGCTTTTTTATCTTTTTTTTTTTTTTTTTTTTTGCCTGTTTTAACATCTATGCTCCTTTCCTTGAGGGGAATATCTCATTAATTCTTGGTGGGTGAATGTCCTGTTTCCTTCTTTTTGGAGTCACCATGCAAATATGGGAGAGATTGGGGCAAGTGCTGAAATATGAAACAGTGGCAGTGGTGTCCTGCCTAAAGTGTGTACGTGCTAAAGTACAGTTTTTGTACCTTTTGCTTCTTTATTTTTCCAAGGGTCTTGGTACTAGGTTATTTTTCAGCCGTGGCACTCTACCCTTTCTCTGATCTTCTTTTTATAATTTCTAGTTTGGTGGCTTATTTTACAAACTGGTAAAATACATCTATACATATATATGTGAGTCTAGTGTGATATTATGTTTATGTGGATGGGAAGGGAAGATATGGTCTTCTGGTTAGGATCTCCTGTGTATGTAAGATTTCAGTTGGTTATTTGGTAGTTACGTAGTGACCCCAGAGTACCTTGCAGGATACGTGAGATGACTTAGAGATCTGGTCCATGAGGACTCCTGTGTATAAGTGGTCACCTTGACTGTTGTGTGGGTCACATCTCCAAGAGCAGGGATGCAGGTGGTGTGGCTTAGAAGAAGGGTCCTGCTCAGGGCAGAGACATATGCCTCCTACACAGCCAGCTTTACTGGCCTGCTACTTCAACAAGTCTTTTAATCAATCCCCTCCTTTTAAAAAAACTCGTTTTTTCCCCCTTCCTCCAAATATCGTGATCATATGAAGTCAAACAAGGAACAAAATGCATAATTTAAAACATGAAAGTACCTGTCCTCTGGAGGAAACCACTCTAACTTGGGCAGCTTGTCTTTTTGACAGTGGTACGTGCATGTTCTAGCTAATGCTAGAAAGGTCCCTAGGGAGAGAAGGGAACTAAGTGGCTGCACATCTCTTTTATTTTGAGCAGTTACTAGAGTATAGCTCTGCCTTTAGCTGTGAAACTATTGATCTTAAAAGGCCTCCATGGAACTTTTCTTGCAATTCTGTTTCCAAGGAGAAAGCAAACAAATCCGTGGTAGGGATGCGTGTGTGTGTGTGTGCGCGCGCGTGCACATGTGTGATTTTAATATTATCAAAACTGGTGGGAGTGGGTGAGAGGTTTTGTGATGTGCTAGTAATATGGAAACAGGTAGATCCCATCCCCAGTGTTGTGGTCTCCTGGTGAGGGTGGCCGCAAACTTGTATGTGCTCTCAAGGTAATTTGGAGGTGGGGCATGATATTACAAGCATTCATCAGACTCTTTTTGTTAATTTTCCTTTATTGACATTCTTTTCTAATTTCATCATATTGAGGCTATATAACACATAAAAACCAAATAAAGGCACAGTTAAAAATTATATTCTATGAAGTGATAACCTAGAAGAGTTTATTAAAATGTGCTTTAAAATTTTTTTCAAAAAAGGTCTGCAGATGATGAGACATTGCAGTCTGTTAACAGTGCTGCTTTGGAGAGCTTTGTCTTCGGAGGCAGCTAAAGGAGAGAGCCTTGCTGTAGAGCCCTTGCTTTAATAATAACTTTAAAGATTTAATTGGACCTCTATCCAAACTCATAAGTTGACATGGAAGTTAGCATTTCCCTCATCACTTTCTTGGATCCTTCTCTATTCTCATTAGCTTTTCCATTTTCTATTAGGTGGGCAATGTTGTATATTCCCTTCTGTTCCTCTGAGGAGCCTGGGTATCTTCTGGCACATATGCCCATATGGGTCCCTGTAGTTTTCATAGGAAAAGCAAATACAAATTAGCTTTGAATATGGAGTATGATATTCCAGAAAAGATTCGTTATTTTTAACTAAAATCTGAAGGAATTCTTTGTAGAGGAAGTGATTTGGTTTTACTTTTGTGTTTAGGTCTTTAGTTTTTTAAGCATTGTCTCTGAGCTTAAATTATTTAAGTATTAATGCTAAATTAAAATGGCTGCTTTTTTTTTTTTTAGAATATGAACTATTACAATTGTTTTCATGTTTGAGATCATAGAGAAGTCATATAATACATGGTACTGTCATATATTCATGCCATAGAATTGTTTTATATATACCACATTTCGTGGCCAGCATATAAGCAGAAAGCTTGAGAAAAAAAAAAACCCTACTTAATTAAAAATTAAACGATGAATTAAAACTTAAATTATGCAAAACTAATAAGCTACATTACCAAGACCAACAATTAATACACTATACTATATTCAGGAAAGATGCTAACATTTTTAACATTTGTTTTATGTTAGAATTGCAATTTGCAGTGTATGCTATTTTGGAACATTTATTTTGAAGAGCTCAGCATGTCTGAATTAAGGCACAAGTCAATGGTCTATGATTTTTAATGGTTATAGGATTTATCATAGAGTAAAATCCTTGATAAGACAAACAGCTACAGAGGAAAAAAATCCAGGGTTTTTTTTTTTTTAATTTTTATTTTTTTTAGTAAGTGCCGGCATCACATCAGTATATTTGATTACATTTATTTGTCCACTGTGCAGGTCAGCAGGGCAGAAATGCACTCAATTGATGGGGCGCCTGCGGGGCTCAAGTCGGGGAAGCGTCTGACTTTGGCTCAGGTCATGATCTCACCGTACGGGAGTTCGAGCCCCGAGTCAGGCGCTGTGCTGACAGCTCAGAGCCTGGAGCCTGCTTCAGATTCTGTCTCCCTCTCTCTGTGCCCACCCCCACTTGCTCTCTCTCTCTCTCTCTCTCTTTCAAAAATAAACATTAAAAAAATATTAAAAAAAATTCACTCAATTGACAAAGGCCTAAAGAGTTCTGTTATTTTGTTTGATAAGATTTCCTCCCCCCTCGCCTTTATTCATGTATAATGGATGCAGGACCACAATAATAATAGTTACTAAAGTTTTGAACTCCAGGAACTTCCTAAAAATCAGTATTAAGTACAATTGAGGATATTTAAGCTTAAGAAAATATTTAAAAACTTTAATGTGATTACACAAAAACAGATTTTTAAGTATACGTTCTATTTCAACTAAGCTGGACATGTTGACATGCAGACTGATAAAGAGCACAGCTGAAGTAGCCATTTGTCTCTTGTCCCATTGTTCACGCTCTTTATGCCTGCGTGCTTCATGTGTGCATGTTTTAGACTGAGCAGCCTCTACTGTTGGGAAGGAGCGCTCTGTATAGTTCAGTATGCAAGTCGAGCCTTCCTAGGTCCGTCCATCTGTCTGCTCACCTGTGCCATAGACGTGATCTTGTGTCAGGTGTCGGGCACTGTGCCGGGACTCAGCACACAGAGAACAATAGAGCTGTTTGAACTTTGGCTCCGGAATGTACGGTTTTGGTGCAGGAAGCCATAAGCTGATCATCTTAAAATAGTATGGTATGATCATTCCCGAAGCACGCCCAAGGTTTCATGAGGCCGTAGAGGGAGCCTAACTGGTGGTGGGGGTAGAAGTTGGTAAAGAGTATGCTCACCTCTCTTTCCATGCTGTTTGTTCTGCCCTCATCCACACCCCTCCCCCCCCCCCCCCCACACACACACACAAATGACAAGCACCAGTGTTTATTGAGAGCTGCCTTTAGGGCGCAAGGGCTCTGGAAAGGCTTGGGTTGGTTGCATTGGCAGCGCACCTTCTGTAAAGAGGCGCCCTGTGCTTGAGGGACAATGTGGGCGCCTCTGTCCGTCCCTCGTGCCGCGTCCCTCCCCCTTTCCTTCACCTTCCTCTCCCAGGGCCTTTTGGTATTATTTGTGAGTCCAATTTTAGTGTTCTGGCACTGGCCACATTTGAAATATGTCGGGGCTCAGTTTCAAGTGGGATCGGACACGTTTCCCTGTGCGTTGCGCCATAAAGGTGAGATGGGACGCGTGTACCCAAGTGTAAGTGAACGTGCGAGCACATGTGCCTGGAGTTGTGCGGGATTTGTTTTTACTCTCATTATGAACACTTTTTTTTTTTTTTTGTCAGAGGTAAAAGCTAAATGAGTGACTAAAGAAAAACGTTGGGGGTGTGGTACACGACTCCGTTACCTGAGGGACGGCTGTATGTACGTCTGGGTGTGGTACATGGGTCAGTTACCTGAGGGACGGCCATACATACGTCGGGGTGTGATATACGGGCCTGAGGGACGCTGTAAGTCGGGGTGTGGTACACAGGTCCGTTACCTAAGGGATGGCTGTACAAGGGGGATGTGGTACACGGGCCGTTACCTGAGGAAAGGCCCCACGTGAGCCCTCCGAGTAGTCCTTTTAAGGAGATCGATGACACCTGAACTTTGTCTAAAGCGTTTTGAGCAGTTTTGAGATTTTTAAAATGTCTCCTGGTACCCACGTGCAGGTGAGCAGTTGCATTTATTAGTAAAGGAGTGGAGAAAACAGTTGTTGTGTGCTATTTCAGGAGGCCCCTAAATAAAGTGACGTGCTCTAGTAACTGCTGTAGGAGGGAATTCTTACTACCCCGCACGCTGCTTTTGGTCCTTAATTTGTTAGATTTGGATAAATCTAAGCAGGCATTTTTCAGTTGTTAGGTAGGTTTATGTGGTGTAGTTTTCCCATTTTATGTGAGAATTTTTACAATGATAATGTTAAAAGGTATATAAGTCCCATTTTACATAACAGAGCCTGTACTGCAACACAGATTTTCTAACATTGTACCATACTTATTTTATTGAAAGACTAGAGGTGATTTGTGAGAGTTGGTTCTCTTGAGAGAAAATTATATGCATTTGGTCCTCTTAGTAAATTAAGTGAAAGTTGCCCCTAAAATGTGAGTTTATAATTTAAATTGTCATTGCCTCTGTCATTTACAGTGAAGTTAGCGCTTTGTTCCTGTAGCATAACCATTGTTACCGCACTTAAATAAAAAATATGCTGGATATGCCAAAGTTTTTAATTCATGTATACTTTATAATCCCATTTTCTAAGGGCATTTGGATAGTAAAATATGGTCTGTTGAGTGAGAAGTATTCTACTTCTTGAGGTTTACGAAATTGAATACGCCACTATTTTCTAAATCCCCAAGTCTTCTTTGTAAAGTAAATTTTAAAATAAATTACATAGTATGCCTGAGTTTAAAGTCCTTTCCTTTTGCTTTCTTGGGAGAAATGTTCTAGATAAAAACCATCTAATTAGTTTACCATGAGTGGTTTCTATACTGCCACATAGTTGGCATTTTCTTTAGGTCAGGGTTGTCTGTATCACTGTCTGAGATGGTGGGAAACTGCTGAACCCACGCTTTTGGGTAAGGGTATCAGAAGTGTGATGTCACTGCACGGGACCATCAGCACCTGTCATGCTCCCCCAGGCTCCCGTAGTGGGGGCACATGGAGATCACTGTGCCCTCTGATCATCTCTGGTTCTTCCCCGGTTCTCTCTCCGGAAGCCTTATGTCGCCCCTTCCCTTGTATCGGAACTCTATTCTCTTCTCTCAGGGGCCATTCTTTTCAGCTTTACCTTCATCCTTCCAAATGGTGAGCTGTTTCCAGGACAAGAGAGGACACTTGGTCCCTCACCCATGTTGGTTACAGTGATAGAGTCCTCTCGGAAAGGAGGAGCACAGCCGTGACAACATGTGATTGTTGTCTACCTAGAATTTTAGACTTTGTTCATCTCAAAGGTGACATTACTGTTTTGCTTCTGGAACCTGTACTTTTTTAAATTTTTTCTACTAAAATTCATCTATCAAATCTTAAAAAATAGTTACTGGTATTCTAATGGTGCCAGGCATTTAGTAGATGCTGTGGTCTGAATGGCATCCTTCCAAAATTCAAATTTTTAAGCCCTAATCCCCAGTGTGACTGTAGTTCTGGATACAGGATCTATAAAGAGTTAATTTAAGATTAAGTAAAGTCCTAAGGGTGGGGCCCTGATAGGATGGAATTAGTGACCTTGCAGGGGGAGGCACCAGACAGCTTGTGGTCTTCCTTCCCTCCCTCTTCTCCCTCCCTCCCCCTTCCTCCTTCTGTCTATCAGTCTTGTCCCCACCCCTATATGAGGATTCTGTGAGAAGGGAGCCATCGACAAGTCGGACCGAGACTTTTTGCCAGAATCTGACCATGCTTGTCCCTGCTCTTGGAATTGCCTCCAGAACTATGACAAAAGAACGGTCTGTTGTTTAAGCTGCCCAGTCTATGGTACATATTTTGTTAACAGCATTCGGAGCTGGCTGAGACCATAGACAATTGTCATAAGTGCTATTTGGTGCTGGAACCAGCTTGCCCTCCTTGAATCAGTTTGTTGATCAACTCCCCAGAAGAAAACAGCTGGTGTTGCATGTAGTGAGGTAACTTATTGCAAAGATCAACCGTCCTGTGTTGGTTTGGTTTTCCTGTACGGACTGTTTACTGGCTATTCTGGAACTCAGGACTGAATTTTTCTGTGATTGTGTATGTATATCATGTACAGACAAGTGCACACATCTCAAGTGTACAAATTGATGACTTTTCATAAAATGAATGTACCCATGTCGTCAGCATCAGGATCAGGAATACAGTACCAGAAACCTTCTCTTGCTTCTTTCAGCCATCAACAGAGCCCCCCCCTCCCTGCCCCCCATCGGCCATGGAAGACAACTATTACAGCTAACTTGTCATTCAACAGTTGTGATGTAGGCTGTTTCTTCCATATGGTGTTTCTGATTTGAATCTAATCTTCAACTTGACCCTGATTTCTGCCCCTGTTTTTGTTTTTCAGTTTTTTCTTTCATTCCAGCTTCTTTCGTTATTGTTGGCCTTTAACCTGTTACCAGTCTAGTCCTATTCCATACCCCCTCCCCAGTTTCTTCATTGCGTTGTGGAGAGAAAAGACTATTTTACAGATTTGGGAAATACATTTCATAAGCCGCTATAAATAAATAAAAATGCCTGTATCAGCTTTATTTTGTAAATCCTGAAATTCAAGCTTCAAAGTAGAGTTTGTGGTTTAATTTGCTTATGTTTTAGCTTGGTATGCACATAGACCTCTGTGGGGTGCCGTTTCAGCTACCATTATTATAGTGAAAATATCTATAAAGGAGACATGCCTGTGAATATTCCATTTTTGAATGCTTCTCTAATGAGGTATTAGATCAGAGGTGGCATTACATTTTGGAGGGGCTGCTGATTAAATGCAGTTTGCATATTATTACATTGCCTTTTCAGTTGACATCAACTTTCTGGTGTGATACCAGCTCAGTGTCCAGGATTCTTAGCTCCGAGTTTGGATGTAAAACGGGAAGGCTGCTTGTGTCTTATTTGCACCTGGGTTGGTGTTTCTTACTAAATACATCTTTACACCTTCTGTAAAGAGGCGCCCTGTGCTTGAGGGACAATGTGGGCGCCTCTGTCCGTCCCTCGTGCCGCGTCCCTCCCCCTTTCCTTCACCTTCCTCTCCCAGGGCCTTTTGGTATTATTTGTGAGTCCAATTTTAGTGTTCTGGCACTGGCCACATTTGAAATATGTCGGGGCTCAGTTTCAAGTGGGATCGGACACGTTTCCCTGTGCGTTGCGCCATAAAGGTGAGATGGGACGCGTGTACCCAAGTGTAAGTGAACGTGCGAGCACATGTGCCTGGAGTTGTGCGGGATTTGATTCTCAATGGCAGTTACCGAAAATGTATAATTTAATAGGCAACTCCTTCATCATCTTTTATACAACAGTTCAAGAATACTCAAATTTGTGAGATAGACATGTATTACTCATATCTTAAGCTTATAAATACATTGCAGTTTTATCAATGTCTTCTTTATGGATATTTTATTGATTTTTAAATTTTAGTTTTTATTTTATTGATTTTTAATAAAGTAATAAATATTCTGCCTGAAATGGAAAAAGGCTAAATAAGAGTAGATTTTTTTTTGAAAATCTAACATGAGATCAATTTATTTTTGATTTACATTGTTTTCAATGCACATAAATGAGTTTTATATATTGGTAAAATGGTTTATCAGTGAAAAGTAGAATGGCATATACACATATTTCTTTATATATAGATATATCTCATTTGCATATAAACAAATGTGTTCTGCATGCACCTGTACATACACGCACATATACTTGCGCGCGCACACACATACACACACACACACACAGACATACGTAGATACGTGAGTGTGCATAGTATAGGAGTTGGCCTTACTTGGTTGCTACTGGCATTGATTTTTAGAGAATATGATAATGGTTTTAGTAATAAAATCATCACTGAGTTATGTTACCATGACCTGTCCTGCTGGTAAGTGATGTACTAACAAATATCCACAAGGTGCCTCTAAACATACATTTATGTTGATTAATTAATCAGTTAATATCGTTAATAATGTCAACATGCCCGGTTTCTTTAGGCCTTTGAAATGATTTTGTTTTTATTGGAATGGAAAAGGAGCTCTTTTATATAGCCATCTACCCAATCAGGATATTGCTGTTAATAGGATGTGATTTTGTAAAATTATAATTGGGAGAACGAAATGCAAAAGGAGTTCTTTTTTGTAGTCCTGAGTATGGCTGTAACTTTCAGTGGTGCTGAGCACAACACAGACCTGGGTTCATGGCCAGAGGGACCCAAAGAAAGTTGTTGATAATTTTATGTTGGCTGACCACCTCTGGAAGTTTGCAGGTCCATGAAACGTCCCTCTCAAAACGCTCAATGTCCCGTTCTGTAAAATGCGTTTTGAAACAGTGTTGGCATTGCCACCAGTATACGGACATGACCACCCTTTGTGAAGCGTAAGTTTGCATTTTCTTGCTTAAATTGCCGTGCTCTTTGCATTAACAGCTTTAGCCTAACGTCTCCACGCCTTAGACCCTGCACTAAGAGTTTTGTTTTCTGGGAGAAAGTGGAGGAAAGGGATGGGTGTTGGCAGGGAGGGCCCTGTGCAGTTGCAGGTACACTCCTCCTGTAATTTGTCGCGTCTTTGATCTTAGTAACCAACGTGGTAGAAATGTGCCTTTCCGATGGCAGACCTTTTGCTTTTCATAGAGATTCTTTTTCTCCTTAGCTCACACAGACTGCCGTACTAGGTTAGAAGACCGACCCTTCCCTACTTGCATTTTAATACCACCTAAATATCATTGCATTGAATGTCAAATACACTTTGATCAAGTTATGCCATGCTGAGTTAGTTTCTCAGGAGGTTTATAGAGGATTGATAAATAATGTTATGTTTAAGGTGTTTTGAGAATTCTTTTTGTTTTGTTTTGTTTTGTTTTGTTTTTTGTAAACTCAGAGAGTCCAACTTGTCAGGAAAGTACCCTTGATTAAGCCCAGGGAGGATTGATTGATTTCTGCCCTGCTCTGTTAGAAGTGGACGAGTGGAGTCTGTTGAGAGAGCTGGAGGCTGCCTGTGGCATCATGGGGACGGAAGGCTCTGGGGCAGTGCCTGAGCCACTTACTTGCCACCTCTGACTGAGTCGGATAGGATGCCCTTTGGAAATGCAGCAGAAAGTGCTCAGTTGCCCAGATGCTATTTATTCTATGATAGAACTTAAGATTTATTATATGCCTTAAAACAACTTCAGATGGAGTCTATGAATATCCTAGTTAAAATGTCTCATGCTTATATCCCACATCTGTAGTCTTACGGATGTATATTTGTAGATTAAAGATGGTATTTTTGAATGTAGGTTAATTTTTTTTCATTTAGCTTTTGCTCTATTTTGAATATGGTTTATTTTATGGGGAAAAACCATACTAGTGTAGCAAAAGTCAGATTTCATTTTTGTTGGTGAAATTGTATTTTTGTCCTTTATTAGTGATTAAATAAGATAGGGATATATTTAAAAATTAATAGCTTGTGTCTTGTAAATAGAAAGAAAACAAACACTGGACATTTTTGACAATATGAAAATTAAAAAAAATAGGTTAAGTAAGGTCTTGATGTGAGATGTGAACTTTCTTTTGCAGGTGAGAAGAAACTCTATGCATATAAAACACAAAACTGTACTTACTATTTATAGATGAAAGAGTAGTTTATATTGTATCTCTTGGACTCTATTTGCACTGACTTGTCTATGAGCCAGTGTCCTTGTCAGCTACTAAAGATCATTTTCTTGCTTGCTTTTCCCAGCTAACAATTAGGGCTAATGTAGACCGGAGTGTCGAATTCTGTGTGTGTCTCCATATCTTCCTGCCTGTTCAGTGGCCTCAAGTACACATCTCTCCATGCCTGTGGCTGATCATGGATGCTTTGGATTATGATGTTGGGTGGTTATGTGTTTTAAGACAAATTAGGTAAAATGAATTCCAATCCAGGAATTCTTTAATATCAGATCATTATAGAATTATCATTTTTACAGGATTTATTTGTGGGCTTGAAAGATTTATTTGAAAGATTGATAACATCTTCTGTATTGCTGCCTTGTCTTCCTCCAAGCTTTCACTTTTGTTTTGGAGACATCCTAGGAATTACCTTGATTGTTTTCTTCGTGAAGACGGTGATTTGCTCCTGGTTGTGCAGATATCTGTAATAAATTCTTAAAGTTAACTGTAAACGACCCCCACGGCTTTCAGCCCTGGCAGGGGAGATGATCCATGTTCCCTGCATCTGGTCAAGCCAGAGTTCTGTATATCATGTAT
This sequence comes from Panthera uncia, assembly GCF_023721935.1. Classification (NCBI taxonomy): domain Eukaryota; kingdom Metazoa; phylum Chordata; class Mammalia; order Carnivora; family Felidae; genus Panthera; species Panthera uncia. Next base: position 4,361,369 of record NW_026057586.1, on the reverse strand, counting down.
TGATTGGAATGTTCATTTGTTCCTTTGTTTATCCATCTCTTCAGCACGTGTTTACTTAGTGCCTGACGTGTGCTTGGTGTGGGGTTCAGCTGTGAACAGAGCCAGCCGTGTGTCTGCTCTGATGGAGCCCCCTCATCTTTTGGAGGGTCAAAATCAACACGACCCAAGACCACGTAAGGGGGAGTGTTCCGAAGTAGTGTCACCTCTTTGGAGAAGCAGAAATCAGGGAACAGGATTGAGAGTGGGGACGGGTGGGCATGGTAATTTTATTTCAGATGAGGTGACTACTGAGTCTGGTCCCTGCAAGGCCTACAGGGGCAGTGGGGGGCGGGGAGGAGGCCCTCTGGCACATGCACCTGGCCTTCACTTGTAGCCTCCAGCTGTGCAGGCAGATTGTGTTGACAAGTTTAGTGTCTTCCCCCCAAACCATGCTGTGGATTCCACGAAGACAGAGACAGTACTTGTTCTCTTTACTCAGTACGCTTCTAACACTTAAGAGTGAGTTCCTGGGAAATAGTGTCTAATAAGTGGATTTTAGGTACCTTAAAATACCTCAGTATTTTAAGAAGTCAGGGGGTCGTTGGCTTTTTTGAGGAAGACTTCTCATCCTTTTAAAACCATATGGTGCCCTTTTTGTAGTGGTCTGATGCGTTTACACACTTAACGTGACCTTCTCTGCCTGGAATGGCTGCCTTCTGGGGGGTGGGCGGAGCCTGCTTTGGTGTGTGTGTGTGTGTGTGTGTGTGTGTGTGTGTGTGTGTCTCCCGCACCTGGTGCCATGCTGCCCGTGTGACGCATTCCATCATACTTCATCACTGCTTCAATGATGCAGATTGTCACAGCAAGCTAAATGAGTGTCCAAAACCAGCCTGAGTTCAGGTTCATTGGGAAAAACGTTTCTAGTAAAACATGTTTAAATGTGGATACTACATCCACTTTTACTGGCACCATCTCTGTTCTTTCTAACTTTGAACAATTTTCTTATTTCTCAAATTACTGTTGTGCATGATGTTACCTAAAAAAGGCATGAAGGTTTCATCATGGTGAAAGAAATAATAGAAACAAATTCAAAATTCCCAAACTAGTGCTGTTTTTTTGATAAAATTTTTATAAGTATGTTTAAAGATGGAGTTATCGTTTTTAGTAATCTGGCACGAAAAATCAGTTTAAATTGATATGCCAACATATGACTAATAAAAGGAAACAGTGACTTACGCTGGCTTTTAACAGATGGTTGTTTTACCGATTATAGAGGCCTTTGTGGGCATTGCGTCCTATGGCACACGGGCATAGAGGGATTCGTTTCTGATTTTCTAGTAATCCCATAGTTATTGTGCGCTGTGGTTTGACAATCTTGCTTCAGAATTGCTTTTTATCTCTGTTTTAAAGCCTGTTTCTAACCTAATTGTGACTTCTGCTTGTAACTGTTGTGGTTTTAAGTAAATGAGGGGCGCCTGGGTGGCTCAGTCGGTTAAGCGACCTGCTTCGGCTCAGGTCACGATCTCACAGTTCGTGGGTTCGAGCCCCGCGTCGGGCTCTGTGCTGACAGCTCGGAGCCCGGAGCCTGTTTCAGATTCTGTGTCTCCCTCTCTCTCTGCCCCTCTCCCCACTTGCACTCTGCCTCTCTCTGTCTCTGTCTCTCTCAAAAGTAAATAAACGTTGAAAAAAAATGTAAGCGAAGGAGAAGCATGTTGCTTCAGGTGTATTCCTAGGCCTGGTAAAGAATCAAGAATTGTGGCCCATCAGCCTTCTGCCTGCTGACCTTTTTCTTTTGGGGCCCCCTGATCAGTTTTGAAAGGGAGAGCTGGTCACAGCCCTTTCTGGGGGAGCCTGCCTGGTGTGATGGCAGGTTCAGATCAAGCCCAGAAGTGTCTTCTCGTCCTTCGTTCGCATGTTCTGCCAGCTTGCTGTATGGCTGCCACAGCAGTAACCCCACACGCGGCTTGATTGGTGAGGATTTACATGTGTGCTAATTAGAGTGGAATAAATGAGTGGCTGTTTGCTGCATTGCCATAAAGGGTGCCCAGATGTACACACTACATGAACATAATGTGCCCAGGCATAGCACATCAAAGTTTGTCAGCTGCATTACCTCAGCAGGCTCGGGGCCTGTCGCAGAGAATTTGCTGACCGGCGTCCCCTATGATTTAGTGTCTTACTTGGTGAAAGTGAAAGACCTCAAAATCAAGTCTTGGCAACAGAATGTTTGATCCTTTAGGAAAATAACAAAATATGCTTAAGCTTAACTGGGAATAATGAAGAGATGACCTTAAGCAACGTATATTCAAAAGATGACTTATCGTATTTTGAAATATTTTCCAGGAAAACACATAAAATATCAAGTAAATTGGCATAATTGAACAAATTGAATTTTTGAAAATTGTATAAACATCAGTCTTTTAGGTTGAATCAAGCTATGTTAAAATCACCCATGCATAGATCTGATGAAAGATGTAGCATGGAATGATTTCATTTAAATTTCAAAAACGCACTCTTCTAGAACTTAAACATCACTGGGCATAAAATGTCTCTGTATGTGTTTATAAATCTGTGATGTATCTTCTTTGTAAGTGTACAATTAATACGCAAAGTCCGCCATGTTGCGTTTATGCACAAAATCTGTAATATCTGATTACTTTGACAAGTAATTTTGTAGTTACATGTTCATGATATTGATAATGTATTAATGTACAATGATTAAATGGTTAAGCTGCCACATTAAAGTTATGAGCAGGAACATTTATCCAGCACAGCGAGGCAGGAACAAAGCCTGTCCGTTTACAGATGGCGTTATTCAATCTCTGTGTCACTCTCAGATGTTAGCCCGAGAGCATTGATTCTTAGCTTTGATACTGGGCTGCACCCGGATGACCCAATACAGTTCAGTGATAAGGTTAAGTTAATTACCGGATCTGGGCTTTGCAGCTTCCGCATGATTACTGCCGAGAAAGATTGTGATGCCTTTTGCTTTAATTAAGCAAAAGGGAATGAACAGATATAATTGGGTTTTGAAATAATCCTGTCACTATCAACAAGCCTTCTGCCTTTCCTCCAACTTTGTTATATGTACTTCTAGAGGCAAAAATTCTGAGGAGGGCATGAAGTTTCTCCACTATTGTCTGCATTGAAACGTTACTCTATTAACATTAATGGAGACATATGGACAGTTCAAATAGTGTATCTTAAAAGAATTTCGACCTCAAAGTCTGTTTGTAACTTCTGTTCAAAAAGATAATTATTTTGCTGATTCATATAAAGACACTAAAAATGTAACTGTCATTGAAATTTTGTGCTTTCACATTTGGTGATATTTTTCAGTCAGTTTTTAATGAGGACAGGTAAATTTTAACTTCAAAAAGTTTACTGCAGTATTTAAGCTTCCAGGGCTTTTGCACATAATCTCTGTTGATTTGATTAGTCCTGCAGAGTTTACACAGAATTAGTAGGAAAGTAAAAAGAAAAAACTGCTATAAAATTTTCATTTTTTCCTCATGTAGGAGTATTGATTCTCGTTTTAATACTCTCTTTAAAATTCTGATTAATTTAGATTTCTCTTATTGTTTGAGTAGAAGTGTATAATTACACAGTTTCGTCATGTATTTTTTTCTAATGAGCATCTCTAAAATATGTGCCTCGTGTAGTCTCGGGAAATGTTGTGATGCTTTTACTGAATTTAGGTTTTTTCCCCCTCTATCCTTAATGGGTACCGTTCATCTTCCCACAGCCATTCCAGTGTTGTGAGTACAGTCCTCGTGGGCTGACGCAGGGCGCGTGCATTGTGGGATTGTCCACGTCGCCTCTTTTCTCTGGGTGTCATTGAAAAATGTGAGCAGTATTTCTCTCAGTGTACCTCACAGTGATGCCAGAGTCCAATGAGGTTATAAGAATACATCTTAAGCAGGAAAGAGCTATAAGTTTTAGTAGTTTAGTCTTATTACCTGGTACTTATTCACTGATGTTCACTAGGTTTAAGTTGACAAAGTGAGTTAATCATTGTCTTTGACCTTCACCCTGTGCATTTTAAGTAAATAGGTGAACCTGAGTGGGGAATGGAAAAACAGTCTCTGCAAACAAAGGTTAGAGCAGTCACACTTAGTCTACGCATGAAGTCATAGTTACAGATAGAATGTGACTGATTCTTCATTTTGCTATCTGATTGTAAAGAGTCTTTTAAAGTCAGATACTTTATTTTTATGTTATAAAAATATTATACTATTATTACTAGTATGCTGTTATATACTATTATAAAGTAAGATAGTTTTTCTAATGTCCAATTGAGACAACGTTTTAAAATAAATGAATGGTCTCTGTTCTCCATGGACCTGGTTTCATGAGGAGTGGGTGTGAAACTTCCAAATTAAGTTTAAGTTTTAATTAGTATCCACTTAAAAAAATTTTTTTTAATATTTATTTATTTTTGAGAGAGAGAGAGAGAGAGAGAGAGAGAGAAAGAGAGCGTGAGCAGGGGAAGGGCAGAGAGAGAGGACACACAGAATCCAAAGCAGGCTCCAGGCTCTGAGCTGTCAGCACAGAGCCCGACGTGGGGCTCAAACCCACGAGCTGTGGGATCATGACCTGAGCCAAAGTCGGACACCCAACTGACTGAGCCACCCAGGTGCCCCTAGTTAGTATCCACTCTTAATCTGGGTTGTTTTGGTTTGTAGAATGATGCGACTGTCTTTCCCCCTGCTCCCCCAAGACAGATGATGGCCACGTTGCAATCCCTGGAACCTGTGACTGGATTCTGTTACTTGGCAATGGGGAATGAAAGTTTCAGTGGAACTCATGGTTGCTGTTAGTTTACCTTAAAGTGGGGAGAGTATAGTGGATTTGGGGTGAGCCCAGTGTAGTCACAGGGGTCCTTACATGTGGGGGTGCCCTGACGAGGAGGTCACAGTGATAGAATGTGGGAAGCACTCCCCCACCATTGCTGGCTTTGTAGATGGAAGAAGGGGCCCTGAGCTAACAAGTGTGGGTGGGACAAGAACAGGGATCCTTCCCTAGAACTCCCAGAAAGGGTTCTTCAGAAGTGTAGATCTGGGAGATAATACATTTGTATTATTTTGAGCCACTAAATTTGTTGTAATTTGTTACAGCAGCCCTAATGCATTTATTTATACTCCAAAGCAAAGTTATCCATTAAGATTTTACTTATTTATTTACTTATTTATAAAGTTTATTTATTTTTATTAAAAAGATTTTTTTTTAATGTTTATTTATTTTTGAGAGACAGAGAGAGACAGAGCATGAGCATGGGAGGGGCAGAGAGAGGAGGAGACACAGAATCCGAAGCAGACTCCAGGCTCTGAGCCGTCAGCACAGAGCCCGACGTGGGGCTCGAACCCACAAGCTGTGAGATCATGACCTGAGCCAAAGTTGGACACCCAACCGACTTAGCCACCCAGGCGCCCCAAGTTTGTTTCTTCGTTTGTTTATTATTTATTTATTTTTTAATGTTTATTTTTGAGAAAAAGGGTAGACAGAGCATGAGTGGGGGAGAGGCAGAGAGAGAGGGAAACACAGAATCCAAAGCAGGCTCCGGGCTCCGAGCTGTCAGCACAGAGCCTGACATGGGGCTTGAACCCACGAACCGTGAGATCATGACCTGAGCCAAAGTCGGACACTTAACCGACTAGCCACCCAGGCGCCCCAGGTTTATTTTTAAAGTCTGTTTATTTGAGAGAGAGAGGATGTGCACATGCACACATGAGCAGGGGAGGGTCAGAGAGAGAGGGAGAGAGAATCCCAAGCAGGCTCTGTGCTGTCAGTGCAGGGCCAGAAGTGGGGCTCAAGCTCACGGACCATGAGATCATGACCTGAGCCAAAATCAAGAGCCAGATGCTTAACTGACTGTGGCACCCAGGAGGCCCTCCGTGAAGATTTATTTAAAAGTAAAACATTTTATTAATGTTTAGTTATTCTAATTTTAATTGTAAACTTGAGGAGAAGTTTAATTGTAAACTTAAGGTGTGTGATTTGGCCCCACATGCATTAGACATGTGATGTGTCTCGACCGTTTCGTGGCTCCTGTTCTGTGGCCTTGTGTTGGACACCTTTAAAATGTGCTTATGAGGGAGGTAATGTAGTTACAGTTAGAAGTCTTGGGTTCATGTTCCAGCTTGTACATCTTAGTTACAGGAAAATGCCCTTAGTTTCTTCACGTCAGAGTGGGGAAATGATGTGTGTTTAAGTGTTTGATGGGATAATATATGTGTATGTGGCTTCGAAACTATAAAATGCTGTGTCTGCACACACCGTTACTCAGTTTTCCGTCTTCCGTCGTAGCCTTAGCACGGGAAACGGGAGAGTCCTGCATGGCAGTGGTCAGGAAATGCGGGTTCTCTGTCTCCGGTCCCGTGGAGCTGGCATGACTTACCTTGCTGCCGTGTTGGTTGCCTTTACTTGAAAAACCAGAGAGGTGCTCCCTTCCTTCCCTTTGGTCTGATTTGTATGACGGACTCAGAAGTGAGAGTGCAGCTGTTGATTTGCATTTTCCCAGAAGTAATTTGCTACTTTTCTTTTTCGTGCTTGTCAAACATTTTAAGTTTAAAGGAAGTGATTATTTTCCATGTATACAAGTTCCTGAAATGCTTTATCTTCCAACGAGCTCAGTGAATTTAAAATTAATAAAGTTATTGAGCAGTGGCTGTACTGGGCACAAAAAGTGATCCATCCCGGTCCGCGCCCTTGTGGTCCTCAGTGACACCAGCAGCCAGTCCCAAGGTCCTGGCACTGACAGAGCACGTATCGGGGCCAGTAACTGGCTTGGCCTGGGCAAGTCGCGGACAATATCATAGACACGCTGAACACACATGGGAGCTTCCTGTGTGCAGGCAGGAAGCAAAGAAGGCAGCAGGTTGGAAGGCTCGGCTGTGTGAGAACCAGTCAGCAGCTTAGCGTGTGCGGCCCGAAGGACGGAGAAGCACCAAGACGGAGACTTTGTCAGGGGCTCCGGTGACACAGCCTGCGTGTGGTGTGTGTTTTACTCGGTATTTCTCCTTCCAGTCGTGGTGAAGCCATCAGAGGTGTCTTATCTCCCACCCCCGGGGGTCTGTATGTGAGGAGCCCCCCTGACTGGCCCTGGGGGCCGTTGTGTACACGAAGCCTGCCTCGCTACCGTGGGGGCGGTTCTGTCCGCGAGAAGTCCGCCTGCTGACCGTGGGGGCTGTTGGAGGGGTTGCCCCTCTGGGGCCAACGCCAGAGGCTGGAGTTGAAGGCACCGTAGGAGGCAGCAGGGATAGAGTACGGGGACGGAGCCGAGGTGCACGTTTGACGTGGTACGTGTTTGCCATGCTTGAGCGCCCAACCCACGGAAGAGGGGGATGAGGGAGCACCGAGAAGAACCCAGAGGACGCACTGGGAGCGGAGGGCCGCGGACTAGCTCCACCGAGGCAGGCTTCGGAGAGGAGAGCAGGACGGATTTGTTTCTGGCTCTGTTGCGTGTTGAGGTTCGTCCACGAAGAGGTTGGAGGTGGGGAGAAGGGTCGGAACGGAGACGCGGGCAGGAGTGACTCCCCGAGACCACTGAGGGGGTTCAGGGCCGAGAGCCGGGCATGTGGAAACACGCACCTGGGCCCCAGCAGGTTCCTGCCTGGTACGTGGCCGACGTGACGTCTGAAACGTCTGTCGTTCCCTCCGAAGCAGTGGGGATTAGAACGCGGAGGGCCTCGCGTTTGCTGTCTTGATGGCTGCGTGTGCACGGCCGGTGCCGTTTCTCGTCTCATGCAGCCAGTCTTTGCGTTGGTGATCTCGAGCGCACCTGCCGGTGTAAAGTCCGCGTCTCGTATTTTATTCCAGAGCAGGAAAAAAAAACACGCGAGGGATTTGAAATACGATCTCCCAGATTCTCAAAATTCTAGGCCTTTTTATTGAAGTAAGTCTTGAATATATATTGAATTAACACCCTCACAGACCCCTTCAGATCAGGAACCGACATGAGGGCAGTGCTCGTTAAAAAAAAATCAATCCCGTTATTTATTTGTTAAGAGTCCTGAGAAAAGCTTACCAGATTTTAACTAATGTGCCATTTTTATATAATGTGGTGAAAATGTACATTACGTGAACATTATTATGTGATTAAAACATAACCTAAGCTAAATTTTAAGGCAGTAACTAATAATTTAACTATTTTTAACTCTTAGCTGTTTTTCAGACACCCTCCTCCGGTAAGCAAATTTGACCTAGGCATTTGGGAAACGTGGCTCAGGCTGTTTTGTCCTGATACATTAACATTCACCATGAAATAACTCTTTGGGCTTTAATGTGGGGGATGTTTACTAAAAGAGAAATGTCCTCCTGCTCTCTGTCTTTTAATGAATAAAACAAAACATAATAGCTCCCAAATTTTGTCGCATTTATACGAAGATACTGTGTTACGGGGAATAGCTTATGTTTTAACAATGCATGACGCCCCACTGTTTTATTACTGTTGGGTGTATGACAGTGACGGGCATTGCAAATATTTTAAATTCAGAACAATTTACACCTTGCAGATAAATTATTGCGCAATAGCCATTTCTTTTAAGTGACAGTTATAGGACTTATCCTTTGAGTGCTATGTTTAGCATAATATAGCAGAAGAAAAAGTAATGATCAAAAGACTAAGGTTGGTATGTGACATTTCCTAAAAGGCTTGAAATACCTTGGCATTGTATATTAACATTCAGAAAACACAGTCATGCCTCCACACATTAAGCTGCTTATGTATTTCAGCTGAGGCGGTGGTTTTTACTTTTGGACATATTTTAGAAAATCGATTTGAAAAGTTAACTTTCTTACACCAACTGACGCCTTTAAAAGAGTTTGATTAGTTTATTGTAAGAATATTTTCTTGCCTCTTTTTAATAAGATAGGATAATCATAAGCAGTAGCTTCATTTATTGTTGGAAAAAGTGTAATTGCAAAAATTAACTTGTCATACACCACAGCTCAGCAAAGTAACTTTCTTATAAGTCCATGGTCACAGTATGTTTTTGCAATTCAGCATCTGGCTCTGTGGGATACTGATGGCTTCTATGAAGAAAAGTACCAGGGTGAGCAATTAAATGCAAAATGACAGCATAAAATATGATCATTATGGTTATACAAAAGACACATTTATGAATTTTGCAGATAACTGTCATTTTTCTACTCATATTTTCCCCTTCTTTGTTAGCTTAATAATTTTAGTACAATTTATTTTTTCTTTTACAAAGTGAATAGCACCATTTTTATTACCGTGGCGCTTGTTTATATGTCTGTTTTGTTCGTCAGCTGTGAAGATTAATGATAACTCTTTCACTGTCTTTTGACACAATACTTTCAACTTTATTTCAGAATTGAAGAATTTAACACAATTACATAGCAATTGTATTATAAGAGTAAAATTTCTTAGGATTGTTGAGTATTTTTTTATATGCAGTTTGAATAGTATTCACCCCCTGGAAATAGGTTTGCCAGTAGTTCCCTCATGGTATGAGGTAGTGTTTTGAAGTAGTTTTTACAGGATCCCCTCTTTCATTTGGTGGGGGGGGTAAAACAGTGTTGACATCGGGAGTCGTGTGGATGTGTGGAAAACCGGAATTTCCTTTGCTTTTACTTGCAATACAGGGAAACCACTGGCCATTGGCAAGAGGGGTCACTCTTGCAGGCAAAGCTCCCTTGTGACCCTGGAGCGCCCCGTTGTGACCCCTGGCTGCTCCCCTGCAGCCCTGCCCCCCTTTCCAGCGATACGTCTCACTCTCCTTCATACAAAGATCTACCTGTTAACTAGCTGCCTTTACCATTGATGCCTGGGACCCTTTTCTCTCATTTTCTTTTACTTCCATAGTACCCCTATTTCCCGGATGTTTTTTTTTTTTTTTTAATCATTTGGTTACATTCAGCCTGAACTTGAAGGTGTATGGTTCAAACCCTACCCTTTCTGTGAAGACTTTGCTAGTCTCTGCAGTCAATGGGAACTTCTTTCTTTGTGGTCCTGTTATATTTTGTGTGTTTATTATTGTTATTATCAAACTGTGCTTTGCAGACAGAACATAGCTTGTGGTTTTTTTCATTCATTAAAAAAAAAAAAAAATTCCGTGTTTATCGAACTCCTGCTCCATGCTGGGTATCGTGCTGGACTCTGGGATATTGTGGTGAAAGTTTATTTCTTCTGCTCCAGACGGTCACGTCGTCTGGTCAGAGGCAGTGTAGTCAGCACCGTGGTGGGGGGACTGGGCGTATGGGAATGCCTAGCAGAGCACCTCTCCCGCCTATGGCTCTTCAGCGTGGAGGCTTGGAGGAGGCAGCACAGCCGAGACCCAGGACAGGGGAGCACAGCCACGGAGCACGTGGGCCTCCTCTACCAGCACACTGAGTACACCACTTGGCTAAGGGACCAGAATCCTTGAGGACTTACCTCTCACAGCCCCTCTCTCTCTCTCTCTCTCTCTCTCTCTCTCTCTCTCTCTCTCTCTCTATTTCTTTTGCATGAGAATCTTTGAAGAATTAACTTCTTAGTTTTCGGCTGTTAGAACCTTCCCGTAACGTGATTTAATATTGCCTTAATGACTCAGCATTATTATTGTGTACATTTCCAGGTTGGGCTCTAAGAAATCATGTCCTGTGGGCATTTTGACCTGGAGAACTATGTTTTTCAACACTGAGTGATTCTTGTTTTTTTAAAAGGTTTTCTATCTGCTTTTTCTAGTTTTTCTTCCCTTTTCTAGTTTTTCCCACTTGACTCTTCTCAGTGACCTTGTCTGTTGTGGTACAAGCACTGCCCATTACTTGCCCTCAACAAGAAGGCAGGGACTCAGGCTTATCAGTATCCGGAGGGGGTGATGGGTCTGGAGAGATAACAGACTTGGCTTCAAACCGAGTACCTAAATGCAGACATTCTCTTTAAATGTATGTTTTGCTGCTCCAGGCCCTTTTGACATGTTTCTTACTTTTAGCTAAGTCTTGGTGGGGATGTTTTTGCCTTGGTGAGTTTTTGATAGCTGAGTTGTTATTTTCTCCTCCGACATGATCCAAGTCATTTTGTTTTCATTGCTCTCCTGACATGGTCTGTCTTGTTTTGTCTTGCTACGTAAATACTCTTATATGGTTTATGTTTTGAGAATTAATAGACAGGGTTTATTTTATCCATTTGTTCTTATAAGCCTTTTTTCAATGACGGTATCACAGCAGGCATTTTTTTTTTATTTTGATCAATTTTGAATAAAGTATATCAGTTTCATTCATTATTAATTTTATTTACTAATGGAATCAGGTTCATGAATGATGAGTTTAGGAATGAGTGCCACCCTGTGAATTAATTGCTGTTAATTTCGCAGTAACGCATCGCCAGGACGCTATCATGCATATATCATCGTGTGTGTATTTTAATACAGAGATATACTGTCTCTTATTAATGTCATTCTTGTCTTTACCTTTTTCTGAATTTTTATTTTTTAAGTTTATTTATTTTGAGAGAGAGAGAATGAGTGGGAGAGGGGCAGAGAGAGAGGGACAGAGAGAATCCCAAGCAGGCTACATGCTGTCCGCACAGTGTCCGATGTGGGGCTTGAACTCATGAACTGTGAGATCATGACCTGAGCTTGAAACCGAGAGTCATACAGACACTTAATTGGCTGAGCCACTCAGGTGCCCCTTGTCTTTACCTTTTAAAAACATATACATACACACATATGTGTGTGAGAGAGATTGTGTGTGTGTGTGTGTATGTGTGTGTGTGTGTGTGTGTGTGTGTGTGTGCGTGTGTACTTACATATCTTTTAGCATTTTCAAATTGGCCCAGGTGATTCTAATCAGATGTTTTTGGCAGAATTTTAGGAATGTAAAAATGCTCTATAAAAGCAGTAATTGAAATGCAGTCATTCTGTTTCATAGTGCAATTACTTATTGTGACAATTCCTATTAAGGAGGAGTCTGTTTTCATCAGCATTGCTTTGGACAGAAAGATTGTAAGTCTAGACTGTACCCTGAGTCTGTTAGGTAGTGACACTTTTTTTTTCTGCTTAAATGTTAGAGTAGCTTTGCATTCTGTGATTCTTTGGAGTACACAGACATGAAATATTCAAGGTAAATCAGAGAATAAAATTTACTTGTTTTCCATATGATAACAGGTGCTGTTTTCAGTCATAAACTGAATTATATATACAGATCTATGAGGTCATTTTTTTCTATAGTCGTAATTATATAATTTGTTTGTGTGACTTGTTTTTATAGTAAAACCTATGAGGCATTTACCTCTTACACTCAGCACAGATTAAAGGTTCAAAACAAACAAATTAAAAGAAACAAAACTAGAGCTCTTTAAAAAAGTGTAACTTGTTTACACTTACAAATTTTCCTCTGCATTTAAATTTTATTACTTACTTTTAAGCAGGTGTGTAAGGCTTATTTACTTTTAAAACCCTTGTGCATTCGTTCACTTATTCTTTCTGTTTGTTTCTTTCCTTGATGGCCTTATTGCAGAATGACTGTAGTATGGAAAGCAGCACCCATTTACAGTGCACAGTGCGATGTGTTTTGACTGTTGTCTATTCCTCCAAAAACATTGACAGAAACAAGATAAAAGAGCATTTCTGTCACCCCCAAATATCCCTGTGCCTCTTTGCAGCCCACCACCCTTTCCTGGCTGCCACAGGGAACTAGTGACCTGCTTTTTGTCACTGTAAGTTAATTTGCTATATCGTTTAGTATGGACTCTTGTGTAAGTCTTTGTGTGGACATATGTTTTCGTTTCTCAGGCGTAATTACCCTCGGAGGGAAGTGACTGGGGTGTGTGTGACGACTTTTTGCTTAACGTTTTTACAAGCTGCCAGTGAGTCGTCTTCGGTTTCTCTCAGCTGTGCTCTGTGCTCTATAGCCTTTAGTGTGTGGGCCTCGCACAGGTTTTGGTTAAATTTATGTTCGCCCTGTTTGAAATGGAGTTGTGCGTTGTTAATATTTTAAAGTGTAATTGATTTTTGTACATTAACTTTTCTCCTGTGAATTTCCTAAATTCACTCATTTGTTGCAAGGTGTTTATAAATACAAATATAAATAAATATATAGCCCAGACTAAGGATTTTTGTATGTAAATCACATTTTCTATGGATGGAAATAGTTTTGCTTGTATTTATCCAGTACTTATGCCTTCACTTTTTTGCCCTGCTTCATTTTCAGTAATATCTTCTTCGTGAAGTTGATTAGGTATGACATTAATATGCCCACTCTAGCTGTTTGGTGGTTACTTGATTGTATGGAATGTTTTTTCCAGTCTTTTATTTTGAAAATATTTGTCTCTGAAAGTGTGTCTCTTATAGCACATAGCTTTGGTCATTTCCTTTCATACAGTCTGATAAGTCATTCTTTTTAACCATGATGTTCATTTTATTAACGTCTAATGTAATATACTGGTTGGATTTATCCTTTGTGTTTTGCTCTTTATTCTTGTATGTCTTTGTGTCTTTTTTTCATCTGTTGATCCTTTGCTGCCTTGCTCTGCATTGATGTGAGCCCTGTTCATTTTTTTTTATCTGGAAGTGTCTTTGTTTCCTCTTTGTTATTGAAGTATAGTTTTGCTGGATATAGAATTCTTTATTGATAGTTTTTCTTTCAGCGCTTTCATTATATTGTTCTTCTAGCTTTTAGCCTCTTGATTCTGATTAAGTCAGCTCTTTTTTTTTTCTTTCCTCTTCTATGTGAAGCAGTCACTTGTTAAACATGTAGCTGTTCCCTCCATGTGATGAATTTTCTTTCTTTGACTCTGACGTTTCCAAGTGTGAGTCTTTGAGTATTTATACTTTTTGATGTTTTCAAACTTCTTATATTTGTAGGTGAATGTATTTCATCAAATTTGGGAAGTTTTCAGTCATTATTTAACAAAAATTTTTCCTGCCCCTTTCTTTTCTCTCTTAGTAGGATTCTTACTGCACATTTGTTGAAATACATCATACTTCAAATTGTCATAGAGGTCTGTGAGGCTCTGTTCATCTTTCTTAACATTTTCTTTTATTTTTAATCTTTTGATTAGTTAATATCATTCTTTCTTCCATTTTCCTCTTTCCTTTGCCTTCTCAATTCTCCTGTTCTCCCACATAGTAATTTTTTATTTCTGCTCAGTACTTTTTATCTCTAGTATTTCTATTTAGTTCTTTTTTTTGTAATTTGTACTTCCTTATTAATATTCCTTATGTAGTGAATTGCTGTCATTATATTTTTCTTTAATTTTTGAACATTAAAAGAATTCTTGGAGCATCTTTACAGCAGCTAGCTGAAGACCTCTTCTGCCTCTGGGCATTGGCATCATCTGAACCAGTTTTCTACTTTTCTATTAACTTTTATTCTTCCTGAATCTGGATCACAGTTTACATTTCCTTTCAAACACATATTGTGATTTCTTTTTATTGTCATTGTTGAAAATGGACATTTTATATAGTGTGGTGTGGTAAGTTTGGATTTTGATTCACTTTTCAAAGAATGTCTTTTTTTTCCCCTTAAATTGCATGATCCATGGTCTTAAAACCATGGAATTTTATCTCCCCATGGTGTATAGCCTCCAGTGTTTCTATTCAGTTTCTAAATGATTTAAATATTTATTTTTACTTTGACTTTTTGGGTGTTTCCTTTGCGAATGTGAGACCAAGTGGTCAAACAGTGATTTGGGCAGCGTTTGTTTCAAACACCTTGAGCCTAGTAAGGTCTTTGCTTTCTGCCCTTCTTTTCTTGTGTGTGTTGAGGCACATTCAGAGTTTACCTCTTTGTGAAGCTTTTCTTGGGGCTTTTGCTAACTGCTCTGTTCCTTTGGGTTTTCTTTGTGCCTCTGCTTAGTCCACCAGGAATGTGGGGTGAGCTTCATCTAGTCCTCTCATTGGTCTTTCTTTTATTGGATCTCCTTGCTAAATTTCTTGCGAGTCTTGCCAGTTCCCCAAACTGGGCTCATACCTCTCGGTATCTGTGTTATAATATCGTAGTCGTTTGTGTCCTACCAGTTCTGTCACTTTGATCTGACATAGCTGTGTGGTTTTGCTTCCTGCTTGAAATCGTTTCCTCCCTCCGCCACCTTGGCTCACAGTCACAGCTCCTGTGTTTTAGTAGCAGACATATGTTAGCAAGACTGCCGTGCTCCGTCACCACGTCAAGGGGTAGGTCGAAGGAGCAGTAGCATCCCAGGCAGGTGTCTTTCCACTTGTCACCTGAATCTGATGTTCAGAATCATGAATTATGACTGCTAATAATGATGTGCAGTTCTAGTCTTGTTTTTGAGGAGAAGGTTTGGTGGCCTCTTTTTAATTGTCAAAGCTGGATGTTCCTCTCTGAGCCCCATTTTCTTCCTCTCTCTCTTTTCCTTCCAGGACTCTAGTTACTTAACTATATGTTAGATCTTTTGTATTTGTCCCTTAGGTAGGTCCCTAAGGCTCTCTTGCCTTTTTTTTTTTTTTTAATTCTTTTTTTTTTTTTTTTCCTTTCTATTCTTCGTATTGGGTGCTTGCTTTTGGTCTGTCCTCAACTCACTAATTATTTGTCATCTCTTTTTTGTTACTAAGCCCATTTTTTAAAAACCTGTATTTATTTTTGAGAGAGAGAGAGAGAGAGAGAGAGAGAGACAGACAGACAGTTCACGAGCAGGGAGGGGGCACAGAGAGAGGGAGACATAGAATCCGAAGCAGGCTCCAGGCTCTGAGCTGTCACAGCAGAGAGCCCAATGACGGGCTCAAACACACGTACTGTGTGTGAGATCATGCCCTGAGCTAAAGTTGGATGCTTAACCAACTGAGTCACCCAGGCTCCCCTTTAGGCCCATTTTTAATTCTAAATATTTTATATTTTGTTTCTAAAATTTTCTTTTGACTTTTAAAAAGATAATTGCTGAAATTTCCTTTCTTTTCATTTGTTTGAAGTGTATTTCCTTTACCTCACGTAGTATAGTTATAATAGCTACTCTGAAGTCCTTTTAAAATAATTATAGCATTTTGATCATCTTGTTTGCCATATATCTTTTTACTTGAGGTTTGGTTACATTTTTCTGCCTATTCCTAAGTCAAGTAATTTCTTATTGTATCCTGGACATTTTGAATGTCATGTTGCTTGGTCTCTGGATTTTGTTTTAGTGCTGCTGATACTGTTGGTGTTTTCATTTTGGCTAGCAGTTAACTCAGTTACCTTCAAAATAGCGTCTTTCATGTTTGCAGTGGGCAGCTGCTCGAATCTCATTTCTGGTATTTAAGTTTTTATTGTTTTTTTAAATTATTTTTTATTGTTTTTTTAAATGTTTATTTTTGAAGGAGAGAGAGGGCACCGAGCCTGAGCTGGGGAGAGGCAGAGAGAGGAAGACAAAGAATCCTAAGCAGGCTCCAGGCTCTGAGCTGTCAGCACAGAGCCCCGTGCGGGACTCAAACCCATCAACGGTGAGATCATGACCTGAGCCCAAGTCAGACCCTTAACTTGACTGAGCCACCCAGGCGCCCCTCTGGATTTAAGTTTTAATTGCAGTCTGCTTGAACTCTTCCTTGTGCGTACATGGTTTCCTTACTCCGGGCTTTTTCGTAGAATCAGGTGTTCCTTTGGCTACCCTCTCTTTTGGTGTTTCCTTCTTACTCTTCAAGTCTGTCCCTGCATTGAGACACCTCCTGTCTGATCCAGCTGCTTTTCCCACTGAGCGCCTCGCTGCCTACCTGCCTTTAGGGGGCTCTGACTCTGGCGTCCTCTGGGGAAAGCTGCCAGGAGGGGGTGGGGCTGGGTTCACCTGTCACTATCTGCTTGCTTCGGGCCTTATCTCTGCTCTAAAACTTCTAGCTTTTGGGGTGCCTGGGTGGCTCAGTTGTTGAGTCGACTTCGGCTCAGGTCATGATCTCATGGTTTGTGGGTTTGAGTCCTGCGTCGGGATCTGTGCTGACAGCTCAGAGCCTGGAGCCTGCTTCGTTTCTCTGTCTCCCTCTCTTTGCCCCCGTCACTCCCTGCCCCAACTCATGCTCTTTCTCTTTCTCAAAAATAAAATAAACACTAAAATAGATAGGTAGATAGATAGATAGATAAATAAAAACTCTAGCTTTTGTGGAGTCTCCAGAACTATTAAATGGTTATTTATTTATTTATTTATTTATTTATTTATTTTAGCATTCTGTCTGGACTTTATAGCTGTTGTTTGTAAGAGATCTGGTTTGTTAGAAGCTTATTACTTCATACCAGATGCGTATGAAGCTAAAAGAAAAACCTCCAATTTATTAAAAAAAAAAAAAACTCCTCTAACTTTTATTCTCAAGGCATTGTGTACTCATTGTGGGAAATTGCGAGGAGGTAATAAATTGTAATGAATGTGAAAAAAAAATCCCCCTTAATCCACTCTAACATTTTTGATGTAATTCTTTTGGTATTACACAATGGAATGCTACGCATAAAATTTTAAAATCTGCTTTTGCTTAAAATTACATGAGAAATATTTTCCCATGCCATTAAAATATTCTTGATAGGTGTTTTTATGGAAGTATAACGTTCCATATATATGCCTAGAACATTTTATATGACTGCTTCTCTCATTGGTTGTTTACCACTTTTACTTTCCCACGTGACCTTGTGGTGGATACGTTCTGCATCTTTGTGTATACGTTATGGTGCCCTTTTCATACTATTTCCTTGGCATGCCCAGGAGTAGAAACATTGGAATTCAAAGTGACTGATGCTATTTGAAGTCTTTCTCACATATGACTAAATTGCTTTTTAGAAAGTCTTATCTGTTTAACACTCGTGAGAGTATGTCCCTTACTACATCTTCCAGCCATTTTCAGTAGACTTTTGGTATTTTCTCATTGATGGATGGGAACTTTCCTAACCTATTTTTGGTGGTTTTTGATGAACTGTTTTGGTCAAACGTTTTCACGCCACTTAAGAATATTTACATTTACCTATTTTATATTTAATTAGAAAATATTCGTATATTTATTTATTTAGAGAGAGTGTGCACACTTGAGTAGGGGAAGGGCAGAGGGTGAGGGAGAGAGAGAATCACAAACAGGCTCCATGCTGTCGGTGCAGAGCCCAATAGGAGGCTTGAACTCAGGAACTGTGAGATCATGACCTGAGCCAAAATTAAGAGTTGGATGCTTAAGTGACTGAGCCACCCAGGAACCCCTCTACCTATTTTTAAAGGATTTACTTATATTCAGTGCCTATTAAACATATATTTTGTTCTACTTTAATAACTGATTCTAGAAATATTTTTCTGGTAGGTGAGACAGAACCTAATCTCATACTTGTAATATTTATTAACAACGAAATACTGATGCTCCTGAGTAAGTTCGTGTTTGCTATATCATTTACTCTCCCTAGTATTCTGAAGTTTACTAAACCTGATGGAACATAAGCACTAGACTCTAATTGAAAACAAAATGATTGGACTTGGGTTGAGATTCAAAAGCAACTTCAGCCTCTTACAGTTTTTCATTAGGGTTTAGAGAGGTCATTTTCCATTGTTATAAAATGTGAAAAACTGCTTTCTTTTGATTTGAATGTTTTCAAATGTACTTTCATATTTGAGTAGGTGGTATTATGTAACTGAAAAATATTTATAATATTTCAAATAGTGTTCATTAATTTTTTGGTGAAAATATGCTTTGTTAATGATACAAAATTCATGCTGTCTTTCTACATGAGGAAACTTCTTCTGTGGGACAGTCCGTTGGCACACTATTTGGTGTTGGTTTTTACTTGGATCCTTCTATGTGTGTACAATGTTTTGGACATGTCTTTGGGGGTTGGGGAGAATTGGAGGGGTATTTTTACTTCTCTGTTTCTCTGGACAGTTTGTGGTCAGCTATTTGGAGGGCGGTAGTGAAGTAATGATAATACATTTTATACAGTATGTTTTTACATAGAACTCTTGTTCAGTGACATGAATTGAGACCTCTTTTCCCTTTTACTGTTTGACCGTCCCCTTGCACTTAGCACTCACTGGAGATTCGTTGCACCTCATCCTCTTGGGTCCATATTGTTTGCCACTGTGTTTTCTTTGTCCAAGAGTCATGGCTAAGAGTGTGTTCAATTATAGACACCATGATGGATCATCTCATTAAACAAGAGTGATTCCAGCTAATACCTCACATGGTATATTTGCTGTGTGGAGAATTGTACAGGACCGACCACCACATCTGAATCATTAGAGCCAATAATTTATGTATAAGCCTGGGGATGCTGTGCGTGGAAAGAACAACTTTACCTTTGATAATAACATTGAAAAGTAGAACAAAATATTAAGATGCATAAACTAAATTACACGGAAAAATGAAGCAGCAATGTACATTGGGTTAGAATTTCAGAATATGTATAGATATATTGACTTTAATTTACTCATCAGGGGATTTTGTTAACGTGCCTAGTTTTGCTACCACTGACCCTTTTTCTCATAGTATTGTCAATTATAGTGTACCGTGCACATGAAATTAAAGTGCGGCCTTAGAGGTCCTAATTTGGCTGGACCTTGAATTATAAATCATGGGCCATTTAATTAATGCACATTAATTTTCATATTCATAGGGAAATACTCAAATCTTAATCCTACAGAAATCTCCAGATTCTAGATTCCCTGTACTCCATATTGGAATTTACCATTTAACTATTACTTAACTATGTAACTGTTCCTTAAAGGAAAGGCCAGTTGTGACTATTTTACATGGTCCTTAGCATTTGTGGCGTCTCAGTCCATGTTTTGAGGTGAGTAGAAATTCTAGTCATTTTATAAGTCAATTCCTGGAGAAACCTAGGGATTTGTATATTTTCTACGTGTCTCTTAGGAACTAAGGATCATTTCCTAACTTCATTCATCGACAGTTAGGATTAATTTACTCCATTCTGCTCTACAAACATTAGCTTTCCATTATGTGCCAAGCACTGAGCCATGCAAGGGATGTCATAATAGATGCAGTATGGTTTTGTCCTTCTGAATGGGACCTAGAGAAGCAACATTTAAATGACCATGAAAAGGGGAGTGAGGTAGTGGATGCCTCAGAGAGGATGTTAGACCTGAGGTCAGGTTCATGCCCCAAAACTGAGGTGAGGAAGGCTCAAAAGGAGAGTGAGGAGCAGTGCATCCTGGAAGGTTCAGGACATCTCAGAGCTCCAGGACTCTGTGTTCTGCTCGGGTCTTCTCCTAGCTGGGCCCCTGGGGACAGAGGCGCTTTGGCAATTCACAATTGATTGGATTTTAGGAAGTGTGCAGGTTTTGTGTGCTGCATCTTAAATAACTCCAGGCACTGTCCAGGGTAGCATCCTGATCTGATTATCAACTATTTTTCTATGGTTACTGAAGCATATTCAACATAGGTGGGGTCAGCGAAGCTTCTGAACTGCCTCCTGTCAGTTCCAGTCTGGTTTCCCCCCCAGCTGATTTTAAAAGATGAAACTTTCAGTTTTTATATTACTTTTCGGATTTCAGAATTGTGGCTAAGGGATTGTGAAACTTCCCAGAATGTACATTGAAACGGTGGTAAGAGTAGAGATATAGACAGCAAGTTACCCAGCGGGCGGGTAAGTAACTTAGAATTCACCCTGTGGGTGTTGGGGAGTCAGTGAAAGCGCCAGGTGGAAGATACACTTGAGGACAGACTCATGAAAAGTTGATGAGCAGAGGAGTGGAGAAGCTCAAGCAGGACCTCTCTTAAATTGCCTCTCATGCGTGGGCTCAGTGTGGACAGAAAAGAAGAGGTTGAAGGGCCAGGCAGGGGCTTTTCGCTGCTGTGTTCGGGGGAAGATACTGAAGGACAGGAGAGCGAATACAGCGGTGAGATATAGCACATGCACTGAAGAAACATTGGAACAAACTCTTAAGATCTGGCAGTTAATTTGGTGTGGGAAGTCAAGGAGACAAACAAGTCAAAGGCAGTCCTGAAGTTCAAAGTGAATGATTGAGAGAATGCTTAGACAATCACGCGTGAGGGGATTACCCTGCGAGGTTTTGAAAATCTGAGGAATGAGAAGCCGTGATTTGTGAGATGGACCCTGAGCTGTCTGAGCGTCAGGAACGAAGCTGGTTGGTGGCTGTGTGACACAATGGGGAGAGCACTAGTCTGGGATTAGCTCCGGCCCCTCGGCCACTGTCTTTACCTGCTTTTTACTTAGTTTTCCTAACTTAGGGATTAGTACATGCCCTCTAAGATTCCTACGCATGTTGATTCCTGGCGTGTTCGGTTTTATGAATATATAAATAAGTATGTTGATGGGCCATCCACTTCTACTTAATAGGGGGAGATGTTAATGAAGCGCCTAGAAAAGCCGCTGAGATTCGCCTGAAAGGTCCAGACCTGGAAAGCATACTTCGTTCTTATCTCATCGAGATGGTAGTTGAAGTCCTGGCTAGTGAATGTGGTTGTACATATGGAGAGTGTAGTGTGAGATAGGGGGTTTGTGGTGGTCACTTGGGCGATGGGTCAGTGACACACAGGGGTATCAGAGCAGGGCAGAAGAGTGAAAAATGGGGAAGATGCCATGTAGACGTAGAACCAGAGAGGGCCCTGAAGATGTCACTCTAGCCAGCAGTAGTGACTGATGTTCAAGTTCAAAGAAGATGAGGAGGGTTTCTCCCTAAGTCTCCTACTTGGCATTGCATTTACAGCATGCTCCTGTTTACTGTTCTTTCAGGACTTTGTGTTCACTGGTTTTTTCTCCCCGTGCTGCTTCGGAAGGTAGTACATCCAGCGTTTTCTCGCATAGGTGCCAAGACAGGTTTGGATTTGAATATATAGACCCTAATCCGAATTGCTGGTTCATACAGTAGCTCTTGGTGTCTTAGTATTATGGTCATTGCCCACTATTTACCTTAGAGGTAATTTGTTGCTTCTGCTGAAATGAGGGCGAATGAATAGCTATTATGAAGGGACCATCAGAGGAGGAGAACCAGCAGCAATTTGGTATTAATTATTTACTATTAGCTGGTAGTTATTGAACATCTGCCCAGGACTTGGGGAAGGGCTAGCTGTTGGCACACTGAGAGATGAGAAATCACTTGGACACTCTCTTGGTCCCTCTCATAGCTTGTATCTCCCTTGTTCTTGGTGCCCACGAATTAATTTCTCTAGAGAGTCTTTTCCCAACTAGAGGAGTGGTTTGGATCATATGGATTCTTCTGTTCTAAATGCGCCAGGGAAGAAAGATGAATTGTGAATTTTCATCACATGTGTCTTGTTTCTCTCATTTGTTCATGAACTCTGAGTTTACTGTGTATTTTGGCAGAGGACTCAGCATGCTTATAATATGTCAGATACCGTGGGGATAGGGAGTATGGATTAAACAAAGTCATTAGTAAGATATGGATTAATAAAATATCACTGTGGTATACAGAAGCCATATATATAGAAACTATACTCTTAAAAAAAATCCTTCTGAACCTGTTGATTTTATACGTGGAGTGTTTCCTTATATTCAGTGTAAATCTGAGCACAGTGAAAAGAAACATTTTTTGAACTAGTTTTAGAAGTATGCATAAGAGGATAAAATTCAAAAAATGATTATCATTGTGATATTTTTGGTGGGCAGTGTTTGTAGAGGTAGTTTAATAGCGTGTGTGTGTGTGTGTGTGTGTGTGTGCGCGCGTGCGCACACGCGCGTGCGTATGATGCTTTGAAGTTCTGAGTGGCCTCCTAGAAGGTGACACTTTTTAAACAAGTGTCATCTCTTCCAGTAGGGTTGGAAAGACCAGTTTGTTGTGGTATGATCCAGTATTCATTCAACGGATGCCTACAGAACACGGGGTACCCGGCAGTGTTCTAGATGCTGGGCGACAGCATCTGTTAGATGATGTGCAGAACCGAGGCATCTACTACTCTTGGGTGCAGTGGTAGGAAATCATGCATTACAGATGACGTGGAATTTTCAGTATTTGGGAAGCTCTATGCATTCCAGTTTTAATATTTTCCCTCAGTTTTCTCATTTCTTGTTTTTAATGTTCTCTCTATAGCTTCTCTAGTGCGAATATTTTCTGAAATGCAGATTACTTTGCATTCCTGGGCAGGTTTAAAATGCAAGAAATGCTCGTTTTCTCTGAAACGTGTGCACCGTGATGAATCATTCAGCTCATTCCCGTTAATACGTCGACGTTTCTCAGGATGCCGCAATCCCTGCCCTGTACTCTTCGCTTCCTGAGCTAGCTGTTGCCTTTCACGACGACTTGTCCATCTAGATCTACATTCACTTCATTTGTGGTTGGCTTCACCACTGCTTTTAGTTTTGTGGTCACTGGTAACTGTCTTTTGACCTTGTGCTTTAGTGGTGTTGTGATGAGCATTGACAACGTGAGATGGAGTTTGAGCATTACCTCGTAGTGTATCGGACCACCGGCAGCTGTGACGTTTGACGAAAATTCGTGTTAGTCTATGAATGTGTTCATGTTTTCACTGTTCTCTAAAGGACCCTTTGGGATTATAGGAGAAATGATGTATTATGTCAAAAGTTTTTCCAATGTAGATACATCAGAAGGGATCGTTTAAATAAGGATTGGTCACTTGTTTGTAAAGTGAAAGTCGAAGGAGAATGTAAGTCATGAATATTTCCCTTGAGTCATTTTTTGATCTTTGTTGTTATATATGAGGTTTGTTTTCCTGACTAACCTGTTCATTAGCCTGTTTAAATTGTGAAAGAACTTACATTTAAATCTTAATTATGGGATGTAACATCTCTCACTCTCTTTCTTCCTCCTCCTCTATGAGGCGAACAGAATATTCTTGATGATTTTCCTGATGGCCTATAGGACAGTCTTATTCATTGACATACTTTTTTTTCATACCTAGAAGACCCCAAAATGTTGCATCTTTTTCTGCACAGTATAAATTCCCATCAGCTATTATTAGTATCTAGAATCACTGTATTTCTTGGCATTGATTTGGCAATTCATGAAAAAAATAGTGGAATTATAGACTTTGGGTGAATAGAACTATATAATCATTAAATTTGTTCAAAAGGGAGGGGCTGCTTTCCATAGTATGTGTTTCCTGTAAGAGGAAGAGGGTGCCCTTGTTAGATGTGATTCAGGGGTGTCACTCATGGAGCCAAACTAGCTGGATAAGACCCTATCTGGCTATATGATCTGATAATTCTGTAAGTTGGTTAGTTCATTGAGTTTTTCTTAGGTAAGTTTATCAGATTTCACTAAAGTCCAACAAAATCGTCACCTCCTTGTAATAAGTGAACAAGAATAATTCTGATCTTATTTTTTGGGGTGAAGTTTATCAGCCTTTTGAGGCTAAACTCACTTATGAAATGCAAGCACGTGTTCAGTTACTAATAAGAAGGAGTAATGGAGTCAGAAAACTCTGACTTCGGCATCCTGTATTTTGGAAAGATGACTGCTAATTGGTGTTCAAGTTCTTCCCCCCGCTCCCAGTGTTTCTGTTATGTGGCCTTTATTTCTGATGGTCAGAAGTTTATTACACACGCTCTTTTGAGAGAGCAGAGTCACAGGGGAGTCACTGTCCACCTTGAGTGTGAGGCATCAGTGCCTGCGGAATGGTGCAGAACGTCTCCATGATTCAGTAGGTCCAGATCTGGATCCCAAACCTTGGGTGACCCAGAGGTTACCGAGGGACAGATACTGTAGAACAGGTGCTGCCTCCCAGAGCAGGAAGAAATCTTCAAGTTCACGGTCACCTAGTCTGAATCTCTCACTTTACAGATAAAGATGCTGGCCCTCATGGAGGCAAAAAGGGCCAACATCACCCACAAAATAACCCCGGTGGGCAGTGCCAGAACTGCGGGGTCCCCACTGTGTCAGAACCTCTCAAGTGCCTCCCTCGAGACTTCCATAGTTAGCTGTATTTGAATTCAGATAGGTACGATTTGGGAATTGACTGAAATCTAAATAACAAGTCGTTTTGTGGACACTTATGAAAAGAAATGGACCTACTTGACACTTTTCAAACATTCAGATTCTTGTTGAAACTACTCCTGCAGACTGCCTCGTGTTTCCAAAGCAACGTTTGTTTAGTTTTACTTTTCCCCTGCTCTTTAAGAACAGACTAAGCAGAACTACTTCTAAAAGCTCTCACCTGGCCTTTGGACTTGATGCTAAAGACTCCCGGTACTGTCTGGTGGACATGAACATCACGCTTCGAAAGTATCTGCAGAGGCTAGTAATTAAGGAAACACGTGTTAACCGTCAACTGGAGGGGACTGTCTCCGAGCCACTATTAAGGCGGCCGTCCTTCCTTCCTCAACAAAACAAACAAGGTGTATGGATGGCAGTTGTCGAATTAGAAAGCAAGGTTTCCCTTGGAGGTACACCAGTTCGTGTTATTCCCCAGTGGGTAGTCAGGAGCCGATTGTCAATGCGTTCTAATTCTTATAGAATTTAATAGAGTAGTGAACGTTTTTATTTTAAAGTACATGGAAAGGATTACTCTGCTTTTGTTTTTCAAAGTTAATAAAAGTAAGCCTGTCAGGTTTTTTTTTTTTTTTTTTTTTTTGTCATCACACTGTTTCCTCTTCTCCACGTGTGTTTAAGTCATATTTTCACTTTTTAAAAAGAATCTGAGTGTTTGCAGTATGTAACATTTAGAAATCTATTAAATATGGAAAGTGGGTAATTATAAAATCTCCTGTATGACTGGGTTCAATTTTAATCAATTTAATTTTCTATACTGTTCCTATGTAGATCAGTCCAAACATTGAAATAGTTTCAAAGTTAAACAAGATTTACAGTATTTCCATTTAAATATAGGAGTTACACATAGGCTTACGGTTCACCATATTTTTCTGCTTCAAGTAAAAAATGTTTAACTGTTGAATTATCAATTAAAATACCAGTTTTTATCTCCATGGCTTTTTTACAAGATATAATAAGCAAGGTAATTTAAAGTTACTTAATGTAGTTTTGAATTACTGCATTAGAAATGTGCTTTATGCACTTGATTAGCTTATGGAAGAATTGAAATGCTGCAATAATTGTAACTTACAATATGTGATAGTCAGACCTGTTTCTATACTAAGCCCTCTTAACAAATTGAAACACTTTAGCAACATGAAATCATTCATGGAGTACATTTGAACAGAAACTTAATATTATTCCTCCATTTTTTTATTGTAAGATTTTTAAGTTGATGCAGTAACCGCATCCGATTTCTTAAAAATCGTATTGCCAGTCATTTTCTCGGTGTCCCATCACTAGAATAAGAAAAGCTACACCAAGAAAACAATAACGAGAAACTCTAGGCTGTGGTACTCGAGCTTTGTTATTTCCACTTAAGAAGTACGCAGCGTGCGAAGTGTCTCTTCGGCGCGTGCTGTGCGGTGACCCTCAGGATTTTTGGTCTTTTGTGATCTGTGAATGTCTTCTGTCATCTCCAGTCACGTTACTGCCCGTGAGCCTGCACTATGGGAACTGAACTGTGCTGCTTTGCTGCAGGTCAGCTTTCGTGGACAATTAGTGTCGTAACAGGACTTTGGTCACAAGTTGTCTTAAGTGTTTACCGTGAAGACCTCATCTCGGGGTTGAGCGGCAGTGTTCCGAGAGCTTTATCTTTTGTGAAGCGTTTCATGTTAGCCTTTTCTTTGAGACAAGTCAGGCACCTGCTCCCTTTCCGTGCCCGGCATCATTTGTGTGTGCGTGTGCGTGTGCGTGTGTGTGTGTGTGTGTGTGTGTGTGAGAGAGAGAGAGAGAGAGAGAGAGAGAGAGAGAGAGAGAGAGAGAGAGAGAAGCCTGAGGCCCTTCCAACTTACTGGATATTTTTTTCTCCTTTCGCTCATCGTGTTTGCTCTTGTCCCCTCGCGGTAACTGTCAGAGCCCACATCGGTTTGTTCTTCTGACGAGAATGGAAACCGCCGTCTTCCTGCCGTTTGGCTCCGTGTCAGTATCGACAAGTCGTGCGCGTTTGACGCCGTGGGAGGCGACTGGTCCCAGCAGTCTGCGGAAGCCAGCCAATAAACCTTCAACGTCGCTCCGCTTACTGCCACTTGATTGTTCTTTTGACCCTGATCTCACCACGGAAACAAACACTTCAAAACGAGGTGCCCCCACCCCCTGTCCCAAAACACTCCACAATTATGCGGGTACTCGAAAAGGTCGACTCCCCTACCTCTGTTGGCCTTCTGACATTATCAGGGGGTACCTGTGAAGACCTGTGTACCCGGAGTATACCCCAGTTTTGTTTTACCATTCTTGCGCCTTTGTTTCGGAAAGTTGTTTCTGTGCGTGGTTACAGAGTCAAGACAAAAATTATCTTTAGTGCGGTAGTTTTCTTTCCACATGCACCTAATCTTTCATAGATGACATTAATTTAAAAAAGAGACTGCATTTCATTGACATGTTTGGGATTTAAGAATGATGTTTTTAGGCACCGGGAAGTGAACTGAATGTCCTCAGAGAAGATAAAAGTACACACACACACACAGTTATGAGTCGGTGTTTCACGGGTATGTATAGATACATAGAAATATCAGTCATGTAATGATTACATATATTCACCCCTGTAGTACTCCTCCCAAGTAAATTCTTTTTCTTTAAAACCAGGAATTCCTTAGCAGGCCGAGATTCCAGTTCATAAAAGGTCCTGGATTGTGTAGATTGAGGGAAGACATGACTTCGTACGTGGGAGTTTGACAGACACAAACAAGGCTGGCATTCGGTTCTACCGGTTGAGTTGAGCAATCTCAGTGAAATGGTTTGTGTCAATATTATTATTTTCTTTTTTTGGATAACTTCTGAGATACCATAGATTCATTTTCTTTCTGGCATAGGAGTGGCCTCTTTTTTTTCCTCTCATACATTTTCATAAGTGAGTGTTGAATATATTGTCCTTCACATGTTGGCCGAGTTCAGCACTAGGACATTGGTTGATATGAAATTAACATTTCTGTACTAGTAACCACAGAGGTATTTTCCTTCAGTCCTTATTGTAAATTTTGAAAACAGCCACATTAGGGAAAATACTATAGATTTTTTAATAGTCTGGTTTTCTTGTGATTCACCAGCCCTTAAATTGGTACTTGTTTTTGAGGCCCACTTTGTATATGCCAAGGCTTTCGGTTGTGCAGTATGTGTGGGATATTTTCTGTGACCTATTGTGTTTTTGTTCCGTGCCTACCGGCTAATGCAATTAAGATGGGCCAGTGGGCCTCATTGTAGTTTAGTAAATACACTCGCTTCAAAATGGATATGTGCTAAAGGAAAAGATAATTCATTTCAGTTGTGAGAACTGTAAGCCATGATAAATGATTTTCCTTTACAAAATTCCCCATCTCTGAGACAGTATTAGTTTTTACTTTAATTACCGGCTGCCGTAATGTTTCCTATCCATAACTGTCGACAGAATAGACTGTTCCCGAGCAGAGGGTATGGCCTGTTTACTCAACCGTTGCGAAGAGTGCCCAAGTTCTACCAAGTCTGAACTGCTGCACAGGAGAGTGTCCTTCATTTAAATATTTAAATATTAATGTTTAATTGTATAGGCAGAAAACTTCAATGTCATTTTAAGGATACGCAACTTTACCCCAGAGTCTTTGTCCATTATAAACTTTGGGGCCCTGTCTTGTATCTTCACGTCATTTGGAGGGATGCAACTGTGCGGCCATATTGGAAAGTTTGAATGTTTTCGTCTTTTTATTTTCTTTTTCACCTCATTTTAGAAACAACAACGGAAGAGCTGTTGTCAAGGGTGGCTCTCTCAAAAATGGCTTAGTTGACATTAGCTGAAAATGAGCAGAACGACACTAACTACTAATTGATTACAGTAATTACCAGTCTTTGGCTAGTTTGTATTGGCAAACTCTATGTACTCCTGGAATAAATGTGAACTTGCAGAACGCAAGGAAAAGGTCACTCTCATTTGCATGATAGGCTTCATTAGAATATGCTAAGGACGAGACCTAGTGTTTTATGACTTCAGGTGATGAATAGCTACCATATTACTCTGCTAGATGAAAGCATGTTTCAGTCACCTTAATTTACATGCTCCCCCCCCCTTTTTTTTTCTTTCTTAATTCCAAGAAAAATCTTTTAGGGTATGGCGAGAGAGGAGCTCATTGTGTTTTGAACTGAATTATTTTGTGTGTATGTGTGCTTTTGGAAATAGCAGAATCTTGTGGGTAGAATTATTTTGAAGGATACTTTTAATGGCACGATTAGAATAATTATACAGCTTTTTCTACATTAGATCTTCTAGTGTTATAACTTTTGTCAGTCATAAAAGAAAATGGTTTTTTAGTGGTTGTTTGAATAAAATATAGGTTAACTCGTTGGAGCCTTAATTTTAGATTTTAGCTTACAGTCTTTAGTATGCAGTGGACTTATTACCTGGTGAGCTTTACTGAATCCTAGGATACATTGATTTTCACTTCAAAATAATGCAATTTCATCACTTCATTAATTTTTTCCTTTTAGCATCTATGCTTACTTAGTACTGTTTCTGCACTGAGATTTTGTAAAATATAAAGTGTCGGGACCACTGTTGTATAAATGCCCATTTTACTGAAAACCAGGGCACACAAGATGCCTTTGTCCGTTGTTCTCATGGCATTTGCTTAGGGAAAAGTTGTGAGGGTTTATGTAGAAGTAAAAATGATTCTCTGCAACCTATGTTTTTAAAGTTAAGAATTATGTTTCCCATTATATAAATGTTCTCATTTATGGTCTCTGATCATATACTGATGGCTCCTATTAGCTGTCATTATCCTCATATTCTCATTATGAGAGAAAAATACTCTTGGCTCCTAAAAGTATCTTTATAAGAAGTATCAGCTCCTAATTAGCAGTGACTATAATCTGTTGGAACACAGGGTTAACACTTCCTAGATCTGTTGCTATTATAAAGTTTCTTCATCTTTGAGAAGCTATCCCTGCTAGTAAAACTATGTAGAGGATGAAAAAGTGGACAGTTGTTTCTTTTATCAAATGTGGTTTTGTAATAAAATTGTACAATGAGCTTGCACAAGCTTTTTAAAATATCATTGCTGCCACTGAATAGGTCTGTAATTTATTTATTCAGGAATGTTGGAGGCATTTTTGATTTATTTGTTTTTAGAGAAGTTTTGTTAAGCGAGATAATGAGCAGAGCTGGTGTTAATCATTTACTGTGCAACTCTAAAGAATGAAAATTTTGCATATCTTTAGCACTGTTGGGGAAAATAAATTCACTCAATGCTAATGGTCTGTTGGTATAATTTTAAAAAATACTATCTTACTCTGGAGAAATGCAATATACTCTTGTGTTTTGCTAAAAGCTAAACTAATCAATATGTAATTATACATTTATATGTACATATGTATTAAGCAATCATGATTATTTGTTATCTGTAGAGATGAAAAATTAATTTGTTGTTGGTTAGTGTCATAGGTGACTACCGTACTTCTCGTCTATACCTTTAGGTATACATTTGCAACAAAGAACCACAAGTGCGTGTGTATGAGGGTGTGTGTTGTGCGTGCACACATGTGCATATGTGTATGCTCTTACATGTGTGTAGGTATATATGAGAATCGCAGGCAGTTTTTTTGTGGATATTACAACTGGGAGTAAGACTGATTTTTAAATTCTTGGGGAGTGGTACATATTCTAGATTTAAAACCATCATGGTAAAATTAATTGTGGGTATTTATAATACTAATTATGCATGATAGGGTATCCCTTGTTATATTTGAGAGCATTTAAATATCTGCTTAAGAAATGCAATGGTGGTTTTCTAAACATACACAGAGATTTATTTCAAAATCTCTAACTTTATTTTATATTGAAATTCATGAGTTTGTTGGATTTCCTTAGACACTAGTCGAAATTATGAAGAAAAGTGTACAATAAAAAATTGAAGTTTGAAAATGGATTAAAAATCAGATACCGTGCAATGATAACCATGTCTTACATAGAGTCGGTGTCTTTTTTAATGTTCAGTATTTGATTAAGAAGGAGAGTTTAGGCATTGTTTTCCATTCGGGTCTCTGGATGAATAGAGTAGTGCAGAAGAACGCTTGGAAGATGAATACTGCAACTTCTAAACCCAGTTGCAGGCGTTTCATAGAAAGTATAAGTTATTTTCAGGAGATTTGAAAAGGTATATGAACTTCTCTGAAGTAGAGTCAAATATTTGATATCTCGAGTTAACCGTCTCTTAGTCAACTTATAATTTAAAAGCCCCCTCACATTTGCATGGCACTTTTTACGTGAGAATATTAATAACTTACCTGAATTTTGAGACACCCATTCCTTGTCATTTTGGTATATGCCATATGGTTCACTGTATTTATTTAGACTTACTGTAGAACAAATAAAAATCATATGTGATGCTCAATTATATTAGTGGTCGTTAACATGATAGTTTGTCCTGACCCTGTTATCTTAAAGTCTTTTTCTGCATTTCAATGAGATTAGTAGAAGGTCAGACCTATTTACTGTTAAATGGAAAGCGTTTTTATATCTCAGTGTTTGGAGCTGCTCACTTCTCATTTCTTTAGTGCCAAATAAGTTTTTTTTTTTTTTCTCACCAGGAAGTGTATGATTTCACTGATTAATATTTCCTATTGCTAAAGTATTCATATCCCTGAAGCTATGGTGTGCATCAGATTACTGGTTTGAATATTTGAATTTAGGGTTATCTGGGAGGGAATGCTTAGAACCCTAACTGTTTCATTAGCAGTGTCTCCTCCTTGACATGCCCCCCTCCCCGGAGGTGGGGGCTAGAAGGGAAGAGAACCAGGTAATTGATTGAGTTCTGAGACCTCTCGGCTCCAGTTGCTAGGGGATCAACGGTCAGACATCGTGCACGAAGGACATGTTTCTGTTGGCAGCAACTGAAAAGTAGGGGCTCTCTGAAACAGATATCTTCCTTCCAGAAAACGTCCTGACATTTGGACTCTGCCTTTTTTTTTTTTTTTTTAAAGCTCATTTCCAGCTTAACTTAGAGGGAGAACATGTTTCTGACCACCCTTTTCCAGTCTAGGCTAATACTCCTGGAAGGCAGAACATGATTGTAAGAATACTCACTGAACTTAATTAACTCCAAAAATACACTCTGAAGTAGGACTCACACCAATTATAAAACTTTATAAAATGGTCCAGCATGTTTTAATTTTCTAGGATCAAAAAAAAAAAAAAAAAAAAAAAACCACCCACATGCTTACTTATAAATAAAAATGAAAAAAGTAGAATGTGAGGGCTTAAAAGAACTAGCTTTTATGATATTTTTTACATTGAATTAAAGGGAATTCTGTACATTTAAAAATGTATATAATGCCCAGAATGTCATTAAGGACTTTATGTTTGTTTGTTTAACTTTGTACTATGATAACGTTTTTAGAGAGCTTCAGTTTAGAATATATCCTATAAATACTCTCGGCAAAATACGAATGTCTCTTGGCTTCCTGTGGATACTGTACCAAACTACCAGATACTTGGCGGCTTGAAACAACAGAAGTGTATTTTCTCTCAGTTTTGGAGGCTGTACGTCAGACATTGGCATCACTGGGCGAAAATCAGGATGTGGGCAGAGCCACACTCCCTCTGTGGCTGGCACGGTTCAGCTGTGGGGACCTTATGCCAGTCCCCACCTCCCTGGTTCCTGCTGTCTCCTCTTGCCTGTCACATCTCTCTCTGCCTCTTATAGAAGGACACTTGTGATTGCTCTTAGGGCTCTGTCTGATAACCCAAGTGAATCTTCCCAACCTAGACCCTAATCTAATAGCATCTGCAACTCCGCCCCCCCCCCCCCTTTCATATTGGGTAACATTTTCATGTTTCAGGGATTAGGACCTGCTCTCTTTGGTGGTGGCCCCTCTGCCCTCTACGATGTGTATGGATACCTCCTTTAGGTCTTGCCCACCAATCATTTCTCCCTTATAGGTTCAGTCCAAAGAACTAAGGTGCTGTGTAGGCTCTTCTCTCTGACATGCACAGGGGATCGTAGGAAAGTGTAGGTGGGATAAATCATTAAGACCTTTCCTGCAATCATATCTGGAAAGTTTTATATGCACTTGTATACACATACATGTGTGTAAATGTGTATCTGTGTATGTGTAAAGTGTACAGGTATGTATAAATGTGTATATTCAGGTGTACATGATGCATGTTAATGTACATATGCATGCACATGATTTGGATAGTTACATAATTGCCTCTAAATTAGCATCAGACAGCCTTAGAATTTAATTAAAGTGACTGTTTAGGACTAGGATGTAATGAAAGGTAGCTGTAATCTAAGTCATTTATACTATAACCTCTCTGAGTAAGAGTCATATTGGTAAAAGGACGGTAGTCTACATCAGATCCCAAACCAGGTAAACACTAAGCCAAGAGTTTTTAAAGCATTTAAATAGGACACTGTAGGGATGAGGACCATCATGTTGGGTATCTTTATTACCGTGATAAGGAAAGTGGCTCTTTACTCTGTATCCTCATGAATCAGCCTTGTAATTATAATTTGACTTCCCACGTGGCCTTTTTTGTAGATGATAGAGCATGCTAATCAGTCAAATATAAGCATTCTGGCTTATTTAGTGTTTTTTAATGGTATTTATCCAATTTGACAGTACCCTGATTTATTCATCTTTTAATAAATTTTTAAAAATCATTTGGTCAAATCTAAACACAGTGTGAAGTCACATTATTGGGACCCCAGAGTTGGAGGATTGGTTCTTGGACTTGAGATTTTCTCTGACATTGACTTTATCTTTGAATTCAATAATATATACCTGATTTTTATCCACAATAGATTCTATATCTTTTCTATGTCTGATCTTTCTTTCTTTCTTTCTTTCATTTCTATCTTTCTTTTTTTTAGAGAGTGTGAGTGGGAATAGAGGGGCAGAGAGAGAGAGAAAGGGAATTTCTTAAGCAGGCTCCATGCGCAGCTGGGAGCCCAACACAGAGCTTGATCCCACAACCGTGGCATCATGACCTGACCTGACTTCAACAGTTGGATGCTCTACTGACTGAGCCACCTAGGCATACTTGATCTGTACATTTCGATTGCTAGTAATTGCTCTTTTTCTGTTTTTGAAAAATGTTTATTTAATTTTGAGAGACAGTGTGTGCATGTGGGGGAGGGACAGAGAATCCTAAGCAGGCTCTGTGCCATCAATACAGAGCCCGATGTGGGGCTCAAACCCACAAACCATGAGATCATGACCTGAGTAGATATCAAGAGTCGGCCGCTTAACCGACAAGCCACGCAGGCGCCCCGTCTAGCAATTGCTCTTGGTTGTCAAGTTTACACACCTAGGTCTGTATAACAGTGGACAGTGCCACCGGCGTGAAAACGGCCTAATACCCTTGATGGAGGCTGTAAACACATGGAAAGTGCTGTCTGAATAAACCACCCAGCTGGATCACACAGTTGTTTCCAACTCCAGAATTAGGAGTGAAAACCTGGAATGAGGAAAAGTTTACGACGGAAGAGCGGTGTAGTCCTCCTCTGGAATTCCACACCTGATGGGAAAGCCGAGATGACAATTAAAAGAATTCCTGAAGTGCTTTTTAAATGTCCATTACATCGTGGGACACTTCTCTCTATATTCCTCTCTTTAGCTCATTAGTTGTGTATGGTAATCAAAGCCTTGCTTTTTTATTTTAGCGGAAAGGAAAGTTGGAAGACTTTATTTATTTTTGAGATAGTTCAAGAGAAATGAGAATATTCACAGAAAACTTTTTTTTTTTTTTTTACAAAGATACTGTTGGGTAAGGCAATCCTATCTTTCCCCTTACTGTAATATTTAGGAGGACATATTTTAAGTGCAAAAACAGAACTCTGCTAAGAAATTAGCAGTCTGATCGAGCTGTGAAGTACTTGTCCTTCCTAAATAGACAATGAAAAATAGTTTAAAGAGAGAGGAGACCAGTACCTTAATTAGGTTGAGATACATGAAATTGCTGACTTTGACTGCATTTTTCCTATTAGAAAACCACAGTTTTATTTTGTTCAACCCAACATTTTTCAGAGATGTCCTGATTCGTGCTTTGTTCTGTTTTGAATACCTGTTGACGTAGTACTCAATTGTGCTCTTTGTTTGCTGTTTTGTTTAAAGGCAAAAGTCAGAAATGAAAATAACCATTATTTTGGTGGACTCTTTTATATTATTTTAGGAGGAGCGATAGGGTGTTCAGATGTTTTCTTTTGTTTCGTCCTCATTTGTAGAACATAGCTCATGGTGTCTATTCTCGCCGGTTTTTCTACTGAAACAACAGAGAAGCTTCGTCTCTGATGTCTTAGCGTCTTGTCTGGTGGCCCCTCTTTCTGTCTCATAAGTGCTGTAAGGTTTGGATAAAATATAATGTTGTTATCCTGTACACAGTATGTCTTCAGGACACTGAATTTAGAATAATTATAGGCATCGAGGCCGGTTAGGATCCTTAGTTTAATTTGTTCAGCAAATGGATGAGGAAGCCATTAAGTAAGGAAACAAAGACTGATGGCGGAGGAGGTACACCCAGGAGGCGCACAGCTGGGCCTTGGTAAGTGACAGCGTGGGTGTGAGTTGGCACAGAGATAGTTGACTTCAGATTTGTGATCTGGATGCTTGGCTACAAAATGGTGTTTCTTTAGCCAAGAGAGAGAACACTGGAGACGGGGCAAGTTCCAGGGCTTAGGGATTGCAGTGTGGGAGACAAGAGGACATGTTCAGCTTTATTCGTGCTGAATTTATAGTGACCGAGTATTGAGGTGCAGGTACATAGCAGGCGGTGGAAATTAGATTGCAGCTGCAGAGAGGGAGTCAGGCTTCAAGTATGTTCGTCTGTGTGTGTGTACATACAAGTAAAAATGTAGTTAAAAATCATTGTTACTTAGTTGTGGAGCTGTGGCCGTGATATCACCAGATAGAATAGCTACTATAAAATGGGAACACAATTTGTTTTTCTCTTTGATACTCAGAAGGAACACGAATGTGTTGGTCAGGATTTATGCTGTCATATCAGATGTGTGTGTGTGTGTGTGTGTGTGTGTGTGTGTGTGTGTGTACGTACAGGATACCCCAATTCTTGTTTAATGTTTTGGTTCAGCTTTAGTTAACTGTAAGACAATATGATACTACAAAGCTTTCATATTTATAAAATAGGAGATTCTCTCTGAGTTTTTAAATTACTAAATAAGATAAGGACCATCATAAGGTTTATTTGAAGTATATAATATTCCCTTTAAGGATGGGTAGTGATAAAATCCTAATGAGTTGTCACTGTTTTAAGATCTGTGAAGTTGCCT
This sequence comes from Panthera uncia, assembly GCF_023721935.1. NCBI lineage: Eukaryota > Metazoa > Chordata > Mammalia > Carnivora > Felidae > Panthera > Panthera uncia. The sequence goes on along the minus strand of NW_026057586.1, from coordinate 4,325,264 downwards.
AATTGGTATTCATACAGGTATTTTTTAATAACAAAAACCTGTAGCAATGTAAAATGTGAAAGAAATTTTACTACACTATTTCTGCCTTTACCTGGGACGTTTTATTTAGATATTTATATTTGTGTGTTATTGTGTGTTTATTGCCTCTAAAAGAATAGGTATATTATGATTTATTACTTGATTCCTGCTTATGACATATGTTTTTTCATATTTTAACATTTTGAAATTGCAATGTGTTTATAGAGTTAATTGGAGCATTAATTTGATGTTTTTTTCACCTTTGGAAAACGTGTTAGTAAATCAATTGTGTATCTCAAAATCAATACCCAGAATCAGAATCAAGTAAATACACTAAATTATTATAATGCACCGTAGCAGGCATTTACTGTTGTCAGGGGCACTTGGATGAGCTGATGCCACTTCTGGCTCTTCCGTTATTTTATAGCACTGAGTTTAGTGTTTAACCTCTGGCTGGAAACACAGTACATTAACACTGAGAATGTCTTCATGAACTCAGTATTCCTCTAACCGTCTTCCCTCGGTCTGTCACCCACTTAGGGGAGTGATCCCCCCAGTTGTTATGTGCTGACTCCCCTCATGAAGCTGTAAGCCTTCCCAGCGTTTTGGTTATTTTCATTCATCTTTGTATTTCCAGGGCTAGGGTCTTGACTTAGCACATGCTGAGTGTGAACCAGAAAGTGGCTCACCACCTTTGACCCGACCCATGGCCCAGTACCAGCTTTGCTTTGTGGTGGTCCAAGATTTCTGTGGACTCGCTAGGTCTCCACCTCCATAGTCGGTGGGATGAATTTTGTCACTCAGAATGCACTCGTGTGGATGATCTTCTGTTTAAATAGCATGAGAATGTTTGAGGAGATACCAAGAAAAATGTACTTACCCGTATTTATTAATATAATCTTAGATTTCAGATTATTGCATTGAGGACATCAATTAGAGACTATTTGGAAATTAAAGAAAATCTTCAGCAAAAGTTCTATCGTAGTCTTACTGCACAGCAGTAATCAGGGTGAATTTTTTTTAAGTGTATTTTAAAAAAAATTTTTTTTGAATGTTTATTTATTTTTTTTTTTCGTTTTTTTTAAATTTATTTTTGGGACAGAGAGAGAGACAGAGCATGAATGGGGGAGGGGCAGAGAGAGAGAGGGAGACACAGAATCGGAAACAGGCTCCAGGCTCGGAGCCATCAGCCCAGAGCCTGACGCGGGGCTCGAACTCACGGACCGCGAGATCGTGACCTGGCTGAAGTCGGACGCTTAACCGACTGCGCCACCCAGGCGCCCCTGAATGTTTATTTTTGACAGAGAGAGAGAGACAGAGCATGACCATGGGAGGGGCAGAGAGAGGGAAACACAGAATCCGAAGCAGGCTCCAGGCTCTGAGCTGTCAGCACAGAGCCCGACGCGGGGCTCGAACTCACAGACCGCGAGATCATGACCTGAGCCGAAGTCGGATGCTCAACCGACTGAGCCACCCAGGCGCCCCTTTTAAGTGTCTATTTTTGAGAGAGAGAGAGAGAGACGGGCAGAGAGAGGAGAAAAGGAATCCCAAGCAGGCTCCACACTGTCCATGCAGAGCCTGATTTAGGGCTCAGATTCAGGAACCATGAGATCATGACCTGAGCTGAAGTTGGGTGCCTAACTGACTGAGCCACCCAGGTACCCCAAGGGTGAATTTTTTCATATATATATTTATATTTATTAAATTTATATATTTATTAAATTATTGTGTCTACATTTGTAAGTGACATGCAATTGAAGACAGTCATTTTTTCCCCAAATTATTCTCAAGTGTTTCTCTTTAGTTCCCTTTAACTAAAACATGGTATAGTGATATATCCTTTATTGAAGATTTATAGCCTTTCTTTCATTTTTTTTTTTTTTTGTCTGAATAATAGGTTTAAATCAAGGTCTTTCTAACTAAATCAGTCTATCATGAGAATATAGCTTTGTGTTTGGCACGGTGTTTCTTTTGCTAAAGCTAGCTATGTTTATTTATAATTTTAAAAAATATCAATGTGTATACAAACATTTTTATGAGTACATTGCACAAAAGAAAATAACTATAATATTTCTTTCATAGAAATATAGCAATAGGAATTATTATGACTATTTGTAGAAGTATTGAAGTCTGTCTCAGTGGATTTATGGGAGTATGATTTTTCCTAATTTAAGAATGTACATTCAAGTTATTGCTGTGCTTTTTACTTCTTGATTGATTGGAAAATGTTGATATTCCTATCACAGAGTACCCAATAAATCCTAGGGTTATATTTTCTCTTTTGAGGGAATTCTGGTTTTACTTTGTATCCACTATTTTTAATCTAAAAATGGAAATGAAAGTTGTTTTCTGAATCCCCACTGTTGTAATAGGTAAGTAGTTAGGTCATACTGTACCTCGTATCATATCTACAAATGCCACCATGTAATTGCATTATTAGTATTATGTTAAGGTTATGGTATTGGAAGTTTAAGTGCTAGGTTTCTCCTTTGGAAAGAAGACGTGGGAGTCATAGAGGACTGGCAGGATTTCTTCCTTGAAGAGTACTCCCATTTTAATTTTGGAATTTGGACTCAAGTAGAATTTTGAGGAAAAGACATGATGTATAATTGATTTTTTACTTCTGTGTTGCTGGTGTTGTAATGTAAATTACTACTTGAATTGCTGTTATCTAACGTTTCCTGGGAAAATATCATCTGCTCTTCCTGCCTTCTAGCCCTTGGTCAGCTTCCTTTCCGTGCCGTAGCTGTGCTGTGGCGGGCTGCTGTTTACGGCCCAGCAGGGACGTGGCCAAGTTCAGCTCTCCCACACATGGAGATCAATGTTCGGTTGGACCACACACTACTGTGTGGACTGTGGTAGTCATGCCTCACTGTGCGTTTAGTACCATCTGGGAAATCGTGTCTCCCGAAAGGTTCAAATGACTTTTTAGATAATATTATTTAATAATACTTCAAATAAGTTTGACCAGTTGTAGATTTGTTGTCCATGTTTGTGAATGTATATAATTTTTGAAAAATGGAAACACGTTTACTGTTCTTATTTTTATTTATTTTTTAATGTTTATTTATTTTGAGAGAGAGAGAGAGAGAGAGAGAGAGAGAACGGACGCGAGAGGGGCAGAGAGAGGGAGGGAGAGAGAGAATCCCAAGCAGGCTCTGGGCTGTCAGCATGGATCCCCATGCAGGGCTCAAACTCATGAACTGTGAGATCATAACCTCAGCCTAAATCAAGAGTCGGATGCTTAATCAACTGAGTCACCCGGGTGCCCCTACTGTTCTTAATTTTAGACTTACAGATTTTTATAGAAGAGAAAATGAGAATATGGACACAACCAAAGCACTTGGAAGTCTTTAGATTTAACAAAGAAGTTTTTGCTGAAGTAGAAACTATTTAAAAAACAAAATTTGTGTCCAGGAATCAGGAAAAATTAGAAACAACCCAAATGTCCATTTATTACCACCATATGATCCCATTTTTGAAAAGTTGAAAACTAAGCCAAATTAAGCAATATAGTATTTATTATTTTATTACATTATAAAATATAATAAGAAAATATAATTTTATAATTACATTATAAAATATAATAAGATGAGATTAGGGAAAACCATACAGATAGCTTTATATTACCCTCCATTCTTACCTTGACATTACATATGTTCTTTGGTCTATATAAAATATTTTGGAAGGGAAAAATTCCTTAAGATCTGTTTTAAAAAGGCAACACAGTTGGTTACTTTGTTGCCCTACTGTGTTCTGGCTGCTCTAACAGTGTCACAGGCTGGACAGCTTATGAACAGCAGACACTCATCTGTGCCAGTTCAAAAGGCTCAAAGCCCACAGTTCACACCCCTGCAGATTTGGAGTCTGGTGAAAGCCCACTTTCTGGTTCAGAGATGGCTGTTTACTTCCTGTGTCCCCACATGACCTAAGGGGTGAGGCAGCTCTATGGGGTGGGTTATTTTTTATAGGGGCACTAATCCCATCACGAGGGCTACAGCCTTGTGACCTAATCACCTCCCAGCCACTGCATATGCCAATCCCTTGAGGGTTAGGTTTCCATGGAATCATGGGGGACACAAACATTTGGTCTGTAACACTGTTGGAGAATCACAAATGTACACCTAGGAAATGAATGAAAACACTCTCCTAGCATTATATGAGTATGTCTTTTTGGATATTTTGTAAGTTATTTTAATGATGTGCTATGGAAAGTAAACCACTAGATGGAAATTTGTCTAGATTTGGGCAGAAGGAAATGAAAATTGCTGATTTCTTCATTAGCCAGTAAAAAATTACTGTTGGTCTCACAGGATAATTGTCGACATCAGATGTAATAAAGTATATAGGAAAAACTACAAGATTTAGATGCTATTAATATGTGAGAGTTCTTCATCTCTTCTATTCTGGTATTCTTTGCGGTCACAATTATTTGATATTGTGGGTCGCAGACTTCCTGCTTTGCTGAAAACTGTGTTCATGTGCTCACCTGTTTTTAGCAGTGGAACGCACGTGCATCTTTTGTATTCGTTACTTCAACACACTTTGTCCATCGGTTCCTTTGGGAAAAAAACCAAACACTGGCAGTATTGAGGAATATAAATTCTGTATAAGTAAGCACTTATGGTAGACAGGCGTCAGTTTTGTCTGGTTCAGGAAACTGGTCTGTCCCTTGTGGTTCTGTCCCTTGAGATGATCACCACCCTGCGTGGGTCAGTCTCCGCTCAGGATCCTGTTTTGTAGAGGTCTGGATTTGTGCTCACTCTGCTTATACAAGCAGCCCAGGTTTGCTGTGTGTGTTCATCTGTTGGGGCATCACTGCAACTGAAGTATATAACCCGTTTCTTGCTCACATCCATTTCTAGGTTTTTTTTAATACATTTAGTCATACAGTCGATTCTCCTTTTACTTCTTCTTGCATAATGAGACAGAATTAGCAATTAACCACTCATCCACTGAAACAGCAGCCACCGCCATGATTTCATTAAAGGCACCTAGCATCCATTCATTTACTGAAGGGAGTTTCATCATATTCTTTATACAGAATCAGTTCACACTTTGAAGGATATTTGCCTGAAAAAAGGACAGTGTGTGGAATTGGGTAAATTATTTTTTCATGGTTACTTGATTGATAAGTTAAACGTCATTAAGTACAGCCACTGAGCGTTTTTACTGTTTTATTTTTAAAGTTAGTTTCCACAAACTGTAAGTTTGACATTATTAGATTGCTGAAGAGAAGTGTCTGTGTTTCATAGAATAAAAATGAATGCTTCTGCCTTATAAACCTGCATGAGGGGCTCCTGGGTGGCTCAGTCGGTTAAGCATCCGACTTCGGCTCAGGTCATGACCTCACGGTTTACAAGTTCGAGCCCCGCGCCGGGCTCTGTGCTGACAGCTCAGAGCCTGGAGCCTGCTTCGGATTCTGTGTCTCCAGCTGTCTCTGCTCTCCCCCCTGTCACACTCTTTCTCAAAAATAAAAACATTAAAAAAAAAATAAACCTGCATGAGTGTGTATATGTCCTCCTACTCCTAACCAGTCGTAAATGCACTTAAAATGCAGATATACAAGGGCATCTCTTCTCATGTTAATCTTTTAATTATCCTTATTTAAAAAAATATTACCTGGTTGACTTAAAAGTGAAATGATATGGAGACTAGTTTTCACCAAATTTGTCAATTAATGACATGTCCTTTTTTATTAATAACTTCTAAAAATTTTATGTATTTTGGTAAGCTGTTCAAAAATGTTTCTAAGAAAGCTTTCTATGTAAAAACTTTCAGCTTAACTTACATGGTGGAAAATCAGCACCTTTGTCATTGTTTGGAAATACAGAGCACATACAAGCACCAAGTTTAGTGCTTACTTGGCAACTCGGAGTTGAGAACAGTGTGCATGCTTGGGAGCATTAAGTTCACGTTATCATGTCTTTAAAATACCAGTATTTTGAATATTAACAATGAATGGAAACTTCATAGTGGAACTGAGAAAAGCAGAAAACATAATCTGCTTTGAGGGAAAAGTAACCTAAAAGAAATTGCTTCATGTATTCATAGACACATATATATTTGTAGGTAGAGTTTTAAAATAAGTTTAAGTAATATTTAGTGGCTCCTAACATTGCAGAATTTGTCAAATTTGTCAGCTGGAATGCCACTGAGGAAAATCTTGCCTATTACGGTTTTTAGGCATTAGAAAATTAAATACTACTTGGTGGCATCTGAACATTTAAAAAATATTACTAGTGTGTATATAAGTGGGATTGTGTTGAAATATTTAAATGCTGTAAAGAGGTTTTTTTTTTTCCAGGTTAAACTTTTATTATCAGACATAACTTAGTATTTATAAATTATAGAGATGATGATCAGTTACTTTCACACAGCAAGTTTTGACAGTTGGTCAGTTTTTTACATGTTACTAAATTTTAAAATTATCTCAGAGTTCTCCCCTCTACAAATAGTTAACTCTTTGGTGATTTCTGTATAGGTTTGACCAGCACTTATCAGTAAAAGCTTGTAAAGTCTTTTGATATCTAAGACATCATGAGTTGAATGTAGCCTTTTTACCATGAAAATTACATGTGGCAGATTTAGCCTCAAATCACCTGCTGTATCACTGTTGCATTTTATTAAAAAACAGTTTATGTAGTTTTTATTTAAAACGGTTTATTGATATAAAGACCATGTTGATTCCACTTCAGTTTTGTCCCTTTTTACTTTAAAAGCAAAAGCCAAAAAAAAAAAAAAAAAAATTGTTCCTATGGCCTTCAATCTATAGAAAATGAAAAGAATTTTAATTTTATGGCAGTAATCATAAACAGTACATTAGGCTTTCTATAATAACATGTACCATTAAAAACCTTCATTATGGCAGCATCTTACGATCTTTGCATTGCGGTGAGGGGTGAAGAACACTATTAAGCAGGAGCATTTCCTGGCATTTTTACCTGTTGTGGGCCCTATAGTGTCAAAGTGTAGTACAGTCACTTCAGCACTAGCCGCAGACCAGGCAGCCCCCGTGTCACCGTGTGTCATCACCTCGTGTAACTGGAAGCGCTCCCCGAAGCCGGCCTGTGTCGAGTAGTCCTAGATGAGGTCTTCATGGGTGCTGACCATAAAAAGTTCATCAAAGTAATGAGGCGAGGAGAGAGCTTGGTGCTCATGGGCAGAGCTCAGCACCAAGGAGTGTGAACTGGCTCCAGCTGTGACAATAAAACAGCAGGTGGCTGCTGTCATTAGGGGTGGCAGATGAGGCAGGGGACCAACTCGCAGCCCACAAAACTCATTTGTTAGCCATCGCCACTGTACCATGCAAAATAGCTTCCATCTCAGTCAGTTTTGCTTTGCGGAATATTATCCATCGCCATACGCATATCCGAGCCCTGGGTACGCGGGTGTCTCCTGCCTCTCAGGTCTGCTTGGCCGTACCTTACCTCAGTTTACCTTATTTTGTCTTCCCTTCACCTTCCTTCACCTCCCACTCTCCTTTTTTTTTTTTTTTTTTTTTTTTTAACCAGAAAAGCACTACTTTAGCAACCCTTGTTGAGTATGGCCTGTGCTATTCCAGGAATCTGCTTGAATTTTTTAATAAACAGTGCTGTCTCTGCTCCAGGGCTGCGGTGTTAGTATCAGGGGCTGTTTACTTTGTAAATGATCATAAAAGCTAACTGTGGCACTTTCCTTTTGGACTTCCTCCTGACCCTGTCACCCGCCAACAACAGTGTCCGACTGCAGAGAAAGAGGTAGAAGGAATTAAGCTGACACGTGCGGACGGTTTTGTAGACGTGTTGTTTGAGGGGCTAATCCTGTGCGTTGCAGGACCATTGCTGCAGGGTTCATTTTGCTTAACGGTGAAGCATGGTGCTGTTTTAATCATAGGCGGGTCCACGGGCATGTGAGCACATTGTGCTTGAAAGTCCATCAATCACAGCAGGGGCGCCCGGTGGCTCAGTCGGCTGGGCGTCCGACTTCGGCTCAGGTCGTGATCTCGCGGCTTGTGAGTTCGAGCCCCAAGTTGGGCTCTGTGCTGACAGCTCGGAGCCTGGAGTCTGCATCGGATTCCGCCTCTCTCTCTCTCTCTCTCTCTCTCTCTCTTTTTCTTCTGCCCCTTCCCTGCTCATGTTCTCTCTCTGTCTCTCAAAAATAAATAAATATATGTAAAAAAAAAATGTCAATCACAGTAAGCCCCAGTCTTTATATCTTTTGGGGGAGTTAATGTCCAAATAATAAAAACCATTATTTTTCTTTTCATACTGTACTGGTAGGAAATCAAATTAGTATAAGAATAAGAAACTGGAGATATAAGATATCTTGTTGCCATCTGTACGAATTAGATGCAGGTGAAATTCTGTCAACTCTTTTGCAATTTTCTAAAGCTAAACAAAGGCTAAAATTCATCAAGTAAAATGAGATATTGTTAATATATCGTCAACTCTATGCTTATTGATTGAGGAAAGGCAACAGTTTAAACTTTGAAGAGTACAGTGATGTTATTTTGTAACATGTCTATTGCTCCTACATTTGTTGGAAGAAATTTTTCAATTTACGTTTGCTTTGTTTGTGTTTGTGTCAACGTACACGCATGGATTCGTTTTTTATTTATTAGAAATCATTTCCATAATCAATATGGTGCTCACATCACCCCATACTGGTCAAGAGGAAGACCGTGTGTTGTCTTCTGTATTCTTTTGGCGTGTGTCTGTCGTCTCTGACCGTTCTCTTATATCCGGAACAGATCCTTTTCTATTAATGGAATATATTGTATTCAATTGATTTCTGTATGTTTCCCCAAACTTGCCTTCTTAGACGAATCCCCTTTGGTAAACGTACTTAATTCTTCCCACATGGTTCTGGTTTTCAGTTTGTTAGTATTTTGTTGAGAATAATGCTTCCACGTTCCTAAGGGATTATGTCTTCATCTTGTTTTTGTGTCAGACTAATGCTGGCTTCATAGATTCTGTTGGGAAGTGTTTGAATAAACTTTTGTATTTTTCAGGGGAGTTGTGAAGGACTGGTTTTACTTCTTTTTTAAATGTTGGGTGGAATTCACTGGTGAAGCCATCTAAACCTAAGCTTCCCTTGTTCACAATATTCTGATAAGTAATTCAGTCTCTTTACTTGTCACGGGTCTATTCAGATGATTTAATTTCTTCTTCAGCCAGTGACACTCGTTTGTTCTTTCTAGGCATTTGTCCATCTCATTTAGTATGTCTAATTTGATGGCACACCGTTCATACTATTTCTTTTTTAGTCCCCTTTATTCTGTAAGAACAGTAGTAATGTCCCCCTTTTCTTTCCTAATCTAGTCACTTGAGTCTCATTTTTCCCCTTGATTGTTGGAACTAACAGTTGGTCAGTTTTGATGATCTTCTCAAAGAAGTAACTTTGATTTTGTGGATTTTGGCTATTTTTCTATTTCATTACTCATGCTCTAGTTTTTATTTTCTTCCATCTGCTTGTATTGTGTTTTGTTTGCTTTTCTTTCTTTTAGTTGCTTAACATAGATATTTAGGTTTTTGATGTGAGAATTTCTTCTTTTTAAATATAGATGTTTACAGCTATTAAATTTTCTCTCCCTACTGCTTTAGCTGCTTTCCATAATTTTTGGTGTGTTCTTTTTTTCCCCATCCATCTCAAAGTATTTTAAAGTTTATTTTGTTATTTATTCTAAGGACTCATTATTTAATTAATACTATGTTATGTGATTTCCACATATTTGTTAATTTCCAAAACTTCCTTTTTATAGATTTCTAATTTTATTTAATATGGTTAAAGGAAATGAAAGTATTCTGTCCCTGATTCCACTCCTGGCAAATTTCTTGAGACTTGTTTTGTGTCTTAACATATGGCCACTCCTGGAGAGTATTCCACGTAAACTTGAGATTGTTTTTATGTGACATGGTCTACAGACATTTGTTTGTTGCAGTTAATATATATTTTTATTCAAAATTTACCTTTCCCTTTTTTATCCTCTACCTGGTTGTTTTCATTATTGAAAATGGGATTTAATGTCCTAAACTCATATTTTTGAATTTTTCTTTTTCGCCTTCAATTCTGTCAGTTTTCAGTTGATGTAGTTCGAGGCTATCTTGTCAGGGCCAAATATGTTTATAATTCTCCTGTCTTACTGACGACTTGACCTTTTTAGAATAAAATGTCCTCTTTTGGTCTCCAGTAACAATCTTTGTCTTAAACTCCATTTTGTTTGACTAGTAGTATAGCCATTGCAACCTCTTTAGGTTAATGATCATATCCTGTATCTTTTTCTATTCTGCTTTCAATTCTTTTGGCTCTTTAAACATAATGTCTGTCTGTTTTGAGAGCATATAGCTGGATCACGTTTTGAAAATGCATTTTGTCAGTCTCTGCCTTTTGATTGGAACGTGCCCACTTACATAAAATGGGATTACTGATATGATAGGACTTACTTAAGTATGCCGTTTGCTCTTTGATTCTACATGTCCTTGTGTCATTTTTGCTCCTCTCTTTCACCATTATTGCTTTATTTTGTGTGTTAGGTGTTTTGTTGTTTACCTTTTAAAATTCCTTTTTTGATTCATACATGTAATGCATATGTATGTTTACACACGTACATATACACACGTATATGATTATAGTAGTTAATAAATATGTTAATTATGATTATATTAATATATTATTTTATAATTATATTACTTCCTGATTATGTAGTTTATATATCATATATGTAATTATTACCCTGGGGATGACAATTAATATTTCAACTTATAGCATTCTTGTTTTGATGAGTACAGACTTAAATACTGTACCAATGCTTTGCTTCTGTATAGCTTCATTTTCTTCTTCTTACTTTGTGTTTTGTGTTATTTTCATACAAATTTCATTTTTATACTTGTGTGTTGATAAATAAATGCAGGTATATAATTATTGCTATATTAATTGAAGAGAAAAAATGAATTTCAAAGGATATACTGTCCATTCTTTATCTGAGTAGTTAGCTTTACTGGTGCTCTCCATTTCTTCATATGGAATTGCATTTCTCTCTTCAATTTTAGCCTGAAGGAGGAGTACCTTTAGAATTTGCTGTGGTACAGTTCTGCTAATGATGAGTTCTTTTGCTTTGGTTAATTGGATATGTCTTTTATGTTTTCTTCTTGTTTGTTTATGTTTTGCTGATACAGAATTCTTTGTTGACATTAGTTTTTTTCCCGTATTTTGAATGTTATTCCACTGTCTTGTGGACTACATAGTTTCCAATGTGAAGTCTGTTGGTTATCTTACCTTGAAATGGAAGAATAGCCTTTCTGTTACTGTTTTCTGGATTCTCTCCTTGTGTTTGGCTTTTGACAGTTTGACTGTTGTAATCTAGCTGTGGATCTCTTTCAATTTATCCTACTTGGTATTTATTTGTTGAGGTTCTTGGATGTGAAGACTGAGTTTTCATCAAATTTGTAAAGGTGTTAGCCATTTTCTTGAATTTTTCCCTGCTCCTTTCTTGTTTCTTTTAGCAATCCCACCATGACTGTTTTGGTACAGTTGATAGTGTCCTGTGGTTCTTGGAAGCTTTTCCTTTCCCTTCCCCATCTCTTTTGTCCTCTTCTTTCTTCTTCTTCTGCTCCTCCTTTTTTTCATTTTTCCCTGTGTCCACTTTTCCCTGTGTTCATTGATTGTTTTCCTCTGCCAGTTCAAATCTGCTGTTGAACCCCTGTAGTGATTTTTCCTTCAGTTGCTTTACTTTTTAACTCAAAAATTTACGCATGCACACGCGCACACACACACGCACACACACACACGTATACTATGTATATATTTAGTAATTCTTTTTTGATATTATCTGTTTGGTGAGTCATCATCCTCTTCTGTTTAGTTTGTGCATATATTTCACTTTTTTCTTTGTATATTTTTATACTAGTTGATTTACTCTTTGTCTAGAAACTCCATCGTCTGTGATTTGTCAGAAGTATTTTTTTTTTTTTACTGTTTTTTCCCCTTTATATAGATGATATTTTTATGTTACTTTGCGTGTCTCAATTTTTGTGTACATGTTTGTTGGTAACTAGACATCTTTTTTTTTTTTTAAATTTTTAAATGTTTATTTTGAGAGAGAGAGAGAGAGAGAGAGTGCACACATGTACTGATGAATGAGGGTGGGGTAGAGAAAGAGAGAGAGAGAATCCCAAGCAGGCTCCCTGCTGTCAGTGGACATGGGGCTCGAACCCACAAAACATGATATCATGACCTGAGCTGCAATCAAGAGTTGGACGCTTAACCAACCAAGCTACCTAGGCGCCCCAGTAACTAGACATCTTAAATAATGTAATGTGACCACTCTGGAAATCAGATCCCCCACCCCCACCCTCAGGGTTTGACTTGTTGTTGTTTATTATTGTTGTTGCT